>NC_061111.1:8511035-8705199 GCF_002878395.1 Capsicum annuum
TCTCGACTGGCGGGGCTATGAAAATGTAAAAGCCTCTCGACTGGCGGGGCTATGAAAATGTAAAATTCTCTCGACTTGCGGGGCCTTAAAAGGTAATAGCCTCTCGACTGGCGGGGCTATAAAAATGTAAAAACCTCTCGACTGGCGGGGCTTTGAAAGGTAATAGCCTCTCAACTGGCGGAGCTATCAAAATGTAAAAACCTCTCGACTGGCGGGGCTATGAAAATGTAAAAACCTCTCGACTGGCGGAGCTTTGAAAGGTAATAGCCTCTCGATTGATGAGCCTATGAAAATATAAAAATCTCTTGACTGGCGGGGCTTTGAAATGTAATAGCCTCTCGACTAGCGGGGCTATGAAAATGTAAAAGCCCCTGAGAACACCAAATTGAAAAGAAAAATGTCCGTGTTTGAAGGTTGTATTTTTTGGGTGCAAGCCGACCTAAAATTAAAGTTAACAGTAACAAAATATGTAGCAGCACCACATCAGTGACAACAACGACTAATATTAATAGTAACAAAATATAGCAACACCACATCAGTGACAACATTGACAAAACAAAGAGCAAAATCATAGCACAATAATGAAATAAACAGTGAGCAAAGCAACAATAATAAACCAGTTATAATAACCGGAGATGAAGGAAAATTTCTAAAAAGTGATGGTGTTCGTTTGAGCTTCGCCAGTCATCACCTCCGGCAAAGCGACAATGGAAAAAAAGGAATTGAGACATTCCGACCAAATCTGGGATAAGCACACGATAAGAATTTGTCGGTCAGATATGGGATGAGCACACAATAAGAATTTCCCGGCCAGATCTGGCCCACCTTCGACGGCCTATGTTGTTTTGACGGTAGCTTATCGGTAATCACATCCGGCAAGGCTGCGGCAGAGGGAGAAGGAAGAGGCAGCGCAGGCTGGCAGCTTGTAAGCCCGCTGCCGGCCAAATTCGGCGAACTTCGGTGAGAAAGAAAAAGAGAGATCCGTGGGGAGAGGTACGTGATGGTGTTGATGTGCACCGGAATAGCTTTGTCGGAGAAGAAGCAGCGGTTGTGGGTGGCAGAAAGAGAGAGAAAGCCGAGAGTGGTTGGAGAGAAAAAGGGAGATCTAATTTTTTTTTATGTGTTTGTGCGTGTGTTTGTATGTGTATAGTGTGTATTTTTTGTGTGTTTGAGAGAGAAAAAAAACAAAAAATTTGTGCGTATTTATTTATTCTTGAGAGAGAAGAGAAAGAAGAACATAATGTGTATGTGATTAAAAAATATGCATATGCATTTGTGTATTTTTTAGAGAGAAAATGAAAAATGAGGAAAGAATTTTTCTTGTGTTTTTTGTGTATGTATTTGAGAGAGAGAGAAAATATGTGTGGGTGTATGAAAATGTGTGTGTAGAGAGAAAAGATGAATAAGATTGTCTTCCACCCTTGCCTATTTATAATAAAATTGGGCATTTCCTATTATCCAATGGATAAAGGGGTGTCCTCTCTTTTTATAATAGCACATCCTTTAGTCCTTAGAATATTGACCAAAAGATGTTCATTCTTTTGACCAATGGATAGAGTTATTGTCCAAAGTGTAGTGTCATTGAGTTGTCATTGTCAGATATGACATGACATTATGTGTTGTCATTGTCGGATGTGACAAGACATCATTGTGTAGTCATTATCGGATGTGACAAGACATTGTTGTGTGGTCGTTGTCGAATACGACAAGACATTGAATTATTATACTGTATAAAAATAATTGATTCGACTTAGCATTTGCGGACCGTAAAAATAACAAAATGCAGGTATTGATTTGTAATTATGAAAAATGTAAATAATGTTAAAAATATTAAAAAAATATAATTTAATAAGAAAATATTATAAAAATGTGATGTGTCGTGTACGTGTGCAGATAATTGTAAAATGTTAAAAACAATAATGAATTGATAGAAATCCTATTATAAGGAGGATTATTAATAAATTATGAAAAGTAAAAATACGACAACAAATTGATAAAAATCCTAAAGAAAGGATGATTATCAATAATTTGTCAACAATTATAAAAAAGATGTGAAAATTATATTTTGTGTCTTTTAATAATCAGGAAGTCTGAAGAGGTTGATTTTAGGTACGGAGAGCAAAAATTGGGTGACAACACACATCCTCCCCAAATCTTAAGTATCTCGGACTTCCTTAGAGGGATGTCAGGGAGGAATTCGTAGATGAACTTTTTCATATCCTCGACTGGCGGTATATGCTGAAGTCGATGAATTGTCACATGAATCTTAGTGGCACGTAGGGATGAACACCTCGGAGACCCATTAAGATGATGAAAGGTCAGAAATTGGACATATATATCACCTCTTTTGAGGGAATCCAATGATAATTCCACACTATCGTGTCCGCCGTCAACCCCTCCAAGTACTCCTTCCAAGCTTTTATTCCTTCGGAAAAGTTTTGGTCCTCCATCCTCTTCTCATGGCCTTTGATATAATCATTTCATTCGACTCAAAAATCCACAACAAATGGATGATAACAAATATCTCAAGCATCCATAACAGCAATAGAATGTTACATCCTTCAAAATAGTCTGCCCCATTTTTGCACATCATCAGAGCCCGATAAATGTCTGCTAGAATCATGAGCACGAGGGTGACCTTAGGATTCTTCTCAAAAGTAGTAAAACGCAGCCAGATTGGTGCTGATTTTTCCTCCTCTCTTCAAAAATACCATGATTCTCAAAAAAGACACTATGAATGCTTCAGAATTGTGCTTTTCCCAGGTCCGGTAGCACCCCCCGTTTTTAAGTTCTAATCTAAACAACTCGAATTCCTTTTTCTGACCATATCTTTCGTACAAAAATTCTAGACGAACCCATCCATTTTCTAGGCAGCCCCCAATGTTCTTCTCCTTTATGTGCAATAGCTCAAAAAATCTTTCGGCAGTGACATGCTTCGGTATGATAGGTTCTCGGTGAAGATTCTTTCCCTTTCCTATAAATTCTCATATTTCCTCCAGTGTGGGAGTGATCTCAAAGTCGGAGAATCGGAATACGTTGTTTGAAGGATCCCAAAATTGTACCAAAGCTTCTATCACGTCTCTTTGTGGTTCAACACTCAACAGACTCCTTAAAAATCTTAAGTTTTTATATATTTCTCCCTGTCCATAGTCAGTCATATTGTTATACCATATCCGCAACAGATTCAGAACTTTATCCAACACCATGAAATGGGGTACTTCATCATCACTCGGCCTTTTGTCACTCCTTCCGAATGAGTTTATATTGCCCTATAGGATAATGATGCCAAATAAGAATTCTATTTTAAACATCCTAAAACAAAACAAAAATAATTTTCGAAAGAAGTTGACGGAATGACATGGAATAAGATTTCAAAATGAGCATGAGAAAATAGCAATCGACAAAACAGGAAGTATCCAAGTCTTCTAAAACATCCTAGAGTGGAGACAATAATTTGATGACGTTTGGACCAGACACATTAGAAATAATTAAATTATTAAAACAAAATAGTGGACCGAATTGTTTGAACAAATTTTAACTGTGCTTGACAAAAATGGGCTCTATGGTATTCCTAAGAGAGATTTTAAAACCAAAGAAAATGATAATAACGAGACCACGACGTTAAAACGACTTAATCTTTACAGAAAATTTCTATGTAAAAATATTATATATTTTCTAAAATAAGCCCTTAAAATTTTTTATTTAACCCCCTTTTTTCAGATCAATTAATCCACTTAAAAGCCGGTCAACATTCGATATGACATTTCCTATAATGCAACAAGTAGCACATAAAATGTACATGATGGTATCGAAAGGTGGCACCTATTCTAGACGGACCCGACCCCGTGTCGAGCCCCACTAAGTCAAAAATGCACGTGATACAACTAAAGCGCATCCTATTAGGGATAGCCATGTCTAAGTTCCAGTTATGCTAGGTTCAACCTAGTGGAGTTAGGTATCTAGACTAGCTGTAAAACGAGCGGACAACTCGAGTCGGCAAGGGACAGCTTTACCGGTAGCAGGGCTTTCCGGCCTCACTGTTGGTCCCTTCCCATTCTTAATCATGGGTGACTACAAAATCCTTCCCAGGAGCGTTGCCGCATCTATGGTATCTCAAGCTCGGGAGTGTATACCACATCTCCGAATATACAGTATCTCAGAAGACTCAGATGGGTACGCGAGAGAAGACAGTTTATATTGCAATTCAAATAATATCAAAACAGTTAAACATGTAGGCAAATAACACATTTAGGCCAACAATATGCAATATCAAAATTAAATAAATCCAAAAAAATCAATATAAAAGCTCGAATTCTGATTATTTCCCCAGCGGAGTCGCCATCTGTCGCACCCCTATTTTTCACCGCATCCGACCCCTCTAAGGAGTTGGTTTTAGAGAAAATGGGTTTTTCCAATTAAAGTGACGTTTTGAAAAAAGATTAATTATTTTACAGAGTCGCCACTTGGAATTGAGTTTGGGTGTTCCAAATCACCTTATTGAATTCTCAGTCAAAAGGAAATGACTCTTTGTTTTATTGGTCTGCAAGCTAAAAATTCGGATAAGAAATTCTGTTGATCGAGGGGAAGGTGTGAGGCACCCCTCAAGTCCTATGGTTCTAGCACGGTCACTTTAATGACTTACGTCTGGCTTAAATTAATCTTTTGGATACAGAAGATTTGTTAGCCTATAAGTAACTTACATCCCACTTTTATTTATTTTTGAATATATTTAAAACTGTATTGAGGTGTGGCTTACCGATAGTAGTACTTTTCGTCCTTACCATGAATTTTGATATATTTCTCGTGCCTTTGAGGTATTTATGAGTTGTCCCCATTTTCCTAGTCTAAATAAGCATCTAATCTGTTTAAAATCTATCCAACAGAATTAGATCGGCTTTTAAAATAGTGTGTTGATTTTTATTATAACGAATGGTCGGTAGCAGGGCTTTCCAACTTCATCGTTAATTTTCAC
The DNA here is from genome assembly GCF_002878395.1 of Capsicum annuum. Taxonomy (NCBI): domain Eukaryota; kingdom Viridiplantae; phylum Streptophyta; class Magnoliopsida; order Solanales; family Solanaceae; genus Capsicum; species Capsicum annuum. The sequence continues at coordinate 8,516,008 of NC_061111.1, forward strand.
TTATGTATAAAATTTTAAAAAATTTTAAAGATCAAGAACCTAAATCGTTCTTTTCGAGTTCTCTCCCTTGCAAACGAGTCTTTCCTCTCTTTTACGCAAAAATAAAATCCGAATATTGCTCCATGCACAGTATTCCTCTATCTTTATTAAATATAATTGCTCAAACTTTATTTCACTTCTAGTAAAGGTAAGGACAAATAAAAGTAACAATGGCCAAACTTAAAAAAAACCGAACACGCAAATATCAATTTAAATAAAGATTTACACTGGAAGTTAGTTCTTTTACATGCATAAAGTAAAGGTAACAATGTTAAAGCACACAAATCACCGAATAGCATTACATAGTAGCATGTTTACAAAAAAGGAAATCATTCTTGGTTAAAACCCATAATATAGGATAAGAAGAGTTATTAATCAAGGCTTTCATACTACTTCCCAGGATAACCCATTAAATAAATAAATAAAATAACAAAAGATATATCCATCACTTAAGCCTTATCCCTCAATAATCAAATACACTGCTTTTGAATTTGAGACTCTTGATTTTGCTTTTACTCTAACTATTCAAGCTTGTCTCATTTCGAATTTCCTTTCGTTTTTACTTGATGATATTTTTTATACTTAGTTTACAAAATGTAAATCTTATATATATAAAAAAAAATAGGCAATGCATTCTGATTATATTACTAGACAGAACATTCCCATGCAAAATGATCATATTTCTGTAAAACATCCACTTCACCCATCAACATACTAATTATGTTAAGAACTAGTATTAAAATGAACTAAGGATATTAAATACCAAATAGTGTAGCGGGTAGATGGTTATGACCCATTTATATAAATAAACACTTAACACACGATATAATCAAATACGAATCAACTTTTATAAGTATTTTGTTTCGATCTTCTCCCTCGTTTCTTCGTCTAAAGAAATTTCAAGAAAAGAGTTTATTTGCATAGCAGAAGCTCTGCCAAAAATATCAAACTGAACTATAATGAATAATACAGGAAACCATTTAAATAACTTTGTCCATATATTGATTCATAATGAACTTATAATAAACAAAATAGAAAGGTATCAGGAAAGAACCTGTACAGCAAATCGAACCGAGTAATGCCGCAAGAAAAACCCTTACCGGAAACGTCAAACGAAACTCCGAACTCTTAACCCAAACTCTTCTTCTCTTCTCCTTTTCTGTCTTCATTTTTCTCACTTTTTCTTCTTGTTTTTATGTTTCTTTTCTTTAATTTCTTTTTGTGTTTTATTCTTCCTTCTTTTCTTTTCTTTTCAAAGTGTTTTCCTTTCTTTATTATTCTCTCTTTCTGTGTTTTTTCTCTCATTCAATGTTCTCCCTCATCCCTCTCTTCTTTTTGTGTATGCTTGTGAGGTAATATAGATTGTGTGATTGTGTGATTGTGTGCATGTGTGCATGTGTGGGAAGTTGAGGATGGTGGACGTGGGTAATTAATAGGATTGGTGTGGGACGTGGGTTTTTGGGTAGTTTAGGGTTTCATTCCTTTTCTTTTTCTCTTCTTTTTCTTCTTTTTTTTAATGTTTTAAATAAAAAGAAGATAAAATTTATTTAAAACTAATAAAATACAAGATAAGTTAAATAGCTAGCTTCTTAGAAATATGATTAAAAAAATATTAATATCACTAGATTCTTTATTAAAAGTTAAAATAACAAGAACAATATAATTTTTATTTTTTTTTAAATAAATAAATAAGTAATAAAATAAAAGCTCACTAAAATATGACTCTATTTTTTGTAGTTTTCAAAACTTTTAACAAACCTTGTAAAATAAGATAAACTTAAAATATCTAATTTAGACCTAAAAAAAATTTTAAAAAAAATTGAACATTAAAATGGTATAAAAACGTTAGGTTTGGTAAAAAATTAGGTATTTACAAGGAGTTAATTATGTATCTTTACAAAGAAAAGATGTATCTTCATTGAATGTATTAGGAGCTAATTATGTATCTCGATAGACCCAAAATTAAATTTTTTAGTAATTATGCAAAATATCGAAATTTTCAGTACTTATACAAAATGTTGAAATTTTCTGTAATTAAACTCTAAACTATCCAATTTTATATTGTTTGGTCTATTTTTAGGGGTGGGTGGGGGTTGAGTGAATTCCCCAAACAATCTCAAGTTTTGAAAACTTTCTTCAAATATCACTTATATTTCATTTAAGACCACAATACCACTCAACTATCACTCTTTTCCTCAAAAAAATACGAAACACTTAAAAGTATTCTTCTCTCTTAGGTGGCATATCATGTCATTAAAATCACATTTTAAAAAAAAAAATTATAAACCATTTAATTCATCAAACTTATTTAACCAAAATTATAAATTTATTCTTTAAAAAAAAAAACAATTCATTAATTTAATTTTCATGTTTAGAAATTCTTTACCACAATTAATCTTTACCATTTATTTTACATGCAAATTAAAATCTCGAGATAGCTTATCTAATTTAGTGATATTATTTTCTTTAGAAAATAATCGATCTTTGTAGAAAATTATATATAAAAACCTAAATGATCATCTAGGAAAATAACTCTAGAAAAAAAAATATTCATACCTAGGTATGAGAATTTCTTCTTAATAAATTAATGTATATTCTTTTAAAAAAATAAGATCATATTTTTTTTTAAATGAGTTTGACGAGTTAATATATATATATATATATATATATATATATATATATATATATATATATATTTAAAAAATGATGGTTTACTGATATTATATAGTACTAATTAGAAGAGGAGGAGAATTTTGAGGTATTTAGTGATTTTTTGAAAAAATATTGATAATTGAGTGAAATTATTGTCTTAGTAAAAGTAAAAATGATATGGATAATAATCCAAGAAAATAACATTAGAAAAAAATGAAAGTTTAAGTAATGATAAAAGATTCCTAAACATGAAAATTTCTTCTTAGTAAATTAATATATATTTTTTTTGAAATAAGAGTATAACAACAACAATAACAACAACATACCCAGTGTATTCCCACCTAGTGAGGTCTGGGGAGTAGAGTGTACGCAAACCAAACCACTACCTCAAGAAAAGTAGAGAGGTTGTTTCCGATAGACCCCCGGCATAGGACCAATAATAGTATAACCAATACAAAAAGTAAGCGCATATAAACTAGTATGGTACACAAAACAAACTAATACTATAACAAACACAAAAGATAAGTGCATAATAAACTAGTTCGGGGTGCAAAAAAGCCAACACCACTAGCCCCAAAAACTACAGCCACAACACTACGAACCAGAAACTCTAGACCCAAAGGAGCACTCCCCTATAACTACCGCCGCGCTCCCAGCCCCTAACCCTCTACCCTAATCCGTGTCCTCCACACCTTCCTATCAAGGGTCATGTCCTCTGTAAGCTGTAATTGCTCCATATCATGCCTAATCACCTCCCTCCAATATTTCTTCGGTCTACCTCTAGCCCGCCTAAAACCATCCATAGCCAGAGTCTCACACCTCCGCATTGGAGCATCAGGGCCCCTCCTCATCACATGCCCGAACCAACGCAGCCTCACTTCTCCCAACTTATCCTCGACCGAGGCAACTCTCACCTTCTCCCGAATAATCTCATTCCTCGCCCTATCTTTCCTGGTATGTCCACACATCCATCGCAACATTTGCATCTCTTCACCTTCACCTTTTGGATGTGGGAGTTTTTAACTGGCCAACACTCCGCTCCATACAACATAGCCGTCCGGACTACCACTCTGTAGAACTTACCTTTAAGCTTCGGGGGCACCTTCTTATCACAAAGGACTCCCAAAGCGAGCCTCCACTTCAACCACCTTGCCCGAATACGATGCATGACATCCTCGTCAATCTCACCATTACCCTGAATTATGGACCCTAGATACTTGAAACTCTCCCTCTTCTGGATGGCCTGAGATTCTAGCTTTACAACCACTCTATCTTTTCGTGACATATCACTAAACTTACACTCCAAGTACTCTGTCTTGGTTCTACTTAACCGAAAACCTTTAGATTCTAACGTCTGTCTCCAAATCTCCAACTTATTATTAACTCCATCCCGAGTCTCGTCGATCAGAACCACATCATCTGCAAATAACATACACCAAGGCACCTCCCCTTGAATATATCGCGTCAAAACATCTATCACCAAGGCAAATAGAAACTGACTAAGAGTCGATCCCTGGTGCAACCCTATCAAAACTGTGAAGTGCTCCGAATCTCCACCTACCGTCCTCACACGAGTCTTCGCACCATCATACATATCCTGAATCGGCCTAGTGTATGCCACGGGCATCCCTCTAGCCTCCAAGTACCTCCACAGATTCTCCCTGGGAACTCTGTCATATGCCTTTTCTAGATCAATAAACACCATGTGCAAGTCCTTCTTCCTCTCTCAAAACTGCTCCACTAATCTCCTCACAAGGTGAATGGCCTCAGTAGTCGAGTGACCAGGTATGAAACCGAACTGATTCTCAGAGATCATCACGATCATCCTCATCCTCAACTCTACCACCCTTTCCCAAACCTTCATAGTATGACAACAACTTAATACCTCTATAGTTGTTACAACTCTGAATGTCTCCCTTGTTCTTATACACTTGAATCATCGTGCTTCACCTCCACACTTCAGGCATCTTAGCATCTCTAAAAATAATGTTAAATAACCTTGTCAACCACTCCAGACCTGCCCCGCTAGTGCTCTTCCAAAAATCTACAGGAATCTCGTCTGGCCCCGTCGTCCTACCCCACCGCATCCTACGAATAGCTTCCTTGACCTCCTCAACCTCGATACGCCTACAAGAACTATAATCGTGACCCTCTTCAGATATCGCTAAGTCTCCCAAAACAGGACCTTTGTCCCTCTCGTCGTTTAAAAGTTTATGAAAATAGGACTGCCATTTCTCCCTAATGAGGGCATCCTCAACCAACACTATACCATCCTCTCCTTTGATGCACTTCACTTGGTCAAGGTCACGAGCCCTCCGCTCTCTGGCCTTGGCCATCCTATACAACTTCTTATCTCTGTCTTTCTCCTCTAAAGTCGCATACAAACTCTCAAAAGTTGTTGTCTTAGCCGTCGTAACGGCTAACTTAGCCTCTCTTCTAGCTACCTTATACTCCTCCTTATTCTTCTTCCTTTCCTCATCATTCTTGCTCCCAACCAACTTAGCATAAGACACCTTCTTAGACTCTGCCTTTCTCTTGACCTCTTCGTTCCACCACCAGTCTTCTTGATGTTTGCCAGATCGACCTTTCGAGACACCCAACACCTCTCTAGCGGTCTCCCTAATGCAACAACCTATGTTGAGTCGAGATATTCTCGCTAGGTATGACTTTACAGTCTTTACATAGTGCTTTATCCCCTTTTTTAGAAGCAAAAAGTCTATCTGAGTCTTGGCCACTGAACTACGAAATGTAATAAGGTGATCCTCCTTCTTCAAAAAGCTCAAATTTGCTATCCACAACACAAAAGCCCTAGAAAAATCCAACAGAGAAGCTCCTTCTTCATTTCTCTCACCAAAATCGAAACCGCCATGCACATCATCATACCCTCTTGACAAAGACCCAATATGCCCATTGAAATCCTCTCCCACGAAAAGCTTTTTAGTGCTCTGGATGATCACCACCTCATCTAAAACCTCCCAAAATTCCTTCTTCTCCTCTTCGTCCAAACCTACTTACGGGGCGTAGGCACTAATAACGTTCACCGTATACCCTCACAAGATCAACTCAATAGACATCAGTCTATCACTAACTGTCTTTACCTCTACCACCTGCTCCTTAAGATCTTTATCTACTAAGATACCTACTCCATTTCTATGTCTCACGCTACCCGAGTACCACAACTTATATCCACCCACATCTCTCGCTTTAGTGCCTACCTATTTAGTTTCCTGAACACACGCTACATTAACCCTCCTCTTTCTAAGAATCCTCACCAGCTCTATAGACTTACCCTGCAAAGTACTGATGTTTTAAGATCCAACTCGCAACCTAGAAGCTCCCTTATCCCGCCTAACCTTACTACCCCTAGCCCCTAACCCCAAACTCGATCCTAGACCCAACCCCCCCAAACCCTAACCCAAACCCAACACCTCCTAACCCTGACCCCGACCTATGACATGACCCTAGTCTACCATTGCTAATCACAGCCACTATGCAACAAAGGGGGATCAAGATAAGGTAAAAGGGCACACTAGTTAAAATGAAGTCAATAAAGGAGCTAGGGGCACAGACAACAATCTATAATAGATAGAGAGCAACAAAACCAATAATATAACACAAATTTGATAAACAATAGTCAATAGCGGAAACTAATACTACCACAATTAATGTATATGTTAGTACATCAAGTAACAGTAATCAGACAAGGTAACACACTCCAAAAATACTAAGAACAATAAAAAATTCACACGTAAAACACTATTAGAAAGTAACCAATCAACAAGAAATTCGACATCCACAACCAGATAATCAGCCAAGACGCTACGAAACAGGAATCCCAACAAGAATAGTGCAGAACACTACCAGTAACAGACCTTAAAAATCAAGAAAGCTATACACAACTAGAAAAAATGGATCATGTGCACCTAATCGAAGCTGGGTTGTGTCCGTATACTTGATTGAGTCATTGGATTTCGAAAATTTACGGTAGAAATTGCTCGCCGAAATATTATCGCCGAAATAGTGTCACCGGAATAGTGTCGCTCGAATAGTGTTCCTGTCACCTGAATGTCACCGGGTAGAGCGCTGGAGCGTCTTCTGAGCAATGTCTAGTGCTTCCTACTTGCACCATCGCCGAAGTCGAGCCGGCAAAAACCCGAGTCCGCCGGCGATAGCATTGTCGAGAAGGGGAATCGGGGAAGAAAGAGAGAAGGGAATAGAGAGAGAACCTGGGAGAGAGAGAATGGGGGGAGAAAGGGAGTAACCCTGACCTATTTCTGGCGCATCTACATCGTCGCCGACGTCGGATTCAGCCGGTCAGTCCAAGACGAGTTCGCCGGAGAAAGATCGTCGGACCGATCCCCAAGTATACAGAAATTAAGGTGACGATTTATTAGAAGTCCCAGCAATAGAAGTCCCAGCTAAATCAAATCTCAACTTCAAGAAGAACACTTCAAATTCTTAATCGTTCTCTTGAAAATTAGATTATTGTAAAACTACTAGTTGTATAATAATATTGGTGTTATGGCAAGAGAAGAAGGAAAAATATTTATCACTCCAAAAATATTTATACATGTGCAAATTCAAATGACAAGCGCACAAGGATTTTTGAAATAAGAGTATAATTCTGACTAAATAAGTTTGATGAGTTAAATAGACATATGAGATATTTGTTTATTTATTTTGAGAATAGTAGTGATAATTGAGTCATATTATTATCTCAAAAAATAAAAATAATTTTTGTAGACAATTCAAAAAAATGAGTGTTCATTCAAAAAAATAATTTTTGAAAAAATATATTTCAAATTTTAGTACCGATAAAATCTTTTTAAGTATACAAAGTTATTTTTAAGAAATTAATGCATTTTTTCAAAACATAATAATATTTTGATTAAGTGAACTTGATGAGTTAAATAAATTTAGTATTTAAAAAAAAAAAGTTTTAATGACATGACATGTCAATTAACACTATGTTTGGATGGTGGTTTGTCATGATTTCATAATGTATGATATAGTATCGCATGGTTTTGTATTGTATTGTATTGTACAGTATAGTACAATATAATGTTTGGATAGATTATATTGTTCACTGTTGTTTAATAACAGTTTTTTTGTTTGATTTGATGGTATGATACTTTATCGTAAAGGATAAATTTATTAAAATGCTCGTAATTATTATAAATGCTAAATTTATCAATAATTGTTAACAAAATATTTTTTTCCACGAAACATGCCTTGTAAATATATTAAGTTTTTAAATTCATGAAATTCTAACAAAATTAAAATTTTACATTCATGAAATAATGAAAATTAGAAAGGACGAATCAAAACGTCGGAGAATTTAAATTATTGTGAAAGTCTGCTTGCACCACTATTGTGAAAGTCTCGCTTTCACAGCAAACTCATTAATCGACGAGGACATATCAAAATATCAGAGAATTTAAATTATTGTTCTTGTAATTCCTCTACTTTCAATATTGCAATTTACATTTATGTTACTTGTTTTTCCTTGAGTGTCGAAAGATTTTGTCTAGTGCATTATTAGATATTGCATAATAGAATGTGGTTCGCAACGTGAAGATATTAAATCTGGGAATTGGAATGAAATTTATTTTGAAGAATATAGAGCTTAATAAGAGATGGGGACATGTTATTTATCAATAGGGGTGTTCATGGGTCGGTTTGGATCGGTTAGTGGTTAAAACCATAACCAAAACCAATTTAGTCGGTTTTTGAATTTCTAAAACCAAATCAAACCATAAAAAGAAAATAACCGTCGGTTTGGTTCGTTTTTTTTATTTTTTCAGTTATTGACTAGCCTACTCCAACCATCTCTAGAATAAACTCCTTTTTTTAACCTATAGAAAAGAGTATCACATTGAACAATTTCTCATAAAATATTTGTACAGTGATGGACAAATGACACTATAAAATCTTAAAAATTAGAACAAACACATTAAACAAAATCAACATTGAGATGAAAAGCACCAGCTTTGTATTGTAGGCACTAAGATTATCCAACAACATACAAACACATACATGTACATTGTTAAACAGAGTTTTGTATTCTGTTGCAGTGTACTGCAAGAAGAGACAGAGTTGGACAAATTTGAGTTATCTGTTTACTTTAAAGACTAGCTAGGTGAGCTAATCATATAAGGAAACGATTGAATAAATAAGGAGACATAAAACTACCATTTGAACCAGGGACCATGGTAGGATATAATTAAAAAAGTGTAATAATAAAATTACGGATACCATCAAATCAATGATTTTATAAATTGAGAGATTTTAAGATATCATATCATATCATACTTTTTAGAAAGCAATTAAAACAAACATATTTTCTTGCTAACGAGAAAAATGAGTTACCCTTCCAAGTCTTTAATTAAAAAAAGGAAATAAGTGGATCCACAATATTATTAAATTTAAAAAAATAAAATCTCTTGAACAATTAAGACAGTTGTTCGACAACTGCATTAGTTATCTCAACAATTATTAAAGTTATCGAATAATTTTGCACAATTATTAAACAACTATCAAAATTATTCGATAATTATATAAAATTGATCAATAATTGTGCAAAGTTATTAAAGCAAAAATGTTTACAAAAAAATTATTTCTTTTACTTAATTTTTAAAATTTAAAAGGACGAAAAGCTGTATTCCTCCCTTTTAATTCAAGAAGAAAGCTGTATCAGGAATATTATGGTCCAAGTGAATGTTGGTAGAAGTGAAAATAAGCGAGTGGGATAGAGGAAGTATCTGGAATATTCTTTTCTTTTCTACAAAAGATTTAGTACTACCATTATACAAGGGAGGGTTTTGAGATTCATGCTTACCATGTAAAGAAATTTGCTTGAGGATCAAATACGTGCCATTGTCTCCCTCTGTCTGATCTCCGTGTTGTGTTCTCCATTGATGTACTAATAAGCATACAAAAAGAGCAATCGACTAAGCAAAAACAAATTTTGGTTGGTGTGTCTTCTCTTCTGTCCGGGTATGTTTCTTTCGCCCAATTAATTTCAGCAGCATTTCCAAATTTTGGTCATCCGATTCGATTTTATCTCAAATTTTTATTCGTTGTGATGAAGTTTGTTTATTTTCAAGAATTGGGGTTTGTTTGTAAGCCTTAATTAGGGGTTAATAGTGAGATTAGCGTCTGTATTGTGGAAAAATTGAACTGTTCTTGACAATTGAGGTACTGGGTGTGTTTTGTTTGATGAACTCTTTTTAGTTCTTTTTCTTTTGGGTTTTGGAGATTTGTAGCTTAATTAGGGTTCAAGGTTAGTCAGATTAGCTTATGCGTTGTCAAAAATTGAGAGGAGTTGTTGGCAATTAAGGTACTGGGTATGTTTTGCTGTTTGCCAATGCCCCTCCGTTAAATTTTTAACTCAAAAATACCCCTCCCTGTAACGAAATAACATCAAGCATGCCACATGCAGTGGCAGAGCCACAGCCGATGAAGGGTGGTCAGATGAACACCCTTCGTCGGAAATTTTTTCCCAGTATATAGGTTAAATATAGATATTTATGGTTATATACATGTTGTTGCACACCCTTGACAAGCTAGAGAAATATAGTCTAGTGGTCAAGAGTGTGCATTTCTGAATCAACCCTTGGCAGGTACAACAGTGCTTTACCCAAGGGAAACTGTTTTTTTTTTGTTAAAACAATTCTTTGCGCAAGGGAAAATTTTAAAACAGTTCTTTGCCCAAGGGAAAATGAACACTTTTAACCAAAAGTCTGGCTCCACCACTGGCCACATGACCAGTCCAAGCTCCTTCATTTCTCCATATTTTGAGAGTAACGCAGGGAATGTTGATTTGTGTTTTAGTTTGATTACATGCAATTGGTGACTATTTCACTACTGTATGAAAAAGTTTATGATGGTGAAGCAGGTGCATTTTTTCAAGTGTAATATGCCTTACTTGTCTCCAAAGTTAAGTTTGAAAGGAATACTGTATCTCCTAGGATAATGTTAGAACTATCATAGCTGTAGTAACCATGCTTTGATGTCTGATTGATGTTATATGACGGCATTTCGTTAAACTGTTGACAATTATAGCATGTTTCGAGAAAATGTAAACATCCCCAAGTAAATAGCTGCGTTGTTCTGATTTCCCCAATCTTAACTTGATTTAAGAGGATGCAAATATACCCCTCCTTCAAATTACTTCCTCTGTTTCCATTTGGTTTCAGTGAATCAGCAAGGTCTGAGACTAACCGACCACCTATTAGGTGGATTTGATTCAAACAGAAGTCTAGGTGATTTGCGAAGATATAATTTTAAGCCTTTGTATAAATCTTACCAGGAGTCTGTCTGTATGATCTGACATATGTGGATTTCAGAATTATGTTTAAAGAAGAAATCAGACCTTGCTGATTCACTGAATGCAGGTTATTTGGCCTGGACGATGTTAGGGGATATATGTCTGTATGGACTTATTGCAGAATCAAATTTAAAAAGGTATATATGTCACATATTGGGAGTAAAAAGCTTCCAAAGAGGTCTAGAAAGGTTTTAAAAGAATGTGTCCTTCCCTTTTTAGCACCTTTCTGATTCCAACTTTCCTTGTGACGTGTTTTAAGGCCACAGGATTAAATGAAATTTGGTACAACTTTCTTATTCTGACTTTCATACAAGGCCAAAACTGACTCTAGGGTTCAATTAACTGGTTGTGGTTGACTTGTTAAATATACGTGTATATGCGTGTTTCGTTGTTTGTGCCTGTATGCATGTATGACTTTCATACAAGGCCAAAGCTGACTCTAGGGTTCAATTAACTGGTTGTGGTTGACTTGTTAAATATACGTGTATATGCGTGTTTCGTTGTTTGTGCCTGTATGCATGTATGTAATTAACTTGTCAAATATAGCATCCAAATCAAGAATGGAAAGAGGAAGGGGAAGGTGGGTTTCTTCAGTTTCACGTGGGATTCTACCTTTATTAGGGATGCATACAATGATTGAATATAGCAGGCTAGAGAGAAAACCACCGGTTACAGCAGCACTTCTTGCTGCTAATACAATTATATACTTGAGGCCCACTTTTCTTCATCCTATACTTCCTACCATCAATCAAGTCAGGTTTAATACTCATCTCATTCTTAAGTACAAGGACCTGAGACGATTCTCCCTATCAGCATTCTACCATTTGGATGAACCTCACCTAGTCGACAATATGCTATCACTTTTGGGGAAGGGGATTCAGTTGGAGACATCAATGGGAAGTTTGCAACCTTAGTTGCTATTTCCCAGGGTGTCAAAATATTGCTTGCGAAATCACTCCTGCTGTTGTTTGACTATGAGAGACCCTGCTATCAGGAATATTCTGTGGGGTTTTCTGGTGTCCTCTTTGCTATGAAAGTTATTCTCAATGCACAGTCAGATGATTATACAGATGTGCATGGGCTGCTGGTACCGACTCATTACGCTGCCTGGGCAGAACTTATTCTCATACAAATGTTTGTCCCTGGTGTCTCATTTCTTGGCCATATTGGCGGTATACTTGCTGGCCTTCTATTTTTGCGTTTAAAAGCATCGTATTCAGGTGCAAATCCACTGAGGACTATCGTCAGAGGCTTTAGCCATGCATTGAACTGGCCTTTAAGGTTTGTCAAGTGGGTACTTGGAAGCCAACCAAGAATTGGTGGTAGAGGAACTGTTGGTGGGAGAGAGACAAGAGATACATCTCAAGTGTGAAGATGTCAAACATGTACATTTGATAATTCAGGCTGGTTAAGTGTTTGTGAGATGTGTGGCACAGGTCGTACTGATGATGGACCGTCATTGTCATCTTTTAGTTCAGTAGATGAGGTTCAAGATCTATCCTTGGACGAGTTGCAGCGTCGGAGAATTCAAAGATTTGGTAGATGATAAGGGATATTGGCTCAATATCTTTCTCTGGAAATAGTTGCATTGAAGTAGGATTGTACATCCTGAAGATGCCACAAAGGATATCTTGTTTAAGCATTGTGCTTATAGTTAGAGAAAGCTGTAATCACCACCTTACTGTTCGGGTACATTAGCAGTAATTACTTAGGGGTGAATCCTTTATGTTAAACATCAACATTCTTTGCAAACTAGTACATTTTACTTCAATTGCTCATCAAAATTTTCGACCAAAAAAAAGAAAGAGAGTGATATTATGTTCGTAAATGAAACATAAATGATATTTGGAGGAAATTTCCTGAACTTGAGTGACTAGTTAGGGAATTCACTCGGTGAGGGTTGGAGGATAAAGATGGGTGTGCAGTGTTAAAGAGTGGTATGAACTTAGCAACTTATTTTTTCCTACTTTGATTGAGGAAGTTAATTTCCTTTTTTTGAAGAAACTTGTTTTTCTGAGATAAATGTTTTTCAAAATCTTTAGTCAAACAAACATTAAAAAGAGCTTAGGTGTGCGTGTTCCTAAGTTTCCTAGCTGAACCTCACTAACTATTAATTCTTTTGACTTTCATACCTGGACAAGAGGACAATTAGTAGCTTAGGCGTGTCTTGATAAATAGTTGGTGATAGTTTCCTAGCTGAACTCTCACCCACTATTAATTGTTTTGAGTTTCATACCTAGACAAGTGAACAATTAATAGATTAGGTGTGTCTTGATAAATAGTTGGTGATAGTTCAATCAGAAAACTCACGCACCGGAAAGGTCACGTATGAAACTCAAAGTGTGGAGATAACTTGTAAAGCTAACCCTTTTTTCTTTTGGATGGGGTGGGGTGAGTGGATAGGTTGGTTTCTTGGGCAAGAGTCTTGCTTTTCTTGGTGTTCATCTATGTTGCTCGAACTCGGCTGTTTTGCCGCCGAATCCGTCTCGACACGAGATTGGGGCGGGGACGGGTGCTTCCGCCATCTCCAATTCGGTCAAACGATTTCAGAGACGTTGACCAAACTGAATAATAAATTTGAGGGAAGCATCAAAATTAACTGGCAACTTACCTGAAAAAATCTCGACCAACAACCACCGGAACAGAGACGGTGTTATTGATGGCCGTCGCCGTCCCCTGAAATCATCGTCGCTGTCGCTGAAAATCATCGTCGCCGTCGCTTAAAATCATCGTCGCCGGAAAACATCTTGCAATCGTCTACAGTCAGTCGTCGTTCGTTGTCGTCGGCGTTAACAGTGACGGGGTTTTTTTTTTTTTCAAAGTGATTTGTTTGTGGTGTTAATAACATTAATAATATTAATAATATTAACCACAGATATACCTTTTAATGAAAAATAAAAACATGTGTATACAAGTGTCGGTCAGTAAACTTACTTTGTTTAAAAATTATACTTATTTTTTATTTTTTGGTAAATAAAAGTCCGTTTTAATTTTGGAAAAAATTTCTAATACGAATACTATTCCTAATTGAAAAGTAAAATCAATGAAAAAAATAATTAAAAATAGCAAAGTAAATAAAAAATAAATTCAAATCTCTGTGGGTCAAGGAAAATAAATTAGTTTAAAATAAATTATAACTCTATTTATAGTATTTAATTTTTTTAAGCCGAATCCCTTCACCCGTATCTACTCTCGGATTCGCACTCCCGAATCCTAAAATTTATATCTGACAAATTCGACTCACGGATCCGCACCCGTCTCGGATACCCGCACCTGAATCAAGCAACTTAGGTGTTCATTGCTTTTATATTGGAAGGTTAATGAAGCTATAATAAAGAACATGGGAGGCCCGGGCTGGGATTCCAACATGGGTTAAAAAGCTAAGTGATTTCAACCAATCTACGTTAGTCCTAGTGGCCCTCCGGAAACAGTCTCTCTACCTCCACGAGGTTGTGGTAAGGTCTGTATGCACTTTACCCTCCTAGACCATACTTGAGGGATTTCACGGGGTATGTTGTTGTACATGTGTCTTATAATTTGGTGGGCACAAGTTGGCTGCAATACTACCACTGTTTTTAAAAAAAGTCTAATTATGAATGAATGGATACACAAGTATTTATATAGCTGTCTCCTTCTACGTTTAAAAGCTAGTCCACAATTGCTCAAGGTATGAATAGCAGACTCATTTCATCAATCTGCTCATTATATCTACGTTTGCACCTTCCAACTGCATTTTTTGTTGAACAAAAATGTTTCACATAACAATCCAGCATGCATACAGCAGTAGCACATGAATTAAGTCAATTTTGAAAAATACTAGTACTTGTTCTGGTCCTACTCATATAGCACCTTGTCCATTTTGAGGCATCTCAATGTATTTGGCATCATTCTACTAATAATATTATTCTATACAACTTCTACAATCTTCAAGAATTCAATTTGCTTTAATCATTCAACCTTGATATGACTGTTAGACTGCCTTTCCAACCACCATTTTGTTCCTTATATCTCAGTTTGCATGATGGTCTTTGTCTTTGACTTGAAATAGAGTTTATAGAAATAGAAATGGTGTTGAACATTCTGAAATATTCCCTATGAAGATATGTAAGATGTATAGCGTTATGAACTTAAAGAGGACCTCTAGTGGGATTGTAACGTCATATATTACAATTCTGAAGAACGAACATAAGTTAAAAAGTATGCATGTGGTAAATTGTTGCTTCTTTAGTCAAAAGTACCTATAGTTATGTCTTTCCATAATGAATTTTGTCTGATGGATCTTATTTAATTGGTGCAGGTGGTTGATACTTTAGTTCCACTAGCAGAGATGTTCAGTTATGTTAGTACCTTGCGGGGAATTACAAAAGGCCGTGCATCGTAAGTTATGCAATTAACCAAGTTTGATGTTGTCCCTCAACACATTCAAAACAGCAGCAGCTTAGTCAGTTAGCTTTGAGATATTGGATCCACGAACTTAAGAATAGGTATTTACTCGACAAAGATGTCAAGGCTGGCGCGATATTCTTTCTGTACGAGTATGAAACACTGATGGAGAATAGTTGATATTGGTTATAAATTAGTTGTGTCTAATCTGGTTGAATTCTGTAAGCTTGGGCTCTAAGTGACAACAATGTGTACATGCATTTAAAGGTATATCTCATCCAAAGAAACTTCAATTTCTTAGGACTGTTGAGTGTGGGGATTCACCTTACTATATGAACAATTTTGTGCCTAACATTTTGGTGTTTTTCGTTGGGATCTTAGTGTAAAACGAAAGATTGGGTTGCTTATTTTACTTTTGCTTCGGCAATCTTTTATTTTATTATCTAGAGGTCCAAAATAGTTGAGTAGTCTAATGTTGTAAGATTAACAAGTACGCTTATCAATTTGTCCGTTCTTAAGTATACATAGGCACCAATAACATACAGTACACACCACGACAGTAACAACCACCCACAGGCAGGGCACCAATTACATCCAGTACACACCACGACAGTAACAACCCACAGGCAGGGGAGGGATATGTTTATGTAATTTTACCTCTCATCTCATACGATATACAATGTAGATGTAATATCTTATTTAACAGTTTCATCTTCTAGTGGTCTTTGCATGGAGACCGGAGTTGATTTGGTAGTCTGGTTTTGCCTAATTCAAAGGTTTCTCTACCTGCTAACGCTGCATTTAATTCTTTTTTAAATCAAAAAAAAAAAAAAAACTTAACAATGCTGACATTTATCCATGAAAATCTTTTTAAACTCACAGAAAAAACACTCTTCATGGTGTTCCTTTAGGTTTTGTCGAAACATTCGACTTCTTGTTCAAAAGCCGTTTATCAAAGAAATCTTTTTCAGAGAAATAAAATAAACCTCTGCGCCCCCTTTTAACACAAATTCCTGAAAAGAAAATCCAGTTTTTAATAACTCTCTCAAAAGTATACTTTCTACAGAGAAAAACCTTTGCCATTACGTGTATTTCAAAGATGCAGCATATGCCACACCATCAATTTAACTTGGGCATCACTTTGATATCTTTACCAGGAAATATTGTCAGCTTTGAACACTGCAACAAACTCTTGAAACAGGTTTTCCAGTCCCAACCAATAAAAACTTTATTCTTTTGCAAAGCCGTAAGGGGTCGCTTGATACAAGAGAAGGGATAAGCAACGCTGTCCACTGAATTGATATATCCCATAAAACACCCCACAATTAAGTAATGTATCCCAACATTACAGTGCCAATGGCCAAAAATAATACCAAGAGTTTGCTCCGGAAACCCCTAGTTTTTACAGAAAAAGATTACTCTAGCGACTTTCTGATTAAATAATATCTTAAATGTTTTCACCACAAGTTATAGAAACCAACCTTAAGCGCAAACACACACTTCCCAACCTGAAGGACATATCTGAACTCTGACACGGAGAATAACATTAGGACAGATAAAGTGCCAACAATCCTTCCTTTCGCACCCTCAAATAGACACGATACAAAATTTTAAAAGTTGCACAGAAAAAGAAAAGAGCAAGAAAACTGGGAAACCAGGAGATTGTGCGACATTACACAACGAAAGAGAATAAAAGTTCACATGAACAATCAACTATGAATGAAAATAGGATGAGGAAAATAAATGGATAGTCACTGCTTCTTTCCCCCGTGAATTGTAAATATTAGTACTACTTATCTAACTTGGACAATTCCTGCATTAATCAACTTCTGGATCTTGTCCATCACAAGAGGGTTCTTCATATGATCTTGTGCAGCTTTTGGGTTCTCCTGGAAGTCGGATAGCACCTGCTCCAAAATACAAAATGTTGAACGGTTACTTGCACAATGTTATGGGTTATATATAACAAGTGCAAAATACTACTCTCAAATGACCAAAATAATACCTGTCTCATTACTGGGTCTGTAAGGATGTTCTGAATTTCTGGATCCTGCATCCCCTTGGCCTGCTCAAAGAATTTGATTTTATGAGTATCACCACCACCAATAACCTCTACCTGGAGCAAAATAAAATATTACAGTGCAAAGAAATTATACCTGTCTCTCTTTGAGCTCCTCTGGAGTTAGATCTCCACGGTTTGCCTTGTTTATTTGCTCAACACATCTGCAAAATGACAGGGCATTTAAGTTATAATGAGAACCATAACAATGACAAAATCACCAGTATGTTGCAACGGGAACTTGTACTATTACAATCAAAGTAATTTGCTAGGCCATCAGAAATACTAAATGTAGTAGGGCATCTAGTAGTGAATTTCAGAAAAAGAAAAAAGAGAACCTTCTACAATCAAAAGTAATTTTCGAGGCCAACAGAAATACTACATATAATAGGGAATCTAGTAGTGAATTTCAGAGAAAGAACAAAGTAAAACACCAATCTTGAGAATCACGATCACCCTCAAAAACTTGAAAAGAAAGCAACTGATGAGATAAGAATTTAAAAGGAACATCTATCTACCTCTTAACACCATCTAGGAGTTCCGGATTCTGAGGATCATGCTTCAACCCTTCCTGGTAAGTTTTCAAAGCTTTTTCATACTCTTTCATGAAAAACTGAACGGCACCCTTTCTGGTGTAGCCCTTTACAAATGTTGGATCAAGCTCAATGCACTTCTCAGCATCCTTGAGCCCCTCAGGTAATGCAGCTAACTTGGTGTAGCAGGCAGCCCGGTTGCTGTATGCCTAACCCAAAAAAAGAGGAGAAATCAGATGCATCACCTGTAGTTACCGGATTTAGACCTTAACTAAGGACCAAAGAAGTCCTCGAGTCAAAAGAGTTGATAGAAGATGGAGAGAGGCCATACCCTTGGGTCTTTGGGATTCCTCTTTATAGATTCAGTGTAATGTTTAACTGCCTCGGGATACTTCATCTCCTTGAAGAACTGATTTCCTGTAACATAGTGAAGAAAGTTAGTGGCTGAGCGTCATAAAAAAGGAAGACCAACCCACAGCCTTAAAAGTACCTTTCTCACGCTCTTCGTCCGCTATTTCTGGACTGAAATACTCTTGCTGCTCTAATTCTTTTTTCGCCTTCTCAGCATCATTCAGTTTCTTCAGGGTATCTGGGTTGCGATGCTCAGTCAGAGCTTTCTGGAAAGCCTCAATCGCAACTTCAAAATCCTTTGAAGTTTTAGCCAATTTTGCCAAGGCAGTTCCCTTTCGAGTAAGAGCCCTTGCAATCATCTTATAGTCTGACCTTAGCTCTCTTCCCCTTTCAACAGCTGTGTCACAATCTTTGATACAATCCTCATACTGAAATCAAGACAAAAAAATTATAAGACACAATTGAGTTCACACAAGCAGAGAAATCGTGCAGAAATTATACCATACCATCACAAGAAACAGATCAGTGTCCCTGAACTAGGGGCACCATATTACACTTGCTATGGTTCAAAAAGGAACAGAGAAACCTGGGAAACAAGGGGGGTGGGAACACATCAACTCATCACAATGACCAAGTCACCAGATAAGTCTAGGGCATGGCAAAAATCATCTCCCTGGTCACCACTCAGCTTTAAATTCTAGTTCTGGTCCTAGCCCGTAGATAAGTATTATATGTTAATTAACTCATATCCTTTCCCTTAAACCCAACAGTTTGGATGGTTAACTTGATGAATAATTATTAGAAATTAGAAAACGAAGCCAATGAACTCAGTAATCTTTTCCCCAAAGCTCAAGAATTCTGTTGGTTAGTTGGAGATCAATTACTACAACCAAGTACGTGAACCAACTCATGTTTACCCTAAGATAGCCAGGAAAATCAATAACCTAATCTAGTAACTTCAGTTCATTCTAGGATTTCATTCACGAAATTTGTAAGCATTTTGCCTCTCTTGCCAGACAAGTCTTCTAATAAGCCAGTGTGTTTTCTTGATGCATCATCCACCAAAAAAGTATGGCAGCAATGAGAAATTCCCAAGCAAACATCTAGAAACAGAAACAAACCTCCCAGGAGAAGCTTTATAATACAGACTCCGGTAGCCATTAGAGGAAGCGACTACTACCACAACGCATGTAAGATAGGCAAAGAAAGATATGTTTATTAATGAGTAAGTCTAATAAAACATTTAAGACACTACCACCATTATCAACAGCTTCTAAAGGAAAGTCACACAGGTGCTACACTCCCATCAGCAAACAACTCTAAGCCCCACCAATTATGGAAGGCTAGAAAAAACAAAAAAGAGAAGAATAAACATAATTTACAAATAACTGCAGATGAAGGTTACCAGTATCCACGTTCTCATTACATCTTCTATTTGGGTTTCATCTAAGACAAATTACTATTACCTCATGTGATCCTCCACACCGCACCCAACCACAACGTTATGAAAGCCCATCTTCTATTTGGGTTTCATCTAAGACAAATTACTATTACCTCATGCGATCCTCCACACCGCACCCAACCACAATGTTATGAAAGCCCAACCACAACTTTATGAAACCCAACAAAAGCCTTAGAACAAAGCCAACTACCTTTGTTATATTGACCCAAAAAAAAAAACCTCACCAAGGAGTTAGAGCACTATCAGATGGCTTTTTACCTAGGAGAACAGAGAAATCCCCTTACCGTGTTAAACTATCCTAATGATAAATTCATATCACTATGAAAATGCATACCCAAGGGCAAGCACTAAAAGTTGATTACTCCTCTGTTCCAATTTATAACCGCTCCCTTCCCATTGTCCAAATTGTTGTTTATTTCTACATAATATATACAACATTCAAAGACCAAAACTCATTAAACTACAAACAGCTTCATTTTTTAAACAACTCTCAAGCAGGACGTTGGACTATTCTACCATACCTGCTCCCGCTACACCTTTCCATCCCTTGCCTATCATAATCCTCAGTTCAATTACTTCTAAAAATTGGAACTTCTTTTTGACCAAGTTAAAGATTACACCAATTGTAGCAAACAGAGCAGCACTAACTAGGCAAGTTGAACGAACTTTGTTTAGTTTCTAAAAATTTAAACTTTTAGCTTTACTTCTACTATTACTATACTGAATAGGTCAAATCAACACCATACACCCCCATGATCACGAAAAACAGAGAGGCGCGACGGATTTTGTTTACTTCGTAAAGATTTAAACTTTTAGCTTTACTTCTTGTATAACTACACTATACAAGTCAAATTAAATACCATATTACTATTTATCTAGCCAAAGAACATTATGAGCATTAAGAATATGAATTATACCTTTCCCATCTCCAAGTAGACCGCAGCGCGATTAGTAATGAAAGAAATATCCCCATCATCGAGCTCAATAGCCTTAGTGTAATGCTGAATAGCATTCTCAAAATCCTTCTTCTTATAAGCCGCATTACCCGCTTCCTTCTCCTTTTGAGCATTCGCTTTCCTCTCTTTAGCCTCCTTCTCCTCACTCACTTCCATCGGATCGGGCTCGGGTGCAGGCTCGGGACGCTTCTCCTCCTTCACAACCTCCGCCTCCGCGGGTCTCTTCCTCTCCGTCGAAGCTTCCGGCATCTCATCATCCTCTTCCGGCATCCTCGTTGACAATTTCACACCTAATAAAACTCCAAGTGCTTGCATTACTCTTTGGTCCTTCAAATAAAGGTTCAGATTATTCGGATTCTTCTGAATATCTTTCATCATGTTAACAAAATCCGGCTGCTGCAAAAAACCCCGTGTAGTCGCATCCGCTGTCAACTTCGTCCACATCTCCGGACCGGAAAACGCATCACCAAACGGGCTCGCCGGTCCCGATGAGCCTCTCGATCTGGCCTGCGCTTGAGCCTGAGCTGATTGAGCATCAGCTAAACCCGATTTCAACCCCTCGTTACTCGGATCAATTTCCAAACCCTTTTTATACGCCGAAACGGCGTCGCTGTACTGATGAAGACCCGAATACGCAGCTCCTAAACGCGAATAACCTTTACCCCAATCGTGCTTCAGGTCAACAGTTTTCTGTGCATCAGCTAACGCCTCCTGATATTTTCCTAGTGAAGCGTAAGCCGCAGATCGGTTAGAATAAAGCACGTGATTCGACGGAGCAAGACTAATGGCTTCGGAGAAGTGAGTTATAGCTTCGGTGAAATTGCCGGCGGAGAAAGCGGCGTTGCCTTTGGCCTTAGCTTCATCGGCCATAGTTGCTGTTGTTGTTGAGTTTTACGGGAAGGAATTCTCTGGAAGGGTAAAAGTGGAAGGAAGAAAGGAGATTTTGGGATTTTATAAAAGAGGGTTTGGGTGGTGATGGTGGAGACTAGAGGGTTCTTCTAGGTGTTTGGTTGAGGTTCTGGAAAGTTCGATGAGGATTGCGGGGTTAATTATTATTGGAATTGGAGTTTTCTAGGGTTAAGTAGAAGTGGAGTGGGCAAAGGCTTGGTAAAGTTTTTTTTTCTTAAAAAACTAAATTTCCTTTTTCAAGTTAAATTGGGAAGAACGAAAAATTAAGCTTTAATTGAATTTTAAACAAAATCGGCTGAGCAATAATTTGTATTGAACTAATCATAATTTTGATACAAATTACTTATCATTGGGATATAAGGTATCTGAAATTTCATTATACATATTAAGTAAACTTTAATTAAGCTTTAATCACTATCGAATTTCCTCAAATATGATATGAAGTTGTCTTTATTAAAGAGTGTTTTGCCCTAATATATGAATTTCATCAAATATTAATGCGACTATCAAAATCAACTAAAACCCCTTCCCTTTCCCCCCAAAAACAGAAAAAACTATTCACAATCTATATTAGACTAATCATAATTTTGGTACAAATTACTTATAATTTGTGGTATAAATTGCTCACGTATTTTTCTGAATGGCTTAACTTGTTTGTATTGTTCAATTGTTCATAAATTTTGATGATATGATTTTGAACTATTTTCATGTTATATATTTCGTTAAATTATTTGCAAGTTTTATGAAATGAAAAAATTTAGTATTCGTTTGGCCATAAAAATTAGTACTTTTTTTCAGAGTTGGATGGAGTTGAAGATGAAGTTGGAGTTGGAGTTATGTTTGACCATGTCTTTTTTAAAAAAAAAAAATTAGACTTTTGATTTTTTAAAAAAAATATAATTTTATACCCTCAACTTTTAAAAATTATCAAAATCAATCAACTACTAATTACCTACTAACATATAACTAAATGTTGAGAAAATAATTTATATGTCTTCAATTGATAAAATAATTAACAACAAACTAATTATTATGATTGTTATTCTTCTAAAATTCAAACAAAAATATCACAAACACGAGCTAAATAAGTTTATTTAACCATAATTGATTGAATAGAGAAAATATATTTTGATAAATATAATTAATGGATATAAATATATTTTATATATTCTTAAATTTGTTGATGAAAATTCTTAATTACTTTCACTTGAATTGATTATTTTATTGTATTTGGTCATTTAAAAAAAAATACGAATGAATTATTTATGAATAGATTAACCTAATTTGTTTTAATTGATCACAATAAAACAGAAAAAAATGTCAATATTTAGTCTATTAAAAGTAAAAATGAACTAAAAAAAAAAAACTATCAAGACACTTATGGCTTATTCAACATCGCCACATCATCTTCATCAAACATATTTAACTCTTATATATTTTATAAACATATTTAATAGTTAAATATCTATGATGGTCCAAATATGAGTTTGGACTCCTTTTTTTATTCTTAGTACTCTATTCTATTTTTTAATCATTTTTTATTTGGCCCACGGGCCAGTCCAGCCCATATTGCTCAAAACCACGGGCCAACGGGCAAGGCTAAAAAGCCCTATTCTTAATGAGCTGCAAAATTGTAGCCCAACCCTATTAAATTACAGATTGGGCCGGACTGACCCAATGGGCCTGACCCATGCTGACAGCTCTACTCCGTAGGTATGATATGAAATCGTATTTGTTAGAGAGTGTTTTATCCGAAGGTATGAATTTAGTTGAACTTTAATGCGGCTGTCAAAATCGGCTGGAAAACTCAAATAATATATATAATTCACAATCTATATTGGACTAATCATAATTTTGGTAAAAATTATTTATGATTGGGATAAGTAAAGGTATGTGAAATTTTGCGGTATAAATTGTTCACATTTTTTTTTGAATGGCTTAACATTTCTGTATTGTTCAATTGTTCATAAATTTTGATGATGTGATTTTGAAGTATTTTGATGTTATATATTTCGTTAAATTATTTGCAAGTTCTAATGAAATGATAAAATTTATTTGGGTTATTCAATTGTTGACAAATTTTAATATACTAGTAAGATTTTGGACTATTAACTTTATCTATCTCATTAAATTATTCACAAATTTCAGTGAAACTGCAAAAATTATATTTGTTGTTTAATTGTTCATTAATTTTTTTCAGATTTTATTTTCGATTTTGTTGCTACAAAAATTTTCATTGTTCAAAAGAGATTTAGACATTATAAGTTCTATACGGAGAAATCATACTCTTCAAAGTGAATATAGTTGATGTTCTTTTTACACTCATATGTAAGTTCCCTAAAGCCGTCAATTTGATAATGTTCTTTTCTTTTTGGTGAACCTGAAGTAATTCCATAGCATCAAAGGGGTAGGGGTTTGAGCTCCTATCAAAAGTAGGAGCCAAAACACATGTTGTTCGAGGTCACATTTCAATTCGATAAGTTAATAACTGAGTTTTTAGTAGTACTTATAAAGAGCGTTTCAGAGCTATCAACTACAACACTTTCAAATACAAATGGGGGCATGGTGGATAAAATTATAGGAGTCTCCATGAATATTGTCTTGATTCCTTCCTTCGTCATTAGGTTCGCTAGTACATTTTGCTTCCTATAGATTTGGATTGGGAGAGTTGTCTCCATCTTCGCCAGCAATGTCCTGCATTCAATAACGATATTATGGTAAAAGGAATGATTATTAGTTAACATATGAATAATGACAGCTGAGTCTGATTCAATAATAAGAGGTTTGATGTTATTAGTTCTAGCAATAATCAGTCTTCCTTTTAAAGCAAGAAGTTCAGCCATGGTGGAAGTATTATGGGGTGTGTGCTGGTAGTAACCCAACACCCGTTCTTAGTATGGTCTCTGAAACTCCCTCGAAGTGCACCTGCTCTTGAGTTTGCTGAGGCTGATTCATCAGTGTTCAACTTTATGTGACCAGGTTTAGGAGGTTCCCATTTGATAAGTTACTAGTACTATTAGTTATATAAGTTGAAGACAGAATTTTGTGTTAAGGCCAACATCTCAAAAGAATTCACAAAAGAAAGCAAAATAGAAATATATGAAGAATGAACAGAAAAAGTATTAGTTGGTAAATTTATATTTACAGGGCTTTTAAAAATAGAGACAAATAAATATTAGATCATGGACACTGTTAAGCTTTCATCAATGGTGAATACTTAGCTTAGAGCATGATACAAATTCTGAGAGAAGAGAGTGAGGCAGAGATATTTTTTACTCAACAAAGATGATAACTACTAGTACAATGTAACTCAGGTCCCTTATTTGTATAGTTTCTAATGCTACTCCATTAACTTATCTTAGCTCAATAACTAACTCATCAACTTGTGTAATACAACTGGCTAACTAGTGTACCACTAACTCTGTAACTAACTACTTGTTGCATACCTCTAACTAACTATGACACCTGTACACTGTTACATTGCTTTTGTCCTTACTTTTTTGAACACCCCTCTCCAAGCTTGTGGGTGAAATATGTCTTTCACAACGAGCTTGGATAAGAGATATGAATGTTGAGTCCTTCCCAAGCTTTTAGTAAGTAAGTCTGCCAGTTGCTCATTTATAGATACATGATGAGTCTTGATCACCCCTTTCAACAGTTTTTCTTTAACAAAATAGCAATCAATATCAAAGTGTTTTGTTCTCTCATAAAAAATTGAATTTGATGCAATTTGTATTGCAGCTTTGCTATCACAAAAAAAAACTTATTGGTTGTTGTATATTCTTTCCTAACTCTTTATATATTCCAATGAGCTACGTGACTTCTGCAACAGCTGAAGTCACGCTCCTAAATTCTGCTTCAGTTGAACTTTGTGCCACAGTTTCTTGCTTCTTGGATTTCCAGGACACAATAACATTTCCAAACTTGATTAAATAGCATGTCACTGATCTTCTAGTCTGTAGACAAGTTCTCTAATCTGAATCACAGAATGCAGTTAACACATTTGTTCCTTGAGATGACATGAACAATGCAAGTCCAGGGGCTAACTTGATATATTTAACCACCCTAATTGCAGCTTCCATGTGAGACTCCTTTGGTGCGTGCATTTATTGACTCAAGACTTGTGCAGCGAATGAAATATCTATTATTGTCATAGTCAAATACAGTAGTCTTCCTACTAACCTCTGATATTTCCCAATATCTTTTAGTGGTTTATCATCTAATGTTAAATTTAAACCTTCAACATGAGCAACATATTCTATTGAGGTCAACCTTAAGTTTGGATCAAGTGATGTGTACACTGGCTTTGCACCACTCAATCCTAACTCAGTTATCAACTCTAGTGCATAGTTGTGCTGGCTCATAACATACCCCTCCTTGGTCCTAATAAACTCAATACCAAGAAAGAACTTGAGATTGCCTAAATCCTTTATTTTGAACTTGAGTTACAAATTATTTTTTGTCTGATTTATTTTATCAAGACTGCTTCCAGTGATAAGGAGATCATCCACATACACCAATACTATAATAATCTCTTACTTGTCTCTCTTAGTGTACAAAGAGTAGTCATAATGACTTTGGATAAATCCTAGTTCAAGTGGAGTTATCGTAAGCTTGAGATTCCACTGTCTTTGGACTTGCTTAAGTTTATATAGAGATTTGTGTAGTTTGCAGACCTTACCAGCCTCCCTCTGTCTGCAAAAACCCGCAGGGATAACCATGTAAACATCCTCAACCAGATCACCATGTAAGAAAGCAGTGTGGACATCCATTTAGAACATATGACAGCTCTTGAAAGCAGCAACGATAATAATAAACCTGACAGTAACTATCTTTGCCACAGGGGAGAAAGTTTCAGAGTAATCCGACCCTTTCTTCTGACTAAAGCCCTTAACAACAAGCCTTGCCTTGTATCTTTCAATAACACCTGATACTAAATATTTGACCTTGAACACCTATTTACAACCAATAGGATGTTTACCAGGGGCAGATCAATAATGGACCAAGTATTATTTTCTTCAAGAGCAGCCACATCAGATTTCATATCTTCAATCCATTTAGGATTATGAGAAGTCTCTTCAAAAGAAGAGGGCTCACTGATAGAAGAATAAGCAGCCAAATCCATACTATGAACATGTGATAAATTTGCATAACTAAGGTGTTTAGACAAGGGATACAGGCAAACAAAATTAGACTTGGTGTTGCCAATGTGATAATCTCTAAGCCAGACAAGAGGCCTGGACTGTCTGGTGGAGATTCTTCTGTCTATAATAGGAGGAGCTAAAAAAAGTGACTCAAGAGACATGGAGTCATTGGTGTCTACAGGTAAAGAGATGTGGGAAGAAGAGGAACCATCAGAAGCAAATGGTATGACCAAAGGAGCAGCAGACTCATTAGAGTGCTCAGTGAAATAAATAGTAGAAAATAAGAAAAGAGAATTAGTCAGGTGTTGAAAAGGAAAAACATGCTCTTTAAAGGTGACATCTCTATTGACTAAGAATTCCTTAGTGTGAAGAGAAAATAACTTATAGCCCTTTTGGAGAAGAGAATAACCAAGAAACACAACAGGGAGAGCTCTAGAAGCAAACTTATCCATATGTCTAACCTCTGTAGCAAAGGCAAGACAACCAAATACTTTTAGATAATCTAAATAAGGTGTGGCATTATAGAGACACTCAAGGTTTTTTACCTTTAAGAATAGAGGAGGATAGTCTATTGATAAGATACACACTAGTGATGACACACTCACCCCAGAATTTTAAGGGTATATGGGACTAAAATCTCAGAGCTCTAGCTGTATCAAGCATGTGTCTATGCTTTCTCTCCACCACTCTATTCTGTTGAGGAGTATAGACACAAGAACTCTGATGTAATATACCCAAAAGACTGAAGCAAATTATTTACTTGAGAATTGAAGAATTCACAACCATTGTCAGTTCTTAAAATCTTAACATTAGCTCTAAATATATTTTGAATCATCACAAAGAATTTTTAAGAGCTACGATAAATTCTGCCTTAGAGTTTAACAACATCGACTAGGTATACCTAGAGTAATCATCAACTAAGGTAAGAAAGAACCTCTTACCATCATGAGTAGGTACTTTGTATGGACCCCAAAAATTAGTATATAGTATATGAAAGCAAGTATCAATAACAATTGTACTGAGAGGAAAAGGCTTTCTAGATTATTTAGCCAAAGGACAAATAGTGCAACACTCAAATGATTTATCAGACACATTCTTAAAGAAATAGTCTGCAGCTACTACATAGAGATCATTCTCCAACTTGTCAATCTCCTTCACTTACTCACTGGAGATATCCTACAATATACATAATTCAGGATAAAATAAGGCACAACACTTTAACTCCTTTGTCAACCTTGACACAAATAATAGGTTGTACTTAAATTCTAGTATATGTAGCACACCAGTGATCTCAAAACCCCCAAAAATGCTGGAAAATCCTATATTGTAGACTTTAGCTAAAGTACCAGTGGGTAAGTGAACTTGTCCATCTTGATGAGAAAGCAATTTGTTATGTTTAGTTAATAAACTCAACTTACTAACCATGTGCTTAGTTGTTCCAGTGTCTGTAATCCACTTTTCACGAGCAAAAGTAGCATTGAAATATGTAACCATACCTGTAGCTGTCATGTTGGTGTCATTGTCAACCTTCTCTTTTCCTGTATCAACCAAGTGTAAGAGTTTTTGGTATTATTCAGGAGAGAATTGAGGTTGTGGAGAAGGAGAGTATTGTTGCATGTAAGGATAGTAGTAGAGTGGTTGTTATTACATACACTGTGGAGATGATATATTAGTCATGAAAACATGAAGAGTCTTAGAAGGGTTATCGACATTAAGAATTCCAGAGGTTGGTCTTTGTTGGCTATGCTGAGGTCTGAAGAACTAATTATGATTGGCTCTAAATCCTTGATTTTAGTAGCCATACCCCCTATCATGACCATTGTTACCTAAAATAGGACCTGGACTAGTCTTCCTCTTGGCTTTCCAATCAGGTGGATATCCATGTAATTTGTAACAAGTAGCACTAGT
Source organism: Capsicum annuum (assembly GCF_002878395.1). Taxonomy (NCBI): domain Eukaryota; kingdom Viridiplantae; phylum Streptophyta; class Magnoliopsida; order Solanales; family Solanaceae; genus Capsicum; species Capsicum annuum. Next base: position 8,544,733 of record NC_061111.1, read on the forward strand.
ATGACCATCCCAGTTGTAATAATCACAGTGTAGGCCATTGGTACTCTTTTAAAACTTAGAATAGGGTTGAGAGCCATGATTATCCTGTGGAGATTTACCTTTAGCACTAAAAAAGTCCATAGCATCATTCTGATCTCCAGAACTAGTAGAACCAGATGTTCTAACAACATTAGACTTACCCAGAATTCTTTGGCTTTCTTCGGCCATGACTAGTGAATAAGCCTTGTTCATACTAGGAGGTGGGTCAAACATCGTTATTTGACTTCTACACTGATTGTAGGAGTCATTTAACCCTGCCAAAAACTGCATCAACCTTTAATAGTCAGAGTGAGCTGCATAAATTTTGGATTCTATATAGTTGCATCTAGGACATGGCATAAGTGAGTCATACTCCATCCACAACTCTTTTAATCGAGAAAAATATTGTGCTACAGAAGCTATTCCTTGTGTCAAAGTGGCTATTTCCTTGTGTAAATAGAAAATTCTAGATCCATCCACCTTATCAAACCTTTCCTTAAGGTATGCCCAAACCTGTTGGGCATTACTAGCATAGACAATCCCACTAAGTAATTCACGACTCACAAAAATCATTATCCAGGAAATAACAATAGCATTACATTTTTCCCAGAGATCATGTAAGGAGGAATCAAACTTGTCTTTTGAGCTCTGACCATTCACAAAACCTAACTTTCTTTTACCTAACAACCCTATTTTCATAGATCGACTCCACAAAGCATAATTCTCAGATCCAGCTAGTTGAATTAAAACGAGAGAGCTACTTGGAGTATCACATGCATGAAAATGCAATGGATGATGAGAATCAATAACTGTTTCATCTCTATTTCCCAAGCTAGATGTGTTTGTAGCTGTAGTTGCCATTGATGAATGTGGAAGCAATAGACAAATACCAAACGAACAAACACTATACTTGAAACAATCGTAATCCTTAACTGTTTCTAGATTGATGTAGTATCTCCCTCACAAGCTCTCTTCGTGCACCGAAAACAAGGAAATTTAATTGCAGAAGAAACAGAGACTCTAAATAATAACTGCAGGCTCTGATACCATGTTAAGCTTTCATAAATGATGAATGCTTTGCTTAGAGCATGATACAAACTCAGAGAGAAGAGAGTGAGGCAGAGATATTTTTTACTCAACAAATATGATAACTACTACTACAATGTACCTCAGGTCCCTTATTTATATAGTTTCTAATGCTACTCTATTAACTTATCTTAGCTCAATAACTAACTCATCAACTTGTGTACACTGTTACATTGCTTTTATCCTTACTTCTTTGAACAAATACATCTTTTAAAAATTCTTATGATGCTCGAGACTTAAAGGTTCAACTAATTTTGATTTGCATCATTGAAAGCTCATAATAAGATGTTTGTGCTTTCCACCTAAAATGCCTATACTCTCACGACTCGAGTTGAACTTCATTCTTAAGGCCTGAACATGAGAGTATACGGAGTTTTCACCTGAAGTATGGATGAACATTTACTATTTCATCACTCTTCTATGGATATTGGTTAAGAAAAAAGTGTTGATTAGTCAATAAATACCTTTTTCTTGCAATTTACATGAGATTTTAATTGTACTTGAAATTCTAAAAATAACAAAATACTTTTAAAACTATTGTTTTTGAACGTGTTACGAGACTTTTGTGGTTATAAAAACATACTAAATTAAAATAAAAATAAGAAACGTAAAATCAAATTATTATTTTATATATAATTGGGACGGAGGAAGTATATGTGTTAAAGGGTTGATTGGTAGGGAAAAAGTTATTTCCGAATAATTAATTTTGAGATTAATTATTCCACCATATATATGGAATAACTTATTTTATCATTATGATGTAAATAGTAGAATAAATAATTTTAATATTAATTAATAGTTCATACCAAATATAAGATAAAATAATTCTTTATTTGATTTTAAAACTATTTATTTTTTATACCTCGCATAAAACGACTCTGCATGTGAAATTTAAGGCTTAGAAACTTTCTTTGTTAACTTGGAAGTACACCATTAAATCACCTGGTGTTTTGAAAATGATGGCGGCATGACAGACGGTTTTTCCAATTGTGTGCATCAAGTACAAATATTATGATTACATGCCTCTAGAACTTGCATCAAACATGAGCAACATTGGCTACTCACTTTAAATGTGGAGATATTCATAGACAGAGACGAAGCCAGAAATTAAAATTTATAGATCTTAAATTTCAAATTTAATGAGTCAATAATAATGACAACGAGTTGTAATGACTCTTACGGTTATTTTTCTGTATTTTCATATAATTTTAGTACTAACTAAATGTATCATAGATTATTTAATTTAATTTGACATTTGGTAGAAATATAATTTAGTACCCTTATAGAATATTTTCGATATTGATAAAATTCTTTAAGTCATGATATATTTATATTATTTTATAATAATTTTTTTTGTGATTTATTAATATTTTATGCGGAGATAGTAAATTTAAAATATTAAAATATTATTATTATATAATATAGGTTTTGTTAAAAATAATTTTCTATTAATTATGATATATTCAAAGTATTATAATTATTTTTACCATGAATTTATGCAATACCCAATTATGTACGCAATGTAAAAAAAGTAATTCAATCGTACATGTGTGGAAAGAAGCATGGCAGGCATAGATATGTCCATGAATTGACCATTTGGAAAGTGCTTTACTTTCTCTTATATATACATATATATATCCTTAGTCTTTTTTTTTTTTACTATAAAGAATGCAAAAGAAAAAAAAAACTTTCCAACCACTAACATATTTCTCAGTTCCTTGAAAATATTGCATCTGTCATCCCCTTGCCATTGGGTTTCTATTTTTTTTCCATATCTGGTCCTTCGTCTGTTTCTTTTAAATTACTTAAATTTCTTGTTTAGCCTTACAAAATTTCTTTTAAGTTAAAAGGTGTTGTGGAAAATAATTTTTTTGATGTTATTCAAATTCGAGTTCTAGCGGGATACTATTTGGAGGCTTCACGTAAAGATATTCTAGCTTTGTCGTCCAGGTAGACTAGGTTTACCCTATTTTTTTGATTGAGCTTACTTACCGAAAATGTTAACTATTATGTTAGCTTTGGATAAGTGCTTGTAGATACATATTATTTGATATGTATAAACTGTCCTATTTATTCGGATTGGAATCCCGTTGTAGTAGATTTTGATATTTTACCTTTCGATATAATATAGCACCTATCACTTTGGGACATAAAATTTAATTGCAAAATCTTTAATTTAGCCCTTTTTCATTAAAATTGGTGGATGATTATTTAGACGTTGACATTATTATAATATGGAATGAATTTTAATATTATCAGTGGGTTATGGTTACTATAAGTTCCAGTTCGAGTCCGACAATTGATTATCATGATTACTATGAGTACCAGGTCGAGTCTGGCAATTGACTATTATTGTTACTATGAGCTCCGGTTCGAGTCCGGCATCTGATAATAGTTGGGGTTACTCTGAGTTTCGATTCGAGTCCGGCATCTGATTATTTATGTTTACTTTCATCACTTGTGTGTTCCACCGACTTATGGGGTATGGTTGGGTTAATTGTCTTCTTTAGTGTGCCTAGAGGGCTTATGGGGGTTCAGTTAGGTTATGGTTGATTTAATTGTTATTACTGTATTATTTTTTTGTATCGCACAAGTTTATTACTTTATAGCCGTTGCATAGCTTAGTAGTTGTTTACCTTTTCATCCTTATTTACTAATAACTCAGATTACGTCCTTGCATTGTAGTTACACCTTTTTTGTATTAAGCTCAGTCGGCCGATGATGCCTACTGAGTACCTGTTGTTTTTGATACTCATACTACACTTCTGCATCTTTTTCCTGATGCAGATCCAGGTACTAGCAGTCGGCGTTGACGTGGTTCCTACCTTTCAGTGCTGGTTTAGAGCGGGGTGAGCTTACTGTCATCCGAGGCTGATCCTCCTCAATCTACTCTAGTTAGTCTTTTTCACTCGAGATACTTGTGTACATTTTAGATTTTTGTCTAGTACTCCAGGTACCTGTTAGTAGTGGCTCTAGTACTGACCTTATCAGGTCTTGGGAGGGATTCAGTTGTTTAGTTGGTCCTTTTTCCTCCTCTCGTTTTTATATAATACATACGTTCTCTTCTTAGTTTTCACTTATTATTGTGGTTGTTATTATCATACGCGATCTTTTATTTTGCCTCTGTCTATTAGCCCATTACCTATCATTCCGGGCTATGGTGTGGCTTGCCTACTGGTGGGATAAGGTAGGCGCCATCACGAATTGAGAAATCGGATCGTGACACGACTGTAAGTTCGTTGTTTGAAGAAATCCAAAGATTTTTTTTTGGGTAAACACATTTTTTTTTCTTTCTTTAATTACTAGTTTATGTTTTTTTTTTAAAAAAAAAAAAACTGTACAAATTTTGAAAAAGCAAATAAAAATAGTTAGAAAAAATGTGAAGTTGGTAACATGGTGTTTAAACATTAAAGAGTAAAAAGGCAAAAATGCTTGCGTTTAGTAGGGTTGGGACCCCATCTCAGGGACATGAGGCTTTCACATGTGATACGCGTACCACTTAACCAACAACTTGCGTTCGTATGTGGGTTCGTATATATATAATTATATAAGTTTTTGAGATATTTTAGTTACAAATATAGAATCTACGCAAAAATTAGTGGGTTCGGTCGAACCCCTATAAAGCATTGTAGCTCCGCCCCTGTTCATAGCTATGAAATCAGTAATGTTTGCTTGCTATACATGATTTCATGGAGATCTAGGCAAGAAAGTTGTGCACCCAATAGCTCCATTTTGGCTTCTTTTATGTATTAATAATAACAATAATAGTTACGTCCTAAATTATAGAAAATTGGAGTTTAACATTGCTCTATTTAATCGTAGAGCTTAGTCTAATATCGACCTGCATCTTCTATGGATCAATTAATATCAGATTAGCTAATCGAAATTTCTAGATCATGAAATATAATTAATTTCTGCAAACTTTTTTGATGTTTGATGTGTTTATTATCTTATTCGCTCGTGATATAGATGCAATATGATTAGAAGAGCACGATAGTTGAACTGTTTAATTTCTTGCGGAAACTGACCTAAAAATTCGATAAAAAGGAACAATAATCATTGAAAAAGAAAGTACTCAACAACAGAATTAAGAAACAGGCAAACACAATGTGCGTGCTTCTATCCTGGAATCTCTTATGAGTCGCATGACAGACTGACTGCACGAGAGGAGCATGGACATTATGTTGGGGTGATGAGAGAATAAAAAAGTCCGATCTCGATTAAAATTATAATTAAAAATTGAATTGTAAAAGGGTAAAAATAATTAATGAATCCCACAATACACCTGTTAAAATGAGAAAATATCTTCACACAATCTTTTGTTGATTATACCTAATTCAAAATAATTTTTCCAAGTTACGTTATACCTCATGCCACAATTTCAAAAGTTACTATGTTGGAATCACTATGAGTACTAATTTACAATTTTAGAGATATATCATCTTAATTGCTATTAATGTTGCACAAGTACTTCTACCAACATTGACAATAGGCTGCTACAAGATATTAGTTAATATATCTAAAAATTAATTTTTATATATATAGTTGGTGGTCACGGTTTGAGTTTTGATAACAGTCTATGACATAAATACAAAATAAATTTATCGATTCTTAAAAGTCGAACTCTTTATTTAATTTTACACGTAGCAAAAGCTTCAATACACTACACTGTATTGCTATTTTTATATAAAAAAACTATTTTTCTCATTCATGTGAGGGCGTCAGCTCCGATGTGAAAATTACTACCACCAAGCTAAGCATTTTCAACTCTTCCTCGAGAGTCGTACAAAGACAACATAAACAGCCACCTGGTACAAAACACAACCTTTTGGACCCACAGCACTTGATAGGTGTCACTCTCTCCTTCTGCATGTCTACAGTCTCTCCACACACAGAGCCAACTACATATTATAACAAACATAATACCACTCAAAAATTCAATCTCACAGCACAAATTCTCAGCTCCTCTTGTTATTTTCACTCATTTTTCAATCAAAGATTTGAGTTTCTTGTTATATATCATGGGTGGGTTTAATTTTGCAGTATGTGTTATGTTGATGTTGTTGGTTATAGTGGGGGCTATTTCTTTTGAACCAAAAATTGGTACAAGGATAGGTAGGGCCCACCGCAGGTTGTGGGACCCGTTGATAAGATCTCCGGTCGATCGTGAAGATGAGGAGGCGGAGGAGGACGGTGGTCATGGTGGAGTGCGGTGGGCGGTTCTTGTGGCTGGTTCAAGTGGTTATGGAAATTATCGACATCAGGTATATATATATATTTCTAATCATGAATATAGTTGAATACCCTTCACATGCATATTTTAATGCGGAGCTAAAGAAAATAAAACTAAAGAAAAAGAAATATATAATAGGTGTCTCTGGACACTACTTGTGAGATTACACTCGCGGAGCCAGGTAGGGTCCCCTTGGGCAGAAAATTACGTTCTTAAAGTTCTTTTTTATGTGTATATAGTAATATTGAAATTCGCTCTGGTGTGTTTACTTTTTCATATTTTGAGTTCCTTAGTGAAAAATCTTTGCTCCGTCACTATCACTAGTGGATTACACTGGGTGAGTATGTAGGATTACATTGGGTATGTTGTTGTTTCAATCCCCTCAGTGGGAATTCTTGAGAAAAATTACAACTTCAAACCAAAAGTGTGTGGCAATTTTCGCTTTCCCTTGTTTAAACTGAGTCTATTTTCAACTTCATTTTAGAAAGGATGTTTCACTCATTTTGATTGGAAGAGAATTGGGTTAAGTATCTAGAAAAGATTGAATTGGTTTAATCGAGTTCTACTTTGGATGTTAAATCAAATTAATAAGTAGCCTTTAGGCCACTTTTTTGGTAAGTCAAAAGTGATTTTTATGGTGTTCTGAGTAAACCTTTTAGAAGGAAAATAGAAATTTTAACTAGTAAGGTGAGTAGGGTCAGCAGTGCAAAATCTACTGCTGTCTCTGAGAGCACTTCTTGAAAATAAGTGCTTGAAAATTAGGACAAGCACAAATTGATGTTCAATTGGTTAGGCCGAGTATGCTGTAAAACTCTGTAAGCTAAAAGCGCCAGTTAAATTAGGAGGCGGTAAGTACTTAATAACGGTTTGTTTTACGGTATAACTGCCGTACTTGTAGAAGTGAAAACACGTGAATTGATGATAAATAACCAACTCTACTTGTGTTTATGCAAATTGGGAATTGGTATGTATTTCCTCTGGTAGAGATGATGCAACTGGCATTAATGATCGAGTTTTGGCATTTAGCTATTTTTCTTGGTTCTACTCTTGCTAATTGGTTTTGAAGCCATATGGGGTGAATGCAGGCAGATGTATGTCATGCTTACCAAATCTTGAAAAGAGGAGGGTTGAAAGATGAGAACATAGTAGTATTAATGTACGACGACATCGCCAAGAGTGAGTTGAATCCGAGACCCGGAGTCATAATCAATCATCCGAACGGTAGTGATGTCTATGCCGGTGTGCCTAAGGTAATAACTAAATGTTAATATCTTATTGTTGTATTGTGTATAATGAAGCAATGTTTACTGAAGAAGATAGAGACGCTTCCTATTGAGTTGATTCAAGTTACAAAACTGAACAACATGAAAACAGAGAATAGGAACTAAAGTAAGAAGGAAAACAAAGAAGGTAGGGAGGTTGTTATGTTGAGCAGACAACTAATAAGAAAAGAAAGAAAAAGTTCTTGCATAGCCCTGATGATGCATCTGTTATATAGCCATATAGCCATCTTTAGAAGGGAAGCCTTGGAGTAACAGGTAAAGTTTCCTCCATTGATCAGGAGGTCACGGGTTCAAGTTGTGGAAGCAGTCTCTTGCTTTAGTGCACCGGGCAGTCCTCTTTATATATATATACATGGCCATCTTTACTGTTGAATATTTCCTCCTTATCCTTCTGTCATAGTGCACATGCTCTCTTTAACCAATGTTCCAAATGTTAAATTGACAGTCAGAACATATCGTCATTTTGTCCATTGAAAAATGCGGCGACTCTAATTCCTTTGAGATTTCTTTAGCAAAATATTGAACCTCGAATAAACATATCTCTACTAGTAGATGCAGAGGATGCCAACTGCTTAGGCAATCCATACCCTGAACTTGGAAATGGTACGAAACATTTATTTGGGAGTATGCTTTGCAAACATAGAAGGAAACTAGTGCCTTTTCTTATATGAAAGCAAATTTTACATAGTAATAAGATTCTAAATCGGTACCAGTCTAGAAAGAATAGAGAATTTTTAAAACTCATACCAACTCGAATTGGTGGGATGTGCTTCGTCCATGGTTTTAGTTTCTTGATCAAAGGCTGATACATCTACGAACCTTATCTTGGTGATAGGAGCAGATTGAAATGTGGAAACACAAGATAGGTGAGCTGTTTTAGAAAAATATTTAGCTCAGTTTTGGGTACTTCTGCAGTATTGTGGAATTGATTAATTGTAAAGAGTGCATTTCTCCCTTCTTTTAGTAAGCAGTAAGCTCACATTTGGTAAGATGATTATGGTAGGATTACACCGGTGAGCATGTCACTGCTGCAAACTTGTATGCCGTGCTTCTTGGTGATAGAAGTGCTGTGAAAGGTGGATCCGGAAAGGTCGTCAATAGTAAACCAAATGACAGAATATTTCTGTATTACTCCGATCATGGAGGTCCAGGGGTGCTCGGTGAGTCTGTAATCCAGCTTGTATCTGACTTATACAATTTGACAAAGAAAAATCATCTTTGAATCGCAGCTATTAGCAATCGATTGGAACACATTTTGATACTGCGAGTTCATCTTTGTTTCAGGGATGCCCAACATGCCTTACCTTTATGGCAAGGATTTGATTGAGGTCTTGAAAAAGAAACATGCCGCTGGGACCTACAAAGAGATGGTAAAAAAGTGCAATATATTTTTTACATAAATCCACTCGAGATTTTTCCATTCTCTCTCAGAATGATTTAGTTTTCGGTTTGTTCGGCTTTATGCAGGTCTTCTACATTGAAGCTTGTGAGGCAGGTAGTGTCTTTGAGGGTATAATGCCTAAAGACTTGAACGTTTATGTGACAACAGCATCAAATGCTGAAGAAAGCAGTTGGGGGACGTATTGCCCAGGAATGGATCCTCCACCTCCATCAGAATATCACACATGTTTGGGAGACTTGTATAGTGTTGCATGGATGGAAGACAGGTAATGCAAAGTAAACAATTATTTGATTGATAAGTAGTAACATTTGGAAACTATATTTGTGAAACCAATTTGTCCACGTGATACTAGAAAATAATAAGCTGTTGGTTGTAAGTCAGTTGTTTTAATTTATCCGTGTAAGTTCGAAAGAACTAACAATTAGAAGGACTACTACATAATTTTGCATCTAAAAAGTTAAGAAACTGAACTTCTCAGGAAGTACATAAATATTTTTAAAAATAAATTTGATTTCCTTTTTAGTTTCGGCCCTGGTTTACTGATGATTACTCAATGTTTAACTTGGTTCCAGCGAGTCTCATAACCTGAAGAAGGAAACAATAAAGCAGCAGTACGAGAAGGTGATGAACTAAGTTGTTCATTTGGCACCTCTAATATATTCTCGTGTGCCATGTTGCTCGTAAGGTTCAAATATGTCGCCTCACTTGTCTCAGATCCTCCAAAAATGCTATTTTTGGAGGATACATGGACGCATCTGGTCGCATTATTGAAGAGTCTGAGCAACATAGCTTGAGTCGTCATCTTATCATTGAATGCTGTATTGTTGTGGCAGGTGAAAGAAAGAACTTCCAACTTCAACAACTATGATGCTGGGTCTCATGTTATGGAATACGGAAGTAAAGAAATTAAGCCCGAGAAAGTTTATTTGTACCAAGGATTTGACCCTGCCACCGTGAATCTTCCTGCTAACAAGATTGATTTTGCAAGATTGGAGGTGGTCAACCAGAGGGATGCTGATCTTCTCTTCTTGTGGGAAAGAGTAAGTTTGAGCTAGAGTTTCATAACATAATCACTTTTGTTTGTTTGTGTGTGTATAATAATTGAGTAATTTTCTTACACATTTCGAGTGGAGATGGGTCTAAGAGATGCAATTGATGAATCACCAGAAGGAAACACTGGTGATACGGAGAGGAATGGGAATTCATTCGAGTAGAAATACTAAGCTGGTCATATAGAATATAGATGGGAGTGGTAGAAGTCTGTCTATCGACTTCAGTTACATTGATCCGATGACTGTTCTTGAAGTGAAAGCATTCTTTTGTTTGACAGCTCACAAATTCCGCGTCCTACTGTTGAGAACTAATAGAAGCTTGAACTGGAATTTGAATGCTGGGAACCACCTGTGAAATATTGTTTGAATTTGAAACCCCCCAACCCCAGAAATTGGAACACTACAAGCACCCGCTTCATAGTAATGCTTTGTGGTAAAATCATTTTTGATTTTCTTTGCCTTGGTCTTTTTACATGTTCTCTTTGTCTATACATACAGTATAAGAGGTTAGACGACAATTCATTCGAGAAGGCCAAGCTTCGAAAAGAGATTACTGAGACGATGCTGCATAGGCAACACCTTGACGGGAGCATAGATGCAGTTGGAGTCTTTCTTTTCGGTCCAACAAAGGGTTCCTCCATTCTCAACTCTGTCCGTAAACCCGGTCTACCTCTTGTCGATGATTGGGAATGCCTAAAATCAACGGTAATCCAAGAATCTGCCCTGAGTGTAGTAAATAGTTGTCAAAATTTACTATTTTCATGAATTCCTAACTTTTGACATTGTTTGTTTGTTCTTACACCAGGTTCGCCTTTTCGAGGAACATTGTGGTTCGCTGACACAATATGGTATGAAACACATGAGAGCATTTGCGAACATTTGCAACAATGGAGTCTCAAGAGATGCTATGGAGGAAGCTTTTATGGCTGCTTGCAATGGGCATATTATAGAGGAATATAGCGCTGCAAACCGAGGCTTTAGCGCTTGATGACGACCCGGGTACTCTTGTTGTAGCATACAATACTGAACAAGAATTGCTTAGCTACAGAATCAGTAAACAATATGCTTGTAAGATAAAAGTGTAATATCAGGTCACTATATGCTCTTCCTTTTGAGTTGTGCATGTATATTAGTCTTCGATGATTGTCATATAATAATGTTCTGATCGTTGTGTATGTCAATTCCTCTGGTCCAAGTCAAATTTAACCAATGTGGAAAGGAATTTAAAGGATTTTCTTATCGACTTTAAACAATCGAACAATCAAATTTATGAAATTCAATGGTTGCATTTTTTTTTTTCCAAATTTGTACAAAGTCCTCTCTGACTTGTTCTAAACTGATCTTTCTTTTGGGGTCTCAAAGAACTTTCGTGTTTAATAAAGTGGGAAGTGGGTGTTGGGTTCAATTAGTGCGAGGGAATTGTTAAGAGTGCTTGGGTTACTTTATCTCTAAATATAGCTTGGTGGTTACCTAAACCATAGCTTGGTGGTTACTCTATCTAAACCTTCTTTAAATATAGCTTGGTGGTTACTCTACCTAAACCTTAAATTACAGGGGCAAATATCTTTTTTCATCTTCAAGATGAAGACAAACTCTCCTTTCACGGAGATTAAATTCAAATATTTCTATGTTCGAGAAATACGTCATTAATGACCCTCAAATTTCATATTCAAATCTTCTTTCGAGAAACACGCCACTGACGACCCTCGAATTAAGGAGAAAAAGAAGAATTAAGGAGATCAAATTCAAATATTTTTACGTTCGAGAAATACGCCACTAACGACTCTCGAATTTCATATCCAAATCTTCTTCCTACATTCGAGAAATATGTCACTGACGATCCTCGAATTAAGGAGAAAAAGAAGAATCAAGGAGGAACAGATTTGTACCCACATCGTTTATTAATAAAAAATTATTATTTCTTCATATTTTTATTTGTGGTTGAAATTTATTTTCCATGAATTAAATTATGTTGTAAACAAGGGACACAACCCTATGAGGAAAAGGCACATTGTTTTGGAAATGAAGTGACTGTTCGGATAGTTGTTTCTGTTCAGAAAAAAGACACAATATTTCGAATGAACAGACATGACTATCCAAAGGATACACCTTTTCGGATGAACCATTGTCACCTTTCGAAAGGAGCACTTTATGACTATATAAACCTGCATTTTTTTCACACGTTTAGGATGAAAAATTTCTGCATAAGAAAAAATATTCTCTTGCTTCTAAAAACTCTGTGTGATCATCTCTTGTTGAGTGAGTTCGAAGAAAACCAGAAAGTTTGAGGTACCGCTCCATTTTATCTTGGGAAGAAAATTCCGCAACCTCGAGTACTTAAGGAGAATTATTTCCTTAAGGACACTCTGTAAATTTGGAGGACTTGACTTTTTTCTGTTTCATCTATTTTTTTCAAGAAACTCAAAGCACACTTCTTTGAAAGATTATTTTGATCTTGTGTTGAAGGTGTTGGATAACTTTACAAGTGTTCTTAATTTATTCTTGAACTTGTGTTAAAGTAATGTTGTAAAAATACAGATTTTATGTACTCGAAATGCAGCAGTGGGATACTGTTACACTTGATTACTCCTATTTATTTTGTCAACGGACTTGGTGCATGCTGACTTCTGAATAGTGATTCAAATTTTTAAGTCATTCAAAATACTATTTTTGAGTTAATTATGCTTTTGTTTGGTCAAATTTTTAAAATCAGTTTATTATGAAAGGTATTTATGCTTGGCTAATTAAATTTTAAAAACACTTTTAAACATGAATTTATGTTCGGACAAGTGTTTTAAAGTTTTTTTTTGGAAATAATATTTTTTTGAAAAAAATATATTTTTTAGTTTGTGAGAACCTTTAAGAATATTCTTTCTTTTTTAGATAAAAAAACACGTTTGACCTTTCAAAAACTTGACCAACCAAATTACTATAAGTACTATGAGAGCCTTTGCTCAGGCTCATGAATGATTTATTATGAAAAATGATAAAAATTATCCACCTTAATTGAAAAGAAAAGACATTTCTGTGGCTAAGCAAGAAATTAAAATTTGAATTGTTACATGTATTGATTTATTTATTTTTCATATCGAGCTCTTTTTGAATTATGTCTTCATTGATTCCATGAAGTTGTAGGTCTTTTCACACGACTATTTTCCAGATAATTTTAGCTCTATCTCCTCATGATGATGATTTAACACCTTCAATCATTATATATAATTTTGCACCTACATACTGATTCATATGTAGGCTGAGACAATACATAATAAAATTATTTTTCATACGATCTTCTCTCATTTTATCTTTAATGGGTATTATTAGCATCCTAGTAAATGTAGTTTCTTTTAGTTTTAGCTAGTTTTATAAGATTGCATATTCACCTTAATATCAACGTAGGTGTGCTAACTCACCATACTCGTGGTTGATTTTCGTACTATAACAATTTTGGAGAACACACGTTGGTTGGGTGGCCTCTAAGATTAGCCAAAGGCAACATCAAATGTGCTAATTGTTGATAATTTTAAACAACAAAATGATGTAGGATCAACTAACAGAAGATTCCAAAGTCCTAAATTAGTAGTGAAAACAACTTCTGAATATCTGATTTGTTGGGATTTGGTCTGATATTCATTTCTAAGAAAGATTCTTTATTTATATGCTGTAGAAGTGGACGTCCATGTTAATTCCTTCCCTACCATGTGATATTACTTTGTAATATGATGATACATACTTTTCAATATGCAGCATTACTTTTTCAAATTCATGTAGTTTCTGTAACCGATACCAAAATAGTACCGTGAAAAAAATGGCAAAAGAGGTGTGTCATTTCTGATCATCTTGTACTATGGAAAAAAGGTTATTGATTTATTTAAATTATACGTGCGTTTGAATGACTCGAGAAATCAAAACAAGAGGCTCCAAAGGTGGGGAAATGACAGCTAAATTTTATACCATTCATTTGTGACAATGAGTGGAACTGAGTAAATAGTCCTCTGCAGCCATTTCTGACAAAGATGATGAGCACTGTTGAATCAACTTGAACAAATATAATAGAAGAAAAAAGAAGAAACGTTAAAGGAGACCTACCTAAACCCAACCCAATCCAAAAGATTAATATCCTTTAAAAATATGTATTTCGTGAATTGACTAATTTTCAAATGCTGGAATAGATTCTAATTAGGGATCCAATCGATCCTTTAACCGAGCCATAGTTGCCGAATTTTTCTATCTACTGCAATCAAAACCCTCAACTCCGCACGATCTGAGCACTATCACGAAGAGAGGCTAAATGAAACTGTAGCACAAATATTTAAGCTGATAAGGTTGCATATTTAGACAGAAACTAAGCTTCTAAAAAAATGTTAAATGGAGAAGGTACTTGAACTCGAACAATGACAAAACAATCAAATCAATCTAAACTACTACATCCATCATCGGAAAAATAGATTTTCATTTTACTTATTTGCTTTAGAATATGAAGAGATCTTTTTCCTGTTTTACCCTGGGGATTAAATATACATTCATATCATTTTTCAAATCCACTAAGAGGAAATATTGTCGTAGCTTAAAATGTAGGGAATTTCACTTCTGTTTCTAGGTATTGCATACAATAAAAAGAAAGAGAACTCAAAAGAGGGAAGAGAAATATAACATCCAATGATATTTCAATATAAAATGCTGCATTTCATTTGAGAATTGAGCTAGAAGGTTCACAAAAATTTGTACAAGATACCTTCTCACCCACAGAGCACAAACATTTGAGATTACTGCATACTTTTTTGACCTTTCCCAAATTTAATTATAATAATAATAAAACTAACATAAACTAAACCTCCCCAACACAACATGGATGGAGGGTTGTGCCATTGCAGGTTACAATTTTCTCCAAATGACTCATCCACAGCTCATCTGACTCCATAACGTTCACAATCTTGCACGTAACGTGAGTTTAGTGCACCGAACAAACGTTTTAAAATATAGTGTAAAAAGAAAAGAAAAAAACTGACATAAACTAAACCTCTCCAACACAACATTATGGATGGAGGGTTGTGCCATTGCACGTTACAATTTTCTCCAACAACTAATTCTGCCTCCACCTCAGCTCTCCACGGCAGCTCCCACCACCACCCGTGGCGGCGATTCTTGATTTAACGTTCTCGAATTCGGATATCCGACATGGTATTTGGATCCCACCCGAATGATTATACCCATAAACCATTTCTGCTTCCCTCAACAATTCAGCAAATAGAGGGTGATTAAAGTATATCACTGGCACAACAATTCTACACGTGTCATCTTCCTTCTCACCCACGTACACAGCCAAGTGTCCCTTCGGTACGACCACCATCTTCGGGTCAACCGGTTCTTGTCCGACCCGGATGTAACCCGAATTGGGCTTCCCGAAACAGAGTACTTTTGCTCCATGCTTAACCAAACGTCCCAATTTGCATAACTTTGATATGGCTCTACTCGCACAATTTAACCGCTTGTTTCTCATACTACCATTTTTTCTGCGGTGAATTAACCAACTGAATACTCTCACCAGCTTCCGACCAATTTTAAATCCTCTGTTTTTCCTCATAGCTTAATGCTTTTTTTTTTTTTATTGAGCTGGCTGAGTCCAACAACTGGTATCAGAGCCTTTGGTGGGATGAGTATGTGGTGTGACGAGCTTGGAGATTCACACACAGGAAAAACTAGTTTCAAGAAAGCGGTGGCAAGTGAAACATGGTGGAACAATTGTATTACTGTGACTATATATATAGATTGAGAGGTGGGGTGGGGTGGGGTGGGGTGGATAGAGGGGTGGGCGGTGGGGGTATGGGAGGAAGAAATGGTCGGCACACACAATTGAGATTGAGATTGAGATTAGTATATTAATGGAGGAGAAATAAATAGTTAAGGAGAAAGAGGGACAAGGAAGAAGAGTGGTCAGCTGAATAGTCGTTATGATGCTTCGTGGCTGTATGGACTTTCAGGGGCCACTATATAAGGGCCTGTTTGCACAAAGATCTTTTTTGAAAATAAAAAAAGTGTCTTTTTTCTTAAAAATGAACTTGTTTTGTTATACTCCAAACTTGAAATAATATAAAAATACAGTTTATTTTTTAAAAAATAACATAAATATACACCTTTAACTTATAATATTTACACAAATCTCCACCCTTACAAAATAATTATAAATTTTTCAACTAATTATATATCTTCATTGAATGTATCGGAGAGCTAATTACGTATTTTGACAAACCTAAATTGAAAAAAATATATCGGGAGCTAATTATGTATCTTTACATGAAAAAATGTATCTTTGTTAGATGTATCGAGAGCTAATTATGTATCTCGAGAGATCCAAAATTGAGATTTCAGTAATTATAAAAATATCAAATTTTCTGTAATTAAGCTTTAAACTGTCGGAATTTTTTTTTACTAAAATACCTTTTTAATCTTAAATTCTTAAATATATTATGTAGAAAATTAAAATTAAGGAGTTGTCAAAAAATGAAAGAAATATTTTTGGGAAATGCACCACAACAATAACATACCTAGTGAAATCTCACAACATGTGAGTCTAAAAAGGATAAAATATAGGCAAGCCGTAACAAATAACACTAGCTCTAAGAGGTAAAGAGGTTATTTTTGAAAGGTAACTCCAAAATAATCTTTTTTAAACAGATTAAAAAGAAAAATAAGGCAAATAAACTAAAAAAAGGGGATAGTATTTTTTGAGAAGAAATGAATATCCAACCATAACTTTAATTTTTGAATACTTTTTCAACTTAATTTCACATTCTATTTTTTCAAATATGACTTAATTTATGGTCAAAGCTGTAGACATCTAATTTTGTCCCTCCCCCATATTATTTTTATCCATTTTTACTTTATCCTACCGTGTACCCTCACCCATTTAATTATTCCCCACAAAAATACAAAAATAAACAAAAACAATACCTCTAACTAATTTATCTTATCCTAACAACCTACCCAATCAAAAGCTTCCACCTCCCTACCCACTCACATTTTTATCCTCACATAATACATTAACAACAAAAAAAAAGGGGACCCACGGGGACAACTAACAAAAAAAAGGACCCATTTTGTCACCATCTTCTTCTCCATATTTTGGATATATACGCACAAAAGAGGGAATTTTTTTTTTTGGTTTTCAGGGAGCAAGAACAATATAAAAACCCACATCATCATCTCCATTTTCTCTTCTACACATACATACAGAATAACACACACACGACTCACAATTCCAATCAAACACAACAACCAAATTCACCTGCTACCCATTTTTTCCATTTCAGTGAATATACATCACTCTTCCTCACCTCATAACAACAATTCACGCACACCACTCCATCGTCACACACACAGAAAGCTGCGGGGCAGAGAAATCTGTGAGAGGGAGAGAGAGAGGCGAACGAAGGGTTGACTGGGAAAAGGGAGAAATATACAGGGAACATAATTATACAGGGGGATTCGATTGGGTTTTTCTTCTCCTAGATAGCCATCGTTTTTTCAGGAGGAAATTCCATTTTTTTATCTATATATAGACGCACACACCCAGATCGAGAGAGAGAGAGAGTGAGGAATCGAGTGAGAAAGAGGGAAAAACAGAAGAGAGAAGGATCGAAAACAATATCCCTTCGCCGAAAAAACTTTATTTTCCATCTATTTCAGCTTGTTTCGGTCAACGTTGGAGCTCACCGGAGTTCTAACAAAACGATAGTTGTGGATTCTGACCCAAACTCAATTCGAATCAGTCAAGTTTGACCAATTTTGGGTCGATTCTGGTAAGGTTTTGTCGGAAGCAATTCTAATTGTCAATATCTAATTGTTAATCACTGTTAAGGTCATGTCAATCACTGTAGGTGAAAAATCCGATTTGATTTGGGGGCGGAAGTTAAAAGTTGATAAGGTAAGTATCGTTGTTTTGATTCATTGATATCGAACTTGATAGTATCATGATCGGTCGAGTGGGTAGGCAACCGTAGGTTCGGGTAGGCGAAATTTAGGATGAAAGTGTTTTGTTGAAATGTGTTGGTCTATGTTTTCGGATTGAAATGTATCCATTCAGCCGGGGAATGCCCCGACGTATCATGTTGGCGTAGGCGGATCGTGATCAAGGCCTGAGGCATCGGGTAAATCACCAGAGCGTAGTTAGGATTAGTGTAGGTTAGATAGTATTTATTTTTGCATTTTTCTATTTTGGACTGTATAAATTGGACTGGACACTGTACTTTTGATTCGTTTTGTTTTGTTTGTTTGATTGATTGTTTTTTTGTGTGGTTTATACATTCTTAGTGTCAAGTTAGCTGATACGCTCCACCAAGCGACCGTGGTTAAACCACGGGATCGAGGGGTGCCTAACAACTTCCCCTCGGTCAACAGAATTCCTTAGCCGGAATCTCTGTTCGCGGATTAGTTTTAGAGTCAAAATCGTTTTGAAAAGAATTTCCCAATGGTGACTTGACACACTAGATTATGCCAAGTGGCGACTCTGAGTTTTTAAATGTAAAAATAATCCTTTTTCAGAACAAATCTTCATTTTGTCACTTTAATAATATAAACCCTTTCGACCCTTAAAATCCAATCTTTTGGAGTATGAAAAAAAGGGTGTGACAAAAGCCTTACTTAAAAAAGAGGAGGAAGCTTTTAAGAATTTTCCTTTTTTTGCGAATTTAATTTTTTAAAAATGTTTGATTATATTGTTTACAAATATAAATGTTTCAAACATTTATGTAATTTCATAATTTTCTAAATGGTAGATCTCCGTGAAAGTAGCAATTTTTGTCCAATTTTTAATTAACCAGAATTATTATGCCCACTTATTTTGAAATTGAGAATGTTATTGGTATTCTTTTATACATAATTTTCCGCCACGTAAGGACATTGATGATATTTTAATATTGGAACTGACAATTATCAATTATTTTTCCCAAAAAAACCCACTTGTTTTGGCCTTTTAATAATTTTTTAGAAGGGTTTGACTAGGCAAAAAAAATAAAAAATAAAGTAGGCGTTTGACCATAAAAACTAAAAAATTTTGAAGTTGGAGTTGAAACTGGAGTTAAAGTTGTGTTTGACCATGTATTTTTGAAAGATATGTTTTGACTTTTGAAAAATCTTTTTTAAATTTAATTTTATACCCCAAACTTTTTAAAACTATTAAAATTGCCAACTAATTAATCTACTGATTATACTAATGAATGAAAAGAATTTCACATCAATGATGGAAGGGGTCCTGAGCTTAAAAATGAAAATATACCTACAAATAATGAAAATATGCCGGTCTTTTAGCTTAAAAATCTTTATTTGTTGTTCAAAAATGTCTTTTACCGAGAAGAAATGTCTTTCAAAAATGTGTCCGGACTTGATTTGTTGTTCATCAAAAGTATCTTTTTTTCCGGATTTGCTCCAAAATTCATCTAAACCATTTAAGGCCTTTTACGTAATATTAAAAAAATTAGGGTTATATGTAATTAAAAAAACTTGAAATTGGAGTTGAAAAAAAGTGAAAACATTTTTTCAAAATTTTTTAAAAATGTTTTTGAAATATCTATGGCCAAACACAATGATTCCATAAAGTGAAATTTTTTTTCGGAAAAAAGTAAAAAATATTTATGGCCAAACGGCCTAAAATAAAGTAAACGTTGTACCTTGCTAATACGAAGAAATCCTTTTTTTCCCCAAAGCGTTGAGAAACCACTAAAAATATTACTTTCAAATAAATAGGCATTCAGATGATATAGCAAAAAAAAAGTGATAAATATATGATAAAAATTAATAGCAATGGTAGGAGTAAAAGATTATCTTTTACATGTATACTCAATAAATGAATGATATGCGTTAGATTCATTAACTGCCATTTAATTATGTTTAACTAATATGTTATACTTAATTTAAATTATTTAACGGTAGTAAATTACATAAATTTGAAGTAAACATTAGAATAAGGTCGTCATTATGATACACGTCTCAATTTCTTTTCAGGCGTGAAAACCTATCAAAACTTAATATCTTTAGCGTATGAATTATTTCAAAAAGTTATATCTAAAAACAAATTGGCTGACTTTTCAAATAGCTTTTATAATATCTTTTTAAGAAAACCATAAAACTAAAAAAATTTGTAAAGAACTGGAAAATCATTTCTCTCGTGGCATAAAGGGAGCAAGCTTTGAGAATTGAATTGAACGAATTTTTAATGAAATTTTCAAGTGATAAAACCTTTTTAAATGATAGCATTAATGTGACAGATACAGAGGAGAAGAATGTATGCATTTAACCTAAATTTTGGCCAACCAAAATATTTAATAAAAACATTGAGCTACTGAATTATAAGAAAAGGGAATAAAAATGTACCTAAAAAATTATTGGGTTGGTAATACACATGGAATGCTGGAGTTTGGACCAAAAAAGATTTGAATCTCCCCATTCAAGATTGATTATAGATGGGGGACTTACAAATCGGTCATCATGTGGGCACTAATCTACAAGAACACGAAGATAATATGCTTATCTCAATTTAGCATATATGAGTTATTAGTCCCACACAATTTTTTTTGTGGCAAAAATACTTTTATAGCTTGATTAATAAAGCAAAACAAAAGATGCAGGATATCCTAGGAAATGAATGAAGAAAATTGAAATCTTAACTAGCTTTATTATTATTTTTTTGAGGGAAAAATGTTTAATATATACCCAAACTTTAGACCTCTTCGGAGATAGTGGTATGGACTGCGTACATTTTACCCTCCCCAGACCTCTCTTTGTGGGAATACACTGGGTCTGTTGTTGTTGTTGTATATGCCCAAATTTTAGAGAAATTTGATGTAACACACCTACCTTTGCGGGGGTCTATAACCCCCTGAGCTATTTATTAGTGTATTTTAGTGACATTTATAAGTTAATTAAAGAATTAAAAAAAATCTAAAAAAAATTAGTGCAAACAAATGTCAATAAAATACGCTAATAAATAATCTAGGGGGGTCACAGGACTCCTGCAAAGTTCTAGGGGTCATAGAATCCCCGCAAAATTCAGACGAGTAACAACCAATTTCGTAAAAGTTTAAGGTATATTTGAGAGCATTTTCCTGTTTCAACATGTTTACTCCATTTCAAACATAAAAAGTACAAAACAAAAATAAAGCATAATTTTGTAATTCTTGAACTAAATCTCATATTTCTTTTACAGTATAAAACTATAGAAATTATTCATATTCCACTTTCACATATGTTCATGAACAAGCCTCATATTGGTTATTTAATGTAACATCGAGACATTGCCCAGCATACGTGAAAAATACATTAGTTTGTGCATAGATTGGAAGACCTCCATTAACATAGTATATATCATCATGATCATTGGAGATGATAGTAGTATTGATTTTAGTGACACAATCGAAATTAGGAATGCTCAATTTCACTTGAAGTAGAGTACATGCACATGAATTTCTCAGAGTTGCATTCCATACTTGTTGTCCTTGAATGACTCCTGATTTTGCTTGGCTGATATTTATAGGATTGCATATGGAACTCTCAATAATGCCTGCACACATGAGAGCAAGAAAAAGAACTAAGCAAACAACTTTGATGAAGTTTGCCATTGAAAATTTTGTATTATTAACAATAACTTAAGTGAGACATTGCTTTATGAATTATCTTAACTAGCTTTATAACAATGCACATACTTTTTTTTTTTTTTTTAAAAGCCTTATAAGGTGTAAATAGTTTGTTTTTCTTTATACTTTTTATGAGCAATTTGGCTCATACATGTCAGTATCTCCCCTTTGAACTATGTTTCACATGATCCATCTCCATTCATGGACTAATTTGGAGATTAACTATGTTACACTTTTATTCTCTCTCTCTATAAGAATGACGTAAAGTTTACCTCCCATCAAAATTGTGAGCTTTGAAATTAATAAAGAAAAAAGAAATTTTGACCTTTTGGTGAGGGATGGGATAAAAATGGAACAGACCTATTTGGACACAACTATAACAGAAAGAAATTAAAGTTGGAGAGAACTTAAGTGAGGAAATAGATTGGCAGTAACTGAATTGATGATGAAGTTATGACCAATGAAAGTACATAACTACCTCAGAAAGAGCAGCTAAGGGAAAAGAAACGTGACACTTTATAAATCCAACTAAAAATTGTAGAAAAAGGCAACAAAAAGGACACATAAAAGTGACATAAAAAGGAGTACAATTATTGTACTGTAGAAGTGAATGTTGTGTCACCATTCTTGCCTAACCGTTTGTTGTGAAGATAGTACAGTACAGTGGTTAAAATATTAGTAGTACAACTTAACCACAATGAGTTAAAAATATTCATAACTTATAAAATAAAGTTTTATGTCGGGATGTTCAATTAAAGAAGTCATTCATAACGTAGGGAGAGGAATAACTAACATATGATAATTCATTGATTTCGAAAAGGCTTACAACAAAATTCTAAGCAAATTCGATGGAGATGTTTGGAGGCTAGTGGTGTACCTGTCGCATACACCAAAACTAACAAAGATATGTATGATGGAGCCAAAGTTCAAGTAGGTAGCGAGGAGACTCAGAACATTTTTCAGTTTTGATAGGGTTGCACCAGGATGGAATGAGACACATTTTCAACAAGAAAATTAATATTAATAGCAATTGGGATCCCATAACCAGAAAGGTGGTAAATGTAAGCGATTTTCCATACAATAAAAAAATATTTTCGACCAATTTTTAAAAAGAAATAGATGTTGAAGCTCACTCCGCTCAAAAATTAGTTTTTTGAGGTGAAATTGTCTAAAATCATACCTAGAACTGAGACCAAATATCCACATCCAGTATGTCGAACTCGACAGCGCATATGATTTTGCACATAAAAATTTACATTTATGTCGTGTAATTAGTTCACTAAATTGTGATTCGTAATCACATTAGTTATGCTGGTCTGGTTTCAATTTAATTTTCCAAAACCTTGAAGGACCACAATTAATTAATCTTACAGAAAGCACATTGTTTGATGTACGTTCAGTGAAGAAGCAATTCATCACGACAAACTGGCAGACTAGCACACGAGCAACATTAATATAGACAGTTGGGCTCTGCAGCTTCTGCATGAAATTCGGCAGCTTCAGTTATCTGACAATCACTTCAATGACACAATTTTATCTTCAAATTTCAAGTAAAGATATAATTGTGTGGAAGGTAAATGAGAATGTCATTGATAGTTGGATGAAACGAAAAATAAAAATATATTAAACAAAAAAAGATACATGATGTTGTGTGTGGCAAGTGTTGGGGAAGAGGGGGAAGGGGGGAAGGGAAGGTGTTGTAAGGCAACACACAACACTACCATCTTGCTTGGACAAGATCCATATGATGAGTGGGGATGGGCCAAACGGATTACGTTCGAACATGATGCTTGTTTGACTTGAATAAACCTGCGTTCTGTGATTAGCTAAAGCTTTTAGCATGATGTTAAGTGTTAGATCCTAACAAATAACATGATCAAACTTATATATATCCTACTACCTGCCAGCAGAAAAGGAAAGGAAGAAACAAAAGCTTTTGCACGTATTCACTCACATTACTTGAATTTTACCTATCGGAAGACTATTACATCAAGGTTTTAGATTAAATGTTCAAGGGTGATTGATGAAGATGAGTCACAACAATTTCAATAAGGTCGAATCCCAAGATAAAGTCAATATGTTATTGATAATTCAATTTTTTCCATTTCAGAATTGTTCTTTGAGAATAAATATCCTTTCTTTGGTAATTTCCTAGGCTAACCAATAACATGGAAGATTTCAAAGTGAAGTTGAATTAAGGAAGTAACTTTGTAAGTCTGCTATTCAAAGTGGGCCTGATGATCAACCACTACGACTTTATGAATGAAGAGTTAATAGTTAAAAGTTCTACTATAACTTGTCGTGAATTTCATATTTAAGTTGTCACGCTGCACTAAATTAGCTCCCGCTATGTGCGGACTTAAAAGATCTATTGTATGCAATCATACTTTGCATTTCTAGATGAGGCTGTTTTCAAGGTTTGAACCCTTCAAGATGAGGTTGTTTCCGAGGTTTGAACTCATAACCTTCGAGTTACATGACCACTAACTAATTAAGATACTTCTTAGGTATTGAGTTTGCCAGATCTCAACAAGGTATTGTCATGCATCAGTGAAAGTATGCTCTTGAACTCATACCTGAAACTGGACTTAGTGCTGCCAAACCAGCTCCTACACCTATGGACACTACTACAAAGTTAACCACTAGTTAGTATGATCAGCATATCAAGAAAACTGATCAAGATTGTGATGTGCTTGCTGACCAAGGTGCCTATCAAAGACTTGTAGGCAAGCTGCTGTATCTAATAGTAATTAGATCAGATATAGCATATAGTGTACAAACACTAAGCCAATTCCTACAAAAACCAAAACAGTCTCATATGAATGCAACTCTTAGAATTGCTAAGTATATGAAGGGCAAACCAGGACAAGGTCTACTATTGTCTAGCAACAAATAGGATGTACTCACAGCCTATTATGATGCTGATTGGGCTGCTTGTGCGTTCTCTAGGAAATCTATCACAGGGTACACTATCAAGCTCGGTGATTCACTCATCTCATGGAAGTCAAAGAAGCAGGCTATTGTGTCTAGAAGCTCAGCTGAATCTGAGTACAGGAGTCTAGCTTCCACAGTGGCTGAACTTACTTGGATTATTGGCCTATCAGATCTTGGAGTTCAGATTCAGTTACCAGTTACAGTCTTTAGTGACAGTAAAACTGTAATTCAGATGTCAGCAAATCATGTGTATTATGAGAGGACTAAACACTTAGAAATAAATTGTCACTTTATCAGGGAAAAGATTCAACAAGGCTTAATAAAGCCTATTATGAGAGGACTAAACACTTAGAAATAAATTGTCACTTTATCAGGGAAAAGATTCAACAAGGCTTAATAAAGCCTAAATACATTTCTAACACATGATCAACCTGTCAAGAATGAATCTTGAGCCTAACTTAACCTTAAAAGCTAGCCCGAGAGGTGAGGATTACTCAAGTCCATATAAGCAAACCACCAGTCCATTCCCCAACCAATGTGGGACTTTTTACCCACTCTAACCCCCCCCCCCCCCATGTCTAGGCCAAACTGGAACTAAAGCGTGGAACGTGAGCCCAAAACGGGGATGAACCTGGCTCTGATACCATGTCAAGAAATGGATCTTAGGCCTAACTCTACCTCAAAAGCTAGCTCAAGAAGTGAGGATTACCCAAGTCTATATAAGCTAACCACTAGTCCATTCCCCAACTAATGTAGGACTTTTACCCACTCTAACACCCCCCTTATGCCCAGGCCTAACTGGCACTAGCGCGTGGACCGGGAGCCCAAAACGGGAATGAACCTGGCTTTGATACCATGATAAAAAAATGTACCTTTGTTTAGCCTAACTGATAGCCCTATATTCGGCTGCTTTGGAGCCATCACCTCTTCAATTTGTTTGATGTACCACTTGTTGGGTTTGAAATCAAGAGGGTGTCATACAGAAGCTATTAGTTGCAAACTATTGAGACGATAAATCAGACAAAAAGAAAAACATGCTAAAAACATGATTATTATATAGTTTGGCCAATTGACCTACATATAAAAAACTAACATAAAAGAAAACATAAAACTATTAGAGAGAAAATCTTCCCCTAAACAAAGACACTTTAAAGACTACATTGTGGATGCTATTATGTTATTGTATGAGAAGAGGGGTCTTCTATTTATAGATGCCCAAAACCTTTCCTCCAAGAAAGAGACTTGTCAAATATGAAAAAGTTTTATATTTTCTTTTCAGGAAAAGTAAAATTATTTATGGTTACTTTTATTTCCTTACAAGAAAAAAGTAAAACTTAAAATTTGGTAAGAAAATCGGAGAAAAAATTCAAACAAATCTCCCCTTTTTGGCTTGATTTTCTGGAAAAATATTCTTGATCCTTCTTCTTCATACGGTCTTCATATATCAACGATCTTCATATATCACTGCTGCTTGCCATTATCAAAATTTGATATGGGTTAAAAATTGGAGCCCTATGCATTAAAAATAAAAGCGCGGGTTGATAAGATTAAAAGAAGAGCCTTGTGCATTGAAAGTGAGCACAGGTTAAGAGTGGAGCTCATGCGTTAAAAATAAATGCACGAGTTGAAAGGAGCCCACTGTTCAAAAAATCTGGTAGATGCTCTAACCAAAAGTCTAAACAGAGTCCAACATGAATACTTAATCTCCAAACTTGAACTTGCTAACATATTTGCAGTACCAAGTTTAAGGGGGAGTGTTAAGGAGATAGGTTAATACAAATGTAACAAAAAAGCTAAGTATCAGTTAGTTACAAAAGTTAGTTAGGAAGGTAGTTAGTTATCTTCTAGAAGAATACTACTCTATATATACATAGGCTACATGTACTACTCAGATGAATGAAAATACAGATTGGCAGTTTTCTTCTTCTCTCATTTCACTCTAATCTTCTACTTCTTCATCTTTATCATCTTCATACTCTACTGCTTCTTAATCACTAACTCAGATGCTTCTTAATCACTAATTCATCACTCCAAGGCTCTTCTTTTAAGTTTTCACCTTTTTTGTGCTAAAATATATTTCGACGCGGAGTAGTTAGCCAAATATTGTTCTTTGTTCCACTCAACAATAGACAAATATAGATTAAGAGCATCGAGATGTATTTTAATATCAAACATTCTAATACAAAAATAATGATAATTAACTAGATAAGTGAAAATAATAAATAGTTAAGATATGAAATTCGCGAAAAGATAATGGTTAAGGTGTGATTTTTGCCATTAACTTTATCTGAAACACTACAATCATTTGACAAGTTTTGGATTCTAACAAAGAAATACAGTAACAAAAACTAAAGCTCCAGCAAAGATATCATTGTCCTTGCCTTGCTAAGGGATTCAGCAAAAAGAGAAATATGTTCCCGGAGTTCTTTAGCCTCAATACGTTGTTTGCCAAAGAAAACAACACCCTTTATGTGATCAACCTTGATGGCTAGAAAATTACATCTAACAACGTCAGCTGATATCTTCTCAATCATAGTGAAGTCAAAGAACGGGATCATCTTAGATATGTTATCAATCTGTATTGTTTGATACACCTGAGAAACCTACTTGAGCAACCTTAAAGTAGCAAGTTTTTCTAAGGCAGGAATACACTGAGACAGTTGTACTTCAGGAACCGTGGAATCTGAAGACAGTTTATTGCGAAGTTTTGATATTTTATTCAATATGGGTTGGACCTTTAGTGCCAAATCCAAATGAAGAGTGTCATTGTCTAACAGATGATAAGGATCTTTTACTTCTTGGGTGACACAGGACATCACACCTTTGGACACGAACTATGAGAGAAGTGATAACCGCGAAAGCACTACTTTGTTTTTGGCTTTGGGTTCAACTTAAAAACCAATTAGATTGACCAACCTGAAACTCCTCTCCTTATAATTTTTAAGATCAAGATGAGATGCATCATGTGACTGATCATATGGAGGCATTGAAAGTGCAGCTAGGGCAATGGACGATGCTATTAACTGCAAATCCTTCTGGCTTAAATTTTTGTTAAAACCCTTCAGAAAAGAGAAAAGTTTGAGCCATGCATAAGCATGATAAAGATGATTTGATGACATACAGAATATCTCAGCAAGCTTGACATAGTAAACACCGATGAATTGTTAGGAAAGACGGGCACACAATCAAAGAGCCCGATAGGGTAGCAGTGGAAAATACCCAAGACTAAACTTTCCCTTCAACTTGAACCAAGAGGAGACAAATAAACCCAATAAAAATAAAGTAATATACAACAAACAACTTAACCAAATGAAACAAGACAAGAATAAAGGAAATCACACGAGACACAAGATTTACGTGATAAATCCTTCAGTGTGAAGAGTAAAAAATCACGGGACCAAAACCTCTACTATAATCACCAAAGATTTATAATATTGTCCTCCAAAATGGAAACCAAACAAGTTCCAAACAACAAGAAATAATACATAATCCACAACACCAAACACTAGAGAAATAAAGGAGTGAAAGCATAAAAAATGCAGCTACTATTCGGGAATAAAGAACAGGAGGTACAGGCCACAAAATCAAGCCCCGTCAGTTCCTAATCAAATATTGAGATGAGAGGAACAAGCAGTCCAAAAATCAGCTCAATCGGACAAGAAATGAAGCAAAAATCTCAATTTGAAGTTGACAGCTGTGGCTTAAATTTAGATGCGAAAATCAGCTTTATTTTTCACTCTTTGGCTGCTAAAAAATCTCTTTTTGTGATGGTAAATAAGACCTAAAAATATCAATATATATTTCCCATAGTAATGGGCCTATGGGCAAAAGTGGACCCAACAATTCCCCCCCCCCCCCCCCCCCCCCCGACTATGTGGAGAAGGCCTCCATCTCAACGATCATGCAACAAGCTTCAAACTTCCCTCTTGGCAAAGCTTTAGTCATCATGTCGGAACCATTATCATCCGTATGAATCTTCTCAAGTTCAAGCAACTTAGAATCCAACACATCCCGAATCCAATGGTATCTCACATCAATGTGTTTAGACCGACCATGAAATGTAGAATTCTTGCCAAGATGTATGGCACTTTGACTGTCGCAATAAAGCACATACCTCTCTTAAGCACAACCAAGTTCCCCCAAGAATCTCTTTATCCAAAGCAATTATTTACAAGCTTCAACGGCAGCAGTAAGCTCAGCTTCTGTAGTAGATAGAGCAACACATTTTTACAACCTAGATTGCCAAGACACAGCTCCCCCTGCAAAAGTAACCAAATACCCTGAAGTAGACTTGCGAGTATCAACATCACCGGCCATATCTGAATCAGTATAACCACAAAGACTAAGCTTCCCTGTACCAAAACACAAATTCAGACTAGAAGTGCCAAAAAGATATCTCATAACCAGTTCACAGCATTCCAATGCTCTCTTAATTCCAGGATTAGAAAGAAAACGACTCACAACACCAATAGCATGAGAAATATCTGATCTTGTGCGAACCATTGGATACATCAAACTACCAACAGCTGAAGCATAAGAAACTTTCTTCATATCTTCCTTCTCATCATCACTGGAAGGACACTGCTTCGTGCTCAACTTGAAGTGCGTAGCTAAAGGTGTACTAACAACCTTAGCCTTGTCCATGTTAAACCTTCGAAGTACTTTCTGAATGTACTTCTCTTATGATAACCACAACTTCTTGCCCTTTCTGTCACGGACAATCTGCATGCCAAGAATCTATTTTGTTTGTCCTAAGTCTTTCATAGAAAAAGACTTACTCAACTCTTGCTTCAACTTTTAAATCCTGCAAGCATTATGACCAACAACAAGAATGTCATATACATAAAGCAACACAATAACAAAGTCACCATCAGAGAATTTTTGCACAAAAATACAATGGTCTTAAGTAGTCTTCTTGAAGCCCTGCTGACTCATAAAGGAACCAAACTTCCTGTACCACTGCCTAGGAGCTTGTTTCAAACCATACAAGCTCTTCTTCAATTTGCAAACATAATTCTATTTTCACTTGATTTCAAAATCTTCGGGTTGCTCCATATAAATTTCTTCATCTAAGTCACCATGGAGAAAAGCATTTTTAACATCCATTTGCTCAACCTCTAAATCTTGACTTGCAGCTAAGCCTAGAACCACACAAATGGATGACATCTTTACAACCGGAGAAAATATCTCATCAAAATCAACTTCCCTTTTCTGGTTAAATCCCTTCATAACCAATCTAGCTTTGTTTCGTGGAATTGGATTACTATTTTCATGCTTCACCCAAAAAACCCACCTATTTTTCAAAGATTTTCTGTCTTTAGGCAGCTTAACCAAATCAAGGGTATGATTATCTTGCAAGATTTAATTTCATCTTTCATAGCATCAAACCATTTTTCTTTTTCTTCACTTTTCATGGCCTCATCAAGACTCTCAGGTTCTCCCTCGTCAGTCAAGAGTACATACTCACTAGGAGAATAACAAGATGAAGGTATTCTCTCTCTTGTAGATCATCTGAGAGAACTCTCTGGAGCATCAACAACTGGTTGCTGATCAACCATATCAACTTGCACTAGAGCATCAACAACTTCTTGCTGGTCATTCTGAACATGATCATCATCTTCATTATCAACTTGATTTTCATCATCATGGAGATTTTCTTCAGGAGCAGTAGTCAAAGAAACTAGATCAACATCAACTAGGCTCTCACTACTCTGAGAATCAACCTTCTCAGATTTATCAAAATCTTTAATTATTTGGTCTTCAAAGAATACAACATCGCGGCTTTTAACAAGTTTCTTCTCAACTGGATCATAAAAACGATAGCCAAATTCATCTTGATCATAACCAATGAAGATACATTGTCTAGTTTTAACATCCAACTTTGACCTTTCATCCTTAGGAACATGAACAGAAGATTTACACCCAAAGACTCTAAGATGATCATAAGAAACATTCTTACCAGATCAAACTCTGTTAGGGACATCACCATTCAAAGCAATAGTAGGAGATAAATTGATAACATAAACAACCGTATTAAGTGCTTCTGCCCAAAAGGAATCTGACAGCTTAACATCTGAAAACATACATCTAACCTTCTCACCTAGTGTTCTGTTCATCCTCTCTGCTAAGTCATTCAATTGAGGAATCTTTGGAGAAGTTTTTCGATGTCGAATACCATGCTCTGTACAATATCTATCAAAAGGACCAATATACTCACCATCATTATCTGAACGGATGCATTTCAATTTCTTTCCTGTCTGTCTTTCAACCAAAGGCCTGAAAATTCTTGAACACATCAAGTACTTGATCCTTGGACTTAAAAAAAAATACTCAAAGTTTGTGAGAATGATCATCAATAAAAGTCACAAAGTAAAGTACACCACCATGAGACCTTACTTTAAAAGAACCGCACAAATCAGAATGCACCAACTCCAGCAAATCGAGCTTTCTTGAAGGCGGATGACTCTGAAAAGAAAATCTTTTCTATTTACTGGCTAAGCAATGAACACACTTCTTCAACTTTGCTTGTTTTACTCCAGAAAGTAAATTTTTCTTAGCCAAACTATCAATCCCCTTCTCACTCTTATGACTCAACCTTCTATACCACAACTCTGATGAAGTATCATTCTCCACCAAGTTTATCAAGCCTCTAGAAGTAGAGCCCTAAAATACGTATAAGTTAGACAACTTGTCACCTCGAGCCACAATCATCGAACCTCTAGTAAGCTTCCACTGGCTAGCACCAAGGGTATTAACATAACCCTCATCATCAAGACTTCCTACAGAAATCAAATTTAGGCGGACATCTGGAGCATGCTTGACATTATTAAGAACTAGTTTGGATCCATTGTTACTTTCCAAACAAATCGTGCCAATGAAAAGTACTTTAACTTCATTATTATTGCCCATTTTCAACATCCAAAAATTACCTGAAGTATAAGAAGAAAATAATTTCTTCTTTGGCGTAACATGAGAAATAGCACCAGAATCCACAAACCAGCTAGACTCATCGCAAACAAGATTAATGACACTCTCCCCACAAGCAACAAGAAGATCATCATTAGCAACAACAACAATGCAATTTTCATTATCGCCTTCTTTCTTTTGTCGTCTTATATCTCTCTTATGCTTGTAACAATATTTCATGATATGCCCCTTTTTGTTGCAATAGTCACATGTAACATTCTTGAATTTGGACCTTGACTTGCTTCTACTTTTATCTCTATCATTTGAATCTCTGTACTTGTTTCTCCCCTCTCTTCAATAAACAAAATATCAGAGTGTGAAGATGAAGAAGATGAGGCCTGAAATCTTCTTCTTATCTCTTCATTTAAGACACCACTCTTAACATATTCTATAGTTACAATACCACCAAGAGCAGAATTAGTCAAAGAAACTCAAATTTTTTTTCAAGAGTCAGGCAGAGTATTAAGAAGCCAAAGTCCTTGAATTTCTTTATCGAACTTTACACCCATTCCGGACAGCTGGTCAAGGACACCCTGAAAATAATTTATATGATCAGAAATAGGATTGCCCTCTTTATACCTGATATTCATCAATTGCTTAAGCAGGAACAACTTGTTATTGCCAGTCTTCGAAGCATAAAATGTCTCGAGCTTGTACCACAAACTTCTAGCATGTGTCTCATTCACAATATGATTTTTAACATTATCTTCAACCCATTGTCTGATATAGCCATAAACCTGTAAGTGCTCAAATTTTCAATCCTCATTTGTCATGGATTCAGGTTTAGTAGATGCAAACACAGGTAGATGCATTTTCTTGACAAATAGAAGATCTTTCAACTTGCCTTTCCAAGTATGATAGTTACTACCATTCAAACACACCATCTTACTCATATTTGCCTCCATCATTTAAATCGACAACAACCAACGCTCTGATACCACTTGTTAGGAAAAACGGGCACACAATCAAAGAGTCCGACAGGGTAACAACGGAAAATACCCAAGACTAAAATTTTCCTTTCCACTTGAACCAAGAGGAGACAAATAAATCCAAGCAAAATAGAGTAATATACAGCAAACAACTCAACCAAATGAAACAAGACAAGAATAAAGGCAATTACACAAGACACAAGATTTACGTGGAAAATCCTTCAGTGTGAAGAGTAAAAAACCACGGGACCAAAACCTCCACTATAATCATCAAAGAGTTACAATATTGTCCTCCAAAATGGACACCAAACAAGTGCCAAACAACAAGAAACAATACATAATCTACAACACCAAACGCTAAAGAAATAAATGAGTGAAAACACAAAAAATGCAGCTACTGTTTGGGAATGAATAACAGGATCTACAGGCCACCAAATCAAGCTCCGTAAGTTCCTAATCAAATATTGAGATGAGAGGAACAAGCAGTCCAAAAATCAGCTCAATCGGACAAGAAACGAAGCGGGAATCGCAATTTGAAGTTGACAGCTGTGGCTGAAATTTAGGTGCGAAAATCAACTTTGTTTTTCTCTCTTTGGCTGCTGAAAACTCTCTTTTTGTGATGGTGAATAAGACAAAAAAGATCAATATATATGCCCCATAGTAATGTGCCTATGGGCAAAAGTGGGTTGGTCCAAATTGAGCTTCATTTTATCCACATAGGAAGGGACAAAGGCCCATGACCCAACATGAATGATGCCTTGGAAGTTTTCTTAACCATGCACATTAAACCGTATATGTCTTCAATGGAACGAAAAGCTTCCTGCCAAAGACTCAATTCAGTAGCAACTTTCAGCTGTTCAAATCTAGTGTCTAGATACAAGTGCAGGCTCTCTGGCGCAGACAGATCAGGCCGGTCCCTCTGATCTCTATACATGTTAAGATTCACCAAATGGCTCCGGATGATTTCACAAAGACGACTAAACTCTGTTGTAAGTTTGTACTGCTTACAAAACTGAAAGGCTCGGTGTGCTGTCATTGCATACAGAGACTCCAATCTGGAGCTGTAGCGCGAAATCTCCAGAACAGTTTTATATGTCTCCCACAAGAACTTAAACCAGGGATTGACAAGCTTGCGATCATATATATCAGCTTCCAAGTCTACCAGAGCCTGTGCCTGATTGCCAGCCAGTTCAGCTCGCGCATTAGCTAAATGCATGAAGTGCTTTATTACCTCCTCTAAGGAGTTGATGTTCACTCGTTGACAAACTGTACGATATTGAATTAAGACATCCCTGGCAAACCTCCAATTTCTCGTATCAACACATAGTTCTACATACTTTAACATTATCCTTCCCAGAGTTTTTCCCCATGGTCTATAACTCCTTGAAATAATAAGATCATAAAGTTTTTGCAAAGCTTCTTGCTTTTGTCCATCACCATTAATCAAATCTTCAGCATGCTTTAAAGCATTCTCAGGTCTGGCAAAAATCGCCATTTCAAGGAAGAAATTAATCAAAACAATAGAGAAGATGTAAAAGGTTTTATTCAATAACTCAAAAGCTCTTAATTCTGATTATAAAAAAATATGTGACAGAGAAACCCTAGCTAGGACTACAAAACTTATTCCGATTTGAATTAGGAGAAACAAATCCTAACTTATTAAATAAATATCAATCGTAAACAAATTTGGTTTCCCACTCTAACTCTAACTTTGAATTATTATCCCAACATTTTGTAAGACACAAATAAATATAAAGACATCTATATTTTCTGCTTTCAGATGCCATTAATCTTATGACGAAAATTAGACTACCCATAGAATTTTAATCAATTAAAAATGTCCTACAAAATGATTTATTAGGGGAAAAAAAGAATCTGCATTACTGTACGAGAATATTGAGTTGGTAATATTGACAAAAGATTTAAATCTCGCATACAAGATTTATCACAAATGGGTCGACTTACAGTTGGTCACCACGTGGAAACAAAACTACAAAAATAATTCAAAAAGATTTAATACAGTAAATAAAGTTTAAAATAGTTGGTCTTTTATTGACTTAGACACCTCCTTAAAACAAAATTTATTAGGAGTTTATTTTATTAAATTTGTTTAATTAATTATGCTTTGAAATATAAATTAGATTGTATACACTTTGTTAATCAATAAGAATAATATTGGAAGAACATAATAATATTTTCTTGATTTTATAAGGAACAACTAAATTGAAACAAATATTTTTTAAAAAAACGTCAAATATTTTGAAACTGAGGGAGTGTGATTAAGCTGTATGTAAGTTACGTATGATTAAGCTGTATGTAAGTTACCCTTTATTTAACACATATTATGCTTTTCTATTGATTTGAGGAATTTAGTTTTTTTCTTGTCTGGCATAAAATTTCTTTTTTTTCATTCGGGACTTATTGTTCCGCCTAATTCATATTTCGGATTCATGTCGCTTATAATTCATAAAAAATGAACATTTCTTATTAGGGTATAACAACATCGCAGATTGGGAGAAAATAAGATTCTTTTTTCTGTGGTTACAAAGATGTAATTAGGAAGTTGCATGGTGGTCGTGTTTGTTCACTAAGTTGTGATTAGTAATCTGATTAAGCATTTGAGTTGGATTATGAATCTTAATCTTAATTTTTTAATTTATTGATGTCCTATTAAGCAACTTCATTAAGACAAGCTGCCAGTTTGCACACGAGCTAAAATAGACAGTTAATTCGAATATTGCATAGGATACGCCAACTTGTCTTGTCAACACCATGCAGTCATATGGAAATTCCATTTTGGTTCCGGCTACAGTGGCAGAGCCAACATTTTCACTAATGACTAAAATGAAGTAAATTTTATGAAGAAACAAAGGGGTGTCAATATATATATATAGTCCGATGAAGGAATGTCAATTGTCAACAATGACGTACGCAGAACTTTTATCGAGCTGTGTCAATATTTACAAGGAAGAACAAAAAATTAATCATCACATTTTGATATGTTGTATATCCATGACCCAATGGTATAGTTTATTTTTAAGCTGGAAGAGATGTTGATCCAATACAAGTGAACGGTAACCTCAATTTAAAGAAAAATTTGTAAGATTTACAACAAAAAGAATAGGTTGAGATATTTGAGCGTTGGACCAGCATATCAAGTGAACCCGTTAGTCAAGTGGTGTCTTTTAATTTTGTATGTTCTCTTTATAAACAGTAAATTAATCTTAATATATATGCTTAGTAAATTTTGATGAAACAATGTCACTTGACAACTTCACTCAATATTTGGGCCTGTTCTTAAATGTCGATTGACATCCCTTAAATATATGTGGCTCTATCATTCAAATTGAGTAATAGCATTTTAATATTTGTATATTATGACACACGAGGAATTCTAGCTTAATTTACTATAATAAACAACATTGTAAATTTTATCGAATATAAAATGCCTGTTGTGCAAACATTAACTTTGTGATAAAAATAAAAATCAAATTGTAACCGAAAAGATTTGAATCCACAATCAAGAGGTTAATGGAATTTTTACATGTCCCACTACTCCATTAGACCGTCAACACACTTGATTTATGTGTTCCTACCTTATTATTCTTATATATTTATTAGATTTCTCTATATAAATACTAGATTCGCACGAAAGTTACTGAATTTTGAAAAACCCGCCTTCTAGATCCGCCTCTATGTTTTTCTCTCCTTAAGCAACACATTATATTGATTGAGACAAAGTGAGAACAAATTGCCCAATCAAGTCGCCTAACTATCCTTAAGCAACACATTATATTGATCGAGACAAAGTGAGAACAAATTGCCCAATCAAGTGGCCTAACTAGATATAATTGCAGGCTATATTTAATACTAGTATTGTCACATCCTTTTTCGCTCGAAGGCCGAGTCGAGTCGAGGGGTTTTTCCAATTAAAGTGACGATATTGAATAGAGATTATCCTATTTACAGAGTCGCCACTTGGAATTGAGTTATGGTGTTCCAAGTCACCTTAGTGTATCTCTAATCAAGAGAAAATGACTCTTTATAGGTCTACGAAAATAGAAGACTGGGTAAAGAATTTTGTTGATCGAGGGAAAGGTGTGAGGCACCCCTCGAGTCCCGTGGTTTTAGCACGATCGCTTTTATTGACTTATCTTGACTTAAATTATTTTAATAAATTATGTTAAGGCCTAAAATCGCTCATTTTTAATATCTAAAATTTGTATATATATTATATTAAATTAATGAAAATTAATTTGAGAAAATATTTGCCAAGGTGCATTATTGCATCCTTAAATTTTAAATGTCACAGAAAGATGTGTACGCCACATTCTTAATTGAAATGATTTTTTTTTAACGTGTTTAAGAAATTTGTTGAGCGTTTATAGGCTTTAATTTATTTCTTGTAAAATCGTGACAATTTGATCTTATCAAAAACATTATCTAACTTTAATAATAAATTTGAGCAAAATTCATTTATAATGATTAATTGATTAATTTAACAAAAATAATTCTCAAATTTATTAATGACATAAAATAAAATAAAATAAACAATAAACTAATAAAATAAAATGTAAAACTATCCATACTATGCCAATTTTATTATAATTCCCTAAATTTATTATTAAAACATTTTTTTGAAGCTTGAAGTCCTTCCTTTTCTTTTTCCAAGTTTTCTTATTCCCACTTTGCATTCTACATGTGTGCGTGTGTTTTGTCATGAATGATTGATATGATGTAGTGTGCTGCGTGTGTATATGTGAAGTGTATTGTGTATATATTTTTTTTTTTAAATAATAATAATAATAAAAAATTAATTACTTTTGTTTTGCATGCATGCAGGGTATATACTGAACATAACCTTAGTCTTTTAAACCCTAATAACCTTAAAAATTATTTTATTTAAAGTTTAAAATCAATCTAATTGACATTATTTGAAATACAACAAATGAATTAAAAACAAAAGCATAGATCATGAAATATATAAAATAATAAACTAAGCATACTAAATAATAATAAAAAAAATCATGAAAATAACTTTATTCATGTTTCGATGTACAATGAAATCTATAAAATAAATTGTACAAGAAGAGATAAAAATCCGTACGACAAATTAAACCAAGTATCGAAACAAGAATATCTTCACCGGAAATTCGAGCGGAGACCCAACCTCAGACTCTTTTCTTTTCCTTCCTCATTTCTTATTTTCAATATTAATTTTTCTATTTTTCTCCCAATTTTTCTTCTTCTTTGTTTTGCTTTGTCACAACGTTGCTTTTCCCTTCTTTTTTTTGTTTCATTATTTTTCTTCTCCTTTTACTTTTCCTGCCTTTTGCCTTTCTGTTTTTTTTTTTTCCTGCTTTCTTTCCTCTTTGTTTTTTTTTTTTTTGTGTCTTTTTCTTTTTCTTGGTTTTTGTTCACAAAATGTTGTCTTTTTTTTTTTTTTTCTAAGGTTTTGCTTTTGTGTCCGTGTGTGTAGGGGGGTTGAGAATCCTTTTAAGTAGAGGAATTTTGGGGGGAGGAATGGGGGAGTAGTTATTTATTAGGATAGGATTTTTGAATTTTAAAAAAAATATATATTTTTTCTTTTTTTGAAAACAATAAATAAAATAATAAATGATAAAAAAAATAATAATAAAATAAATAAAATAATAATAACAATAAATATAATAATAATTAATTAATTTCATATTAATCAAAACATAATAACAATTTATAAATAGACAAAAATAAATATAACAAAATAGTATTAAAACTACTATTTATTTATTCAAATTTATAATAAATAATACTATATATATATATATATATATTGAATTTTTATATAATTTTTAAAATTAGGATAAAAAAATAAAATAAAATTAAAAATAAAATATCTCAAAATTAAATTTATTTAATTATTTATCTTTCAACTAAAAGTTATTAAAAATAAAATAAAATAAGAATCAAAATAATATTGGATTAAATTATAATATAAATATTTAATATCAAAACATATATATATTTTACATTAGGAGAGGATAAAATATTATGTGTCTACAAGTATTGTTTGAAAAGTTAATTAAAATAAAAATACATGATAAACTATATGATGGTATAAGAGAGTCATTGCATGGAATATAACTTAAAGTCTTATCATTAATCATCTTAAAACAACCTAGTTAGTCTCATTACAGTGGTACATTCTGTGATTGATAGTCTGAACCTGGAGTGGTATTTCATTTTGTTTGATAGTCATTATTCGACACAAATGATAGTGACAAAATAACTGGTTAATTATATGAAGTGTTTTTACTTAATGTGATATCTTATTTATTCATCTCACTATTTAGAATGTCTCAATAAAATTAATAATCTAAAATAAAATTTAATTAGGAATCATAAGTATATGTAAATATACATAAAATAATAATAATTCACAGTTGTTTTTTTTTACATGCTTATTGTTTTTAATATAGTATTCTTAAATACCACAAAAGTTTTAGTTAAACGCACATAGTAATATAAAACTAATGAATAATTCTAGTTAATAATATGTTAATGATGTGTTTATAATACATTACGTTGAATTTTATTATAAAAATTTTATTTATTATACAAAGATTTAAGTTATTTAATTGGAAGTTCTAAAATGTTTATAGATAATTTTCTTTTTTTCTTTTATACAAAATTTGAACTTTTTTTTTACAAGCTTCAATATAATTTTTGGGAAATAAATTAATAGTTCATCATTAAAAAGTTTTGGGGCCTCTATATTTTGCGGACCTAAAGCACTTTTATCCAAAGGAGAACCCAGAATTTGAACTTGACGGGTGCACCTCTATATTTAAATATAGTAATTAATAGTGTCAAAGTTCGACATACAATTCTTTGAAAACTTGTTAATTATAGTATTTTATAAACAAAATTTTAATATTATTGAATATCATTAATTAGATTTAATATGAGAAAAGTGTGTTATTCATCCTACTTAAATTCAACGCACTTTCATATTTTGAACAATAATAGAAATTTTTAGAAAAATATGAAATTCGAGAGATTTGTTTGCTAGATGGTTGCAACGGCTAACGTTCGATTAAAGCCTATTTCAAACTTTAAATTGCT
Organism: Capsicum annuum; assembly: GCF_002878395.1. Classification (NCBI taxonomy): domain Eukaryota; kingdom Viridiplantae; phylum Streptophyta; class Magnoliopsida; order Solanales; family Solanaceae; genus Capsicum; species Capsicum annuum. The sequence goes on from NC_061111.1 coordinate 8,584,364, forward strand.
TTTTTTTTTAAATAAAAAATAACTCAATGATTAAAAGATAAAAGAAAATAAATATTATACAGTATAAACTAGGGAGAATATCTACCTTTTGAAGTTGGAGAGAAGCTTGTATTTTGAAATAAAATAAAAAATAGGTCAATAATATCCACAATACATAAAAGAAAAAAGAAAAGATGTAAAATAAATTACTATTAAGTACAAAGTCTTTTTTAATCAAAAGATAAATATAAACATTTGCACAATAATAGTGTGTAATTTGAAAAATGGAAAAAGGAGCAAATAAGAAAACGTTGTTATTAGGGTTCGAACCTGAGCAATCAGGTAAAAAAAACAACTTTCAAGTGGCATGTCCAACCATTTCACTAGTCAAATCAATTGTTTCTATAAGTGCACAACATGTATTTAACATAACACCCTAATATATATAGTGATATAAAAACTATATATACAAAATTTTTCTCGAGGCTAGAGGGTGCACGTACACTCCCTACACGCAATGTAGGTCCGCCTCTGCATTTATCGAACCGAAAAGAGAAAGATAGAATACTGTTTTAGTCAGCCTAACGTGTGTTGTTGTACAATGTCTTTTTCTATTGAAAAAGCGGCTAACTACTGCAAATTCTATAATTATTGGACCAGCAAACCTAGATTTATCACTAACTCGTTCAGTTTGCAATCTTGTCGTCCCTCTAATAGTCTAATTCCATGCAATCTTTTACGGACAGGTCAACAATTTAATTTTCTTGCAAGTTTCTGAAATTAATTGCTTAATTTGTTGTCTTGTGACTTGTGACAATAGAACTAAATAAAAATATGTACTAATCAGTAAATTAGCTTAATTTTAATAATTTCTGCTAAACTATAGTCATAGAAGAAGCTCTTTTGAAAACAATATGCGTACATGTACAATATACGTAACTGTTCAGTAAAAGATGGTAATTGAAATGCTAAAGATACTTTTTATGATCTTGTTTGGATCACCATTTCGTCTTTATATTTTAACTAAAGATGTTATACAAACTGATGCTCCCGATCTCAAAAGAAAATATATTGACCTGGAGCTAGTTGTCTCGATCTTTATGACAGGGCCCATTATCCACTGCCCGTGGCGGCGATTCTTGATTTAACGTTCTCGAATTCGGATATCCTAGATGGTATTTGGATCCCACCCGAATAATTATACCCATAAACCATTTCTGCTTCCCTCAACAATTCAGCAAATAAAGGGTGATTAAAATATATCACAGGCACCACAACTCTACACGTGTCATCTTCCTGTTCGCCCACGTAAACTGCCAAGTGTCCCTTTGGTACACTCACTCTGTTCTTCGGTTCTTGCCCGACCCGGAAATAACCCGAATTCGTTTTCCCAAAATTGAGTATTTTTTTTGCTCCATGCTTCAAGAATTGTAGACATTTGCGCACCTTGGAACCTCTCACTTTCTTCATAGCTCAAAAAAAGAATTCTCACAAAACAAATACTCCTACTATACTAGTTTCTTTTTATATTTCAGTAATGGGTTGGCATTAATTTGAAGAGAGGTATTTTGGAATTGGTAATGAAGAAAGAGGTGAACAATGAAGTGGCTAGTGGCAAGGTGTTTTTATGAGTGATGTGGCAAGTGATGAGATATATATATGGAATGTGAAAGAATATATAGTTGGTATGTATTATATGTACACACAGAATGAGGGAAATGGTCGGCACATAGGATAGAAATGTTCAGAATTTGTTTGAGAAATATATTGAGGGACAAAGAAGAAGGGCGATCAGCTTAATAGACGCTATGATGCTTCATGGCTTTATTGGAGATTCAGGAGTAACATTACTTTATCCGTTTTAATTTTTTTTTTTTTTTTTTCTGATTTTGACTTGATACGAGATTTAAAAGAGTGTATGTTGATCTAATGGTCTTAAATTAATGATAAGTAGAATATTTCAAAATGTCTTAAATTTGTGATTTTAAATACGCTCGAGTGAAAATTAAAATTAAAGAGTTAATCAGAAAATATTAATATTTTTAAAACGGACTAAAAAAAAATTAATCAATGTACTAAACAGCTTCATAAATTGTGCACTTATACGATATGATTAATAGTAAATTTACGTTTAAAAAATTGAAAACCCAAGATTCCAAAATCCTAAATCCATCACTGTATTTGAATTTTAACTTGAATATTATCCATCACTGTATTTGAATAATATTTTAACATGAATATTATCCTAACTGGATAATCATATTCATGTAAATTATATTGTTATATTATTCCATGAAACATGAATATGATCCTACTACATACTCCCTCCGTTTCGAAAAGAATAACCTAATTTGACTTGGCACGAAATTTAAGAAAATAGAGAAAAATTTTGAATCTAATGGGGTTAAATTAAAGATATGTCAAATATACCAAAATGTACTTTAATCTTGTGGTTTTAAACATGCCATATGGAAAGTTAAAATAAAAAAGTTACTAAAAAAAATGAGTCATTCTTTTTGAAACGGACTAAAAAAGAAAGTGGTCATTCTTTTTGAAATGGAGGGAGTATTTTATTATATTATTCCATTGTTGATTTTGTCATATTGTGTAAGTTCAATTATATTTGCTAAATCATTTTGATGTTCTACGTATTCATGTTTGATCTTACACATCCTATTAATTCAATGAAGGTTTGGGATAAAGATGAACAGGAATACAAAACAAAATATGGGGTTCGTAACACACATGGAATGCTTGAGCAATTGAGCCATAAAAAGATACGAATTCCCCCATACCAAATATCAAAGAATATGTGAACTCCATTCAATATTTAGGCATATATAGAGATAGACAAATGGCCATCAATTTTCAATACCATAAATGTTTATCTCGTTTTGGCATTTTTGCTATTTGCGATCCTCAGATTTGTTGTTCTAACTTCTATATGATATTATCATGTTAACCCACACAAAACTTTTCGCCTTATATTCCTTATGTTTTCTAGAATAATGAAGGAAATCGAATTAGTCTTATGTCATTCGACCAACCAAACAACCCCTAATATAACTAAAAGAAAGTGGAGATAATATAGAAGAGTTAATTTTTGGACAAGAGACGGAGCTAGGATATTGAAAGGGGGCATTTGGTAAATAGAAAATTGAAATAGGCTTCACTCTGACACCATGAATTAGAGCCCAACTTTTTATTTATAATTTTAATTTTCTTTTTAATGGTTATATTTTAATATATTTAATTACAAATTTACCTCATACGGGTGTGAGTGTAGAATTAAAATACACGGGATATACCCAAACAAAATCATATTATATGGGTGTTTAATATGATTAACCCTAAAAAAGAGAATCAAATTGTTGTAATTAAAAGCCACATATACTTTGTAGATCGTAATTTGTCCACTAGCTTATCACTTATCAGTAATGTTCTGTTTGTCGATATGCAGAACATATATAGATTATGAGTCTTTAAAAATCATAACATGATTGATGTCCTATTATATAAATTAAATTACGACAAATTGCCAGTTTGCACACGAACTAAAACAGTTGTCTTGCCACCACCACCATGCAGCCATCTACAATCTTCATTGTCAATATTCATTATTCCAAATAATTTTATCTTCATTTCAAGTATTAAGAATAAAAATTTGAATGTTTTTATATTCCAACACACGAGTGCTCTTAATTACTTATTAGTTGATGATAAACAATACTATTACATAAGCCAGATTAGATTTTGGATTCAAGTAATATTCACTAACTTTAAGCTAATACGTGTACAAATTAATAATTAAATCGACCTAATTACTGTTTGTCCTTGATGACTCTTAGCTAGGTTCCACGAAGGTAAGAATTTGATTATAGTATAATTAACAAGACTAATTACGTTGTTTAGAGACAACCCCATTTCCAGTAGGGGACAAAAAAACAACTTGTATATAGCTGGAGTAATCTGTAGTAGAGACAAATCCTATTATCTATATTGTTTGTATGTACCATCATGTACTATCAAAGGGTATGTTATATTGTGAATTAACATATTAAAAACAACATTGTAAAAGCTGCGTTATCCGTAAAGTTGGTTTAATTTGATGATTAAAGGTCTGAATAAGATTTTGACGCCAGGTTTCACTAGTAAATTAAATCCGTTTGGTTCGATTTATCAGCTTCCGATATTATTGACCGATTTGACGTGTATGCATAATTTTTTTCATTATTATTCAAAAATAAACTTTATATCGAGTAAGGTATATATTTTGCCTTTCTTGTGTTAGAATTTTAGCTCGGAAGCACAAACCCATTATGGTTTGTTTTCAAAGTGTACGACTTGATATATCAAATTTCACACGATGTAACTTTTTTCTGAACCCCACAAAATGTTTTTATATATCGAACTATTTTTTACGTGTTTCAGGTGAACAATATAATGAAAAATGATATATTTTAGACAATTGAGAATTCCTTGATTAATGTGTTAAGATGCATGATTTCCACTGATTTAGGGTTGTGTCTACAAGAATGAGATTAGACAATTAAACAGACAAATTGATGTTATTAAATTCGGTCAATTTTCCAATTTGTCTTCCCACTACCACGAAATGTAGACATATTCACATCACAATATTCCCCCCCCCCCACATCAACTGATACTATCAGATGTGGACTTATGATTTTAAATTTATAAGCGTGAATTTTTATATAAAAAAAAAAAAACTTATTGGTTCTGAGTACATTGTTTATAGATGTTCACTGAATTTTAAATATAAATATATAATCAAAATCAAAATTATTAAATTTTATCGAACTCATTTGTTAGCTTCGTCTCCGGACACAATGATCTACTAGTAAGTGGAATGAATCTATCTGAGTACTTATATTAATCATTAAGTGAAAATTGTTGAAGAACACGACAAAGATACATTTGGATTATCTACTAATTTTTACCTACCATGTACTAAAAAATCCTTTCAATTTTTAATTTACTGATGAAACAGATCAATTCATGAAAGTACATATAATATCCCCCACCCTCATTCTTATATTATTGAGTTATAGTTTGGGTGCAACAATTATCCATCAATAGGACAACTCATGTGATCCCTAGTTTGTTTGCTTCCAATTTATTCATTGTACAAGCAAGCTTCTTGGACATGAAAAATTATATAATGGTGCCATAGCAGAGATAACATAATTACTTAATAGTATAATAATTACTTGATTTTTTAATTGTTTTGTTCTATTTTTGGTTATTTTAACAACACTATAATATTATTGGACGCAGTTTTTCCAACTTTGGCAATATCGATTGGGGCAGGTTTCAACCAATCACCAATTTTCCACTTGAAATTACGTTTGCAGAATTGCATGGATTGATTACTAATGGTTTGCAGAATTGCATGAATCAAGATAATGGTTTAAATTTATAGTGATTGACCAAAATGAATTTAATCAATTTATTGCTCATTAATCAAACTCATTTAGCCTAAATTCTTAGACAAAAACTTGTCATCTCTATTTGTTTCATGAAAAATATGCTGAATGATGCTGTCAAGATTATTGACCATAGTGCCTTGAACCCATTTGCACTTGCAAGCTTTGAACATTTACCATCCTTTACTACCTTAATTTTGAGTGCTGATAAGAATGGAACAAAAATAAATAGTGTCTTGAACAACAAAGGAGATATTGATATAATGTACCAAATTATGAAAACTTTGATAGAAATAAAATATGTAGAATTGTGATTAATCTAATGTTTCAAACTCCAAATATACATCACGAATTTTTATTGAATCATAAAAAAAAATGATTTTGCACTAAAACCATAATGGAAGACTTGAAACTTGAAAGGAAGGATTAGTATTGAATATTGAGAAATAAGTAAATAAATTCTTGGTTGAACACATATTCAGACCCTTAAACTTGTCCAAAATTTTCATTTAGACACTTAAACTTTATCTTGTTTCAATTGAACATAAAACTATATACAAATTTGTTTCAATTAGACACAACGATATGACACAAGGTATGGACTACACAAAAATTTAGGCGTGTGAGTGTTGGCTGACGTGGATCATAATAGTAATATTAGCAAGGAAGTTCACATAGAGAAATAAATTGGAACAAGGAAATGGATGCAGCAACCTGCCAACATGCCAAGTCAACCTATTGTGTCTAATTGGAACAAACTTGTGTATAGTTTTATATTCAATTGAAACAATGTAAAGTTCATTTAAATCTTGTTTTCATCCTCTTTTATTGTAGTTTGGGCCTTGGACTTGAGAAGTCCAACTTCAATACCTAAACAATGGGCCTTGTCTTGCAATCCAACTTCACCCTTACTAATAAGGGCCAGTATGGAATTGCAACAATGGGCCTTCTTGTGAATTATCATCGGAAAATGACAGTAATATGTTTGAGTCATCTAATTTCTAAAATATATACAGAGCGTATAAGTTGTATACATATAATTTATACATAACTATACATATTCATGAACATACCTATATGCAACCAAATTTTATAACAACCAAAGTTTATAGATAGTGTATATTTCGGCCATGTTGATAAACTAGCTAACTGAAGGATATATTGCCAAATTGCTAGGAAATTTTCACATTTATGTTTTTTTTTTAACAAAAAAACTGTTACGACTAGTTTATGTACTTAAGTATACTACATACTTGAATAAGTAAAATGAAGAAGGGTGCCATAATCAAAACAGTTGACTCCTATATATTTTTTAATTTTTGTAAATGATCCTACCAAATTCCACTTCCACACCTCATAGTCACTTTAATTTATTCATCAATCATTATCGGATTTTACTTGCAATTTATTTCTAATTATGTCAACAAATGATTCATTTTCTAATATGACAACGATCAAAAAGTTTAGCTTACGATGTTGAATGTATATATAATAGTCATAAATAAAATTAAATAAGTTTCAATATTGTCCAACCAGACAAATTCTCAAAGTTTGACTTAATGTTTCTCCAATAACATTGATGGACATCAATATCATATGCCGCTATAAGCTTTTATTTCTGATCTATTTGAGGGAATACAATATAAACCTGATGAAGAAAAGGTTACAAACACTATGTGGTGTTATAATGTAGCATGTACAATAGTTAAATGTCTCTATAACAACATTATTTGTTTGAATATTTTTTGGGGGCTATGTGGCGAAATGATGTTATAATGGAGAGCATACAATGTAAAATAATATGAAAAAGCAATTTCAAAAAACTCTACATAATAAAATATCATATATTATAAAGAATGACTGTTATACTTAGCTGAAAGGGTGGACAAAGCCAAGCACGTTCAAACATTGCTCCAAGTGCCTTCTTGGGCTGCAATTTAAAAAAGGAAAAATTACACAAATCACATATTTAAGACATCATATTACTTAATATCTCTTAATATTTTAAAAATTACATAAAATTCTTAGTTGCATCTTTATTGGTGATACATATGCATAACTTCCCCATCCTATTTTATCTCCTCTTTTCACGCCATCTCTTTCTTCCTTTAATTTACGCATACTTCTTTTTTTTTTTACTCACAAATTACTCCCCTAAAATCTCTTCAATTTTTAGTAGATTTTTAGTCAACTTCAATTCCCAATACTTCAACTGATTTCAACCAATCGTTCATCCTTTAATTTCAAAAATTAACAATTTCTTCAAAAAGGTTAGCTTTTGATTTATCATTTAAAATCCTTTTGTGTTAATTTGTTTTATCTTCAATGGCTAATGAATATCCACCCTCATTCAGTTTGGGGATTTCACAAATTGAAACACAAATAACTGTTCATGATAGTAATCAGGTCTTGAGTCTTACTCCGGACAAATTTGATTACACCAAATTAGGGTTAAGTGAAAATCGATCAAAGCAGCGGAACGATCCTAAAAATTTGAAGATTTTAAGAGAAGCTTTTGCTGCAAAAAATTAAGTTTTCGACATGCAAATGGAAGATCTGGATGAAATTGAACAAATCCCCAAATCCCAATCGGAGCAGGATTTTTTTCGCAACTAATTCATATATGGTCATTCATATAAATGGTTCTTTTAAATGGTGATTCATATAATTGCAGATTAACAGTTTAACTGGTTTACTTAGTGATTCATATTTTTTTTGGTGATGTATATGGTGATTCATATGGGTGAAATACTAAAATGGTATTTTAATTGGTGATACATAATTTGTGCTGGTGATTCATAGATATTGATTAATATAACTGATTCTTTTAACTGATGATTCATACGGGCTATTCATATAAATACATATTAACAGATTAACTGGTTATTTTGTGATTCATATTTTGTTGTGATTCATATGCGTGATTCATATGTGTTGGTGATTCATAAATGGTGATTCATATAACTGGTTATTTTAACAGATGATTCATATGGGTGATTCATTTAATTACAGATTAACAGATTAACTGGTTACTTGGTGATTCATATTTGTTTGGTGATTCATATAAGTTATTCATATGGGTGTTAAACTATAATGATATTTTAATTGGTGATTCATATGCCTGTTACTATTATTCTCTGTGGATAACTTTTTTTGTTTATACATATGAATCTTCATTTTATGTACTCATTTTTTTTTTGTTGTGATTCATTTATGTTGTTGATAGAATGTTAGTTTGCTTGTGAAAAAACAACCTTCCCACAACGTAAGGATTGATAGTGTACATAATATCAATGTAGTCGATAAGCTTAACGAAGTTCTGAATGATGAAGGAATTAGAATGTTTAGAAACACTTGTTTTGAGTCATTTCTGGACCTACCTAATTGTAATTTTCAAGGATTGATAGCAAGATGCTTGATGACGTTAGAAGTCCAACACTCATGCCAAGATCAACTAAGGGTGTTGGTCAACAAAACAATTCTTCGATTTTCATTATACGAGTTTGCTATCATTACCGGCTTGAAATGTCAAGGCACCATTAATGATTTTGATTATTCTGACCTTTCACCATGTCGATCACAAAAAAAATATTTTTCAAATTCGTCATCATATGTGAAAATGAGTGAGTTGGTTAATCTTTTTTTGACTAAAAACTGGGGGAAAAATAATGAAAGATGCGGTAAAAATTGGGATATTGTACTTTATACACACATTTGTGTTCTCCCAATTAGATAAAACTAATATCCCTGCCCGAGACTTCCACATGGTGGATGATGGAAGTTATAGTCGTTTTTCATGGGGGAAAGTAGCTTTTGAGAAATTGATGACTTTTATTAGTCGGTCGATGAATGAGGTCCAAAAGTTTTACCGTCTAAGTGGATTGTCATACGTGCTTCAGATTTGGTGTTACGAATATTGTGCCAAAATTGATGAATCACTTGCCGTTCGCATTCACAATTTAATTTCAAGGATAGTGAATTGGAAAGTGGTAAAATCCAAGCCTAGATATGAGGATCTTATGGACAATATGTTTAGTAAGGTAGTGTTTATTTCACCGTTATACTTTTGTATGTCTATTTTTAATTTTTAAGGTACTTTTAATTTTTGGTCTTTTGTGTTACTTTTTTTTGCAGCTTGTATACAGTAATATAACCCCGTCATCACAGGAATTGAACCATCTTGATTTTCTCAATCCTTTGATGTTTGGTTCAACAGATGCTGCTGCAAATGTAGCACAGGCAGTAGCTGTACAACAACAATCTGAGAAGACTGTTCCGACTGAATTTGAAGATGAATTTGATGATTTTAGTACACCTCCTAGTGCAGAACTTCTCAAAAATATGAGGCTTGATGTTGGTCAATCTTCACATCTTCCTACGAAAAAGCAAAAAATAGTTGAGGATTCAGAAAAGGTTAGCTCATGAGTAGAAAAGTCCAAGAAACAGTCCAACAAGTTGTCCAAAGATAAAAATTTAGCAGGTCCTTCAATAGATATTTCGGAGCCTCGAGTTTCCTTGGATAAAGACAAAGTTATGCCTATGTTGAGATGAGGGATGCCGATAAATCATCTACTGCTTCATAGGAAAAGCTATCACTATCCAAGTCTGATTTGAAAGAGATAAAGTCTTATGTTAGGACCTATGTAAGTATAAAATTTTGTTGTTTTTGTTCTGTTAATGTTAAAACATATTATAGGTTAACATGAAATTCAAATTGTTATTCACAATGTAGGTTGACATAAAATTCAATGATCTTCAAAAGTTGATGGTCGATCAGTATACAAGACTTTTGGGAGTTGTGAAAGAAGGTTTTGATTCATTTGGCAAGGTATTCATAGTTTATCATTAGTATCACTATGTTACTGTATTATTCTAATTTCTTATCTTGTAGGTTGCTTAATATCCAGTGCATGAAAGTGAAAAAGGCAACCCGAATATAGAAGAGGATCCTCCTCAATCTCTTAATGCGCACACAACGGATGCTAAAAGTTATAATGTTGTAGATGTTGCTGGTCAATCATCTAAATTAGGTGGTAATGAAGGAGCAGTTGAGGAATCCTTTAAGGTAATTAAATTAAATTAATTATATTATCATTTTGTTATAACTTGCTCAAAATATTACCATCTAATAGTTTAGATGTTATTTTTTGAATTGCTGGAACAGTTAATATAATGGTGTGTATGTATGTATTTACTCATATGTATCACTGTGATACATCTGACATCATATGTATCACTCTGATATGTATAGACAATTTAAACAAATTTTCAGTAATTAATTCATCATATGTGTTCAATTGATTCATTCTAGCATGTTAAGTTTAATTACTAATATGAATTAAATAATTTTTCTCCAACGATTAATATGAATCATATGACAATATTAATTTTTTGAATATGTGTTCCTTGAGTTTTCAAAATGTATCACTTTGATATATTGTATCAAACTATTTCAATTTTCATATACACAATTTATTAAATCAATTCATATCAGATCTTCCATCATAGTACAAAATTAAATTTGAAATAAATCAAACAGGAAGCGGAGAGTTCATACGCAGACAAGCTGCAAGAAGACGATAGGCATAGTACAGATGCTGAAGTAGATGAAGCTATAAAGAAAGAACGTGTAACGGTAATATCGATTTACTTATAACAATTTTTATTTTGTAATTTGAAGTAGTTCATTATAATGGTCATAACTTTATTTTAAGTTTTTTTATGGCATAACATTTTTTCAGTAACAATGTTTTAATCTTATTTATAAATGATTAATGTTTCAAGTATCTAAAGTTGGTTATCTGTTATGTAAGTTTTTTAGATGTATCACAGTGACACATAATGATCCATATGTATTATTATGATACATATACATAATTTAGAAATTTCAATTCTAAACTTCATTATAACACTAAGTTTTCTTTTTACATATGTCACACAGGAATCTGAAGAAGCCTTTCATAATATAGATGAAGATTTTTCTAACAGGGATCAATTATATAGATGTTGCAGCTATTGACATATGTTATCCGCAAGACAACATTGATAGTTAGTGTTATATTAGCGACAACGCTATTGCAGCTGTTTTTCAGGTCCCTGTGTATAAGACTAATCTGAAATATGTCAGAAAGCTTCCTTCCAAGAGAAATAGGCAGCCATCAAGAGTATATCAGTCACCATTTGTCAGTGAGTTTGATTCTGGGTCAAAATATAATAAAGTCATCCAGTCGCAAAAAAAATTGAAGTATCCGTTTGAAGGTCACAACATTAACGGATCATATGCTGAAGATCTCTTCTCTAAGTTCTCTTTTTGGATGCCAGCTGGACTGTACAATCCATATGCTACTAAGTAAGATTGATGAATCACCTTTCACAATATCATATATATGTACTACTTTCAATACTTATAGGAATTATAATTTGATTTCAAGAAAGAAAAGGATGAGTACTACACGGCCAATTACGCTGATCTAAAATCAAGTCTTGATTTTGTAGTAGCACACCCGGTGAAAAAAAGTTGATTTTATTACATGGCACAATCAAGTAATTGTTGAAATGATGAGGTGTGCCTCAAAAAAATATATATAGCAATTAATCTTTTTATTAATTTTTATTATTAAAGCACAAACTAATTTTACAATATGATCCAAAAAATTTAATATTTGTAGAATGAATACAGCTTTTCTGGTAGTAGATGTATCATAGTGATACATCTGGGTATCATATGTATCGGTGTGATACATATGTTGTCTAAGTTGAATTTAATTTGAAAATTTAATAAGGAAGCATGGGTTAGTGTCATGATTTGAACTACATTCTACTGCATATTTTTATGATCAAAATTTAATTTCTTTGCTCCATCCTGTTATGATCGATGTGTAACTCGATACATTTGTGGCTGATTTAGCTTGTCTCTACTTTTCATGCGAAGTTTGTGTTTACTATATTTTTATTTATAGTAATTAATATTTTAAGTCTTGTGTATGCCTTATATAAATCACTTGTTCTTAAACATCATAGTTTTTTATTACAGCATATCGATGTGGTTTTTTACTATCTTAGAAAAAAGGAAAAACTGGATACAACTAGTGAATATAGATATACCACTGTGAATTGCGTGTTCATAAACTACATCCATGATACATACACTCATTATCACCAAAGTCATTCTGAGATTGATCTTAGCTCGCATGTCAAAAACGCTCGCTCAATGAAAGTGACTTCGGTGGAGAAATCAATTTGTGAGATTATGCAAGGACTATGCATTATAGCTGGTATTCTATGGAATTTGATTGATAAGGTGTATGTGCCAGTAAATTGTAAAGGATCGTTTCACTGGGTGTTGGCAATCATAGTACTCAAGGAAAGATGCATTCGTGTGTACAACTCGATGAAAGGTCATAGAGGTCATACAGATGAGATAAAGGAGCTTGCTGAAATGTTGTCAACTTATTTGACAATATCTGATTTTTTTGTGAAAAAAGATCGCACAGACTGGTCACTTCTAGATGCATACAAGGAAAAGTCGAACCAACATGCATTCGATGTTCACATTGTTGATGAAGTTGTGCAACAATCAAGTGGCACGTTGCAAGTATCATTTATTATTTTGAATATATTATTTTAAGAGCTCACGACAACATATAAAATACCTACTTTTCTGTTTTTCAGGAATTGTGACTTGTTTGTTGCAGCATATGCTGAATTTTTAAGTGACCGACATCAGATACCATCTTTAGATTTTGATCCGAAAAAGCATCGTACAAGATACACATCCTTGTTATGGGACTATGGTGTGAACAAGGCATGCACTGGATATGTTAGTGACAACAAAGATCCACCTAGGCCTAAACGCACCTTCATTCAATCTGAGGATACAGAGATGATTGATGTTGAACCATAGTTCTCTAGCATTTATTGTGTGATAAAAGGATATTGGTTTCTTATGTTTGTGGAATTATGATTTTTTGGGTTTTTTAATGTTTGGGAATTTCTAGATATATTATGAAATCATGTTTTTTCTTTGTATAAAATGTCATGACATTTTATCTTAGAAGCAGATATTGTATTAGTACTTCTGTGGGCAGTTTAACTTACATAATCTATCAAAATTTTTAGTTTTATCTTTTGATTTGTAGCATCAATATTTTGTTAACAATCAGAAGTGATCTAATATATATCACCAAATACCATATAAATCATCATTTATATTATTAACCAGTATTTACATGAATCACCAAATACAACTTTATACGTTGTATTATGTTATCACCATTTATAATTTGTAATCACATGAATCTCCACTTTCATGAATAATCAGTTAAATAAATCACTAATTATATGAATCACCATTTTTCAAATGTTTAAAATGAATCATCAGTTAAAAATGATTAAACTTGATTAAACTGTAACCAATATATTGCAGATGGATCACCAATTAACATGTTCATTTTAATTTCTAATATGAACCAACAACTTTTATACGACTCACATAACAATATTATGTTTTTGAATATGTATCAACAAATACCATATGAATCATAATTTATATTCTTAACATGTACTTATATGAACCACCAAATACAACTTAATATGCTAAGTTGTATTCTTTTATCGCCATTTATATTCAGTTATCATTTGAATCTCCAATTTCTGGAATAACCATTTATATTCTTAAAATGAATCACCGGTTAAAAGTCATTAGAACTGAATAAACTGTAACTAAAATGTTGAAAACGTCTCACCATTTAACATGTTAATTTTACTTTCTAATATGAAACAACTAATTTTACACGAATGATTTATATGAATCACATAACAATATTACGTTTTTTAATATGTATCAATTGAAAATAATATGATTAAAATGTAACAACAATTAACTTGTTGAGATTAAACAGTAGTATGTATCACTTTATAATTTCATTTAGGAAATGAATCACTAGTTTTCCTGATTAATTCTTAACATATCTGCATAAGACAATAGTACTAATGAATTGTAAATGATAATCTTAAAAACACATATCTTTTTCAACTGTAAACGAAATATATCAAGCAACGAATTTTTAAGTAATTAACTCAAATTATTGAATTTAAAACTTTGAACTAAGTAAACATGTCTGATTAAACTTTAAAGACAAAATGTCACATCTCTTTTAGAAAGTAGTTGCAAGTACTGTTTTGCGGAGAAATTTTGACTTTTTGAGAAGAGTCGCCACTTAATTTTGAAAAGGAATTAAGAAACCTTTAGAGAGTTACTTCAAATGATCCAAAACAGAAAAATCATTTAAGTTAGAGATTCTGAATAAGCGGTTCGTATTAACGTTTTAGGAAGGTGTTAGGCACCTAAAACGTCCGCTAACTTGCGATTATCCGGACTGTTTGAAAACATCTTTTGATTAACTTAAAAAAAAAAGATTAATTTATTGAAAAGTGATTGATTTTTTAGAAAAGACTTGTGTAAAATAGATTTAGGCGACTTAGCAGGAATTTTAACTAAATCTAAACAAAATGACTTAGCAAATAAACACATACAAGAGGAAGGGAAGGAGAAAGTAAAAGATTTGGGCCAATACGAGACCTGTCCTAGTATAATTGGGCTTTCGACCCATTTCACCTATCCTAATCTAGTTTTCGAGCCTCCGGATCGAGAATCGCTCCACCTGTATTAAATTTACAACTTTGGCTTCGAGGCCCAAATGAATGAATAAATAAATAAATAAACAAATAAATACGACAACAATAGATAAATAAAGACAACAAATAAATAACCAGAAATGAGGCTCGGGTTTCATCGTCGCTTCAAGATTGAAACTTTAACCCATTTTCCTTCTTTCGACCCCTTGTATCCATGCACTACGAGATCACTTCTGAACTTAAAACTTTGAAAAAAATCGACTTAGGGCTAGACGGACCTCAATGGCCCATAATGCACATGCAAAGAGAGAAGAGTCCATGTGGGACTCAAACGCATCCACATGCAAAAAGAGAAGTGAAGTAATTAACATATATCCGAAAGTTAATATTTAAACAAATACTAAATTATCATGTATAAAAAAACATGCAAAATTAGTTTAACAAAAGTAACTTCCCACTATGTAACATACAAGAAAACCGGCTTAGGACTATACCGTATTACTTATTTTCTAATAATTAGTATGATGAATGTACCTTGGTATACACCATTTGGGAGCAATTCATGAATAGAATTCTTGTTTACTTAGCAAAAAGAGTTGAATACGCAGTGGGATTGTGTAAAGTACTAACAAGATAGGACACGCACAATAGAAGCATATTATATATATAGATATATACATGAACAAACATCACAAAAGGTTCGTATTAGACTGTCATCAATACCCATTTGACATAGTCCGGCATTGCAACACATTCAATGTAAAAGATAATTACCCTAAACAACTATCCATGTGAATATATTGTATTCTCTTTCCAGTTGCTTGAGGAGAAAGATTTCAAGTAATGGAATCTTTATTCAAGTCTTTGATTCACAGAATGCAACAGAACACTAAGAAAAAAAAATAAAAATAAAAATAAAAAAAATCAGCCAGCTATTACATGTTGTCACTAAAAGCACTTGCGACTGAGATTTGCAAAGACCTTGATCCTCGTCTTTGGAGGTATATCTTATACGTATCCTGATTACACCCTAAGTTCTAAAGGAAACTTTCATATTAGAACTGATGCATATGCATTTCGAATGCCTTTTCCTTCACCAACAAATATAAATAAAACAACACTTACAAACATTCAGAGACTTTGGATGCTTCAAAACAAAATGCCTCTCTAAAAGAGATCTTCAATGACTAAAGTTTGTATTCTAATTCTATTGCATTGCAAAAGGTTCAATGGCCTCTCTTTAATTCAAATTGTTTAACTAATACCAAAAGGAATAAAAGAAAATAGGTTCAAAGCATGGCATCATTTTAGAGAATTGAACACCAACATGATTTTATTTTAAGAGTAAAATAAAACAGCCCAACGAAGATTATGACAAGATGAAATAATCCTTAACAGACTCAACAATCGATCCAATAAAAATCAATACTACGGCTAAAAAATCTCCTCTACTCAAGTAGCCCAAAGACATGCAATTTTCGGTAATTGTATGGAAAGCTTGCGCCAAGTAGAAACAATAATGAGAACAAGGAAGGATGAACATTTCTTAATCTTAAACAAAGATAACATTCCATCTTGGGTATATAAGATCGCATATCATAGAGCAACGAATCCAACCCCAAAATTTAAAAATGCAGCGTACAAAGTGGATAGAAATATTTGCATCAAGCAAGCACGAATATTGAATATACTTAGATGAACAAAGAAAAATTGAGTGTCTAAAAAAATCTTATGATCCGATTACCTAGAAGAGTCGATTCTAGAAGAGTCGATTATCACAGATTATCGAAAGGAGAAAAACATATGCAACTAATCGATAGTTATTCAAATAAAAAGATGAGAACTTAAAAATGGCTATAACTTGACAGATTATTACGTAGTGTATTACAACAAAAAAAAATCGACAATATCAATCCATCAGTGAATAAAAAAACAGAAACATAATCACATAACCATAACGAACCCCACTCAATTATTTCAACACAACATCCTACTGCCTTTGTAGCCTCTACAGTATACAACCTAGCATGCAATATCACTAATACTCTCAACTACAGAAGGTTGAGATGAAGTAGACATAGTCAAAAGGTAAGCGAAATGGGGTGTTACCTATTTCGGAGCAGCAAATGGGACTACGAGCTAACTGTCGGAATCCACCATCACCGAAAATCAGCGTTATCAACTTGAGAATCTCCGATTAGTCAACCAACTTTCAGAAACAAGAAAGAAAAAGAAAGTTTTCACTAAGGGAACTGTTTTGATCTCAAAATTTTCTTCCCCCTCTTTTCGAACCCAAAAATTTTGAACCAAAAATCCTCAGAACCTTTCCTTTCCTTATCAGACCTCAAAATTTCCCAACCCTAGTTTTTCAACCTAAGATCCTAAAAGATAAAATCCCCCTATTCCCAGACCCAAAATTTTGAACCTTAAAAACGGTGATCCAGAAGAAAACCATCCTCCTTTTCTTGCTCTAGAGAGAGCTATTTATAGAAAGGGGGATTGAGGGTTCCTTTTTTTAATTCAAAAGATGAGAATCCTAACAAATTGTACCCCCTTGATGATTTTCTTGAACGAATTTTAAAAAATGGCCAACAGAAATTTAGGAAAATGAAATCATCTTCACAAGCCAATGAAAACTTCCCACCTATGAACGAAATCGTACAACCTCATCCGAGATTCGTGGGATTGGAACGTTGGGGTGAGCCAGCTCACCTATTTATAGAAACTTTCTTGAATTTTTGTAATAAACACACGCCATCCAGGAGGGTCGACGTTGAGAAGCTATTTTTCACCGAATTTTGGGTTAAGTATGACGGGTCGGGTCGAGAAGTTGATGAATTTTGATCGGGTTTTGGCTGGTTGTTTGCTGAAGGTCGATTTGGGAGCTGCTGTTGTTTGATGTTGTCAGTTCACTGATGCTTTTTGGTTGATGTTCACTGAAGGTTCTTATTTGTACGGGCGCTGAAGGAGAAAAGGGGGCTATGGTGGGCTTACCCGGTCGGTTTGGTATGGATTGGGCCTTTTTTAAATGGCTGATGGGTAGGTAATTGTTGTTGTTGGGCTGGTAAGAAGAAATGAGTTGTTGGGTCATTAGGTTTTAATTGGGCTGAGGATTTTGGATTATAATTTAGGCAATTACTTTAAATTCTAGCCAATTTGAATACCAATTGGTCAATTGTATTACAATTGGGGCCAATTTTATTTTAATTAGCGTCAAATTTAATAAATTGACTAAATCAAATTGAAATTCGATATGAATTAACACCTTGTTTAATCTTGAGCTTCTTGATTCGATAAAATTAAATAAATATTTATCCAAATAAATTATTTTTTAGTGAAAATTATATTTAAATCAAGATTTTAATCATTTGAATTTATTTTCAGGTTAAGCCTTGACTAAAATCCGATATTTTGTAAAATAAATGTTTAAGTAATAAAATTATAAAATTTCGTGTAATTGAACACGATAATATATAATCGCTACTTAAAATGATCAATTTACCCAAATAAGTACTTTGAAAATCCTTTATTCAGATAAAATAAATGTTGTAATTTTATTTGAAAATCGAAGAAACTCGAGGTTGAATATAGTTGTGGAGGGTAAAAATTGGGTGTCAACAAATACGTCTGTTGTGGCCTTCATACCCACACTTGCCACAATAATTTGATGTTGATGAAAACTTTTCACTACTTTTCTTTTTTCTACCTTTCTTGGATCTTCCTGGTGGACGTTTATATTTTGGAGGTAAAACCATATCTTCTAACATTTCAGGTGGTACATGCCAGTCTCGTTTATCAGGTATTGGTCAAAGAGGCATTTCATAAGTCTTAACCAATGTCTCCTTCTTGTAGTAATCTGAGCAGTATGACTTCATTTCCTTTATATATTTGCTTTTCAAAACAACAATAGCGTGCGCGCATGGTATCTTATCAAGCTGAAATCTACCACAGTTGCAAGTTCTATTATCCAACCGAACAATGTATTTTCTTTCTTCTTCATACACACCGTGTATGTAGTTAGTTGATTCCCTAATCTGAAAATATTATTCCATATAGTTTTATGTAAGTCAACATAATATATAAAACATAAAATACCCAAATTAATTAAATATAAAGAACAAAATTTCAAGTGGAAGCATATTTCAACATATGTATCAAAATGATACATATGAATCCCAGATGTATCACTTTGATACATCTGTTATCAGAATGTTAAAAAAAATAATCTGCAAACTTAGTTAAAGTATACTAATTATTATTTTAACTTACCATCATACGTGATGATTTTGCCTCATTTAATTGAAGAATTTATTGAAACCGACCTCCCAATGACTTTTTAGAAAGAAAGCTAGACCGGTCTCTATTTTTTGGTTCTACACACCAAATAAGATTCTTAACTATTCAAGAAAATCTAAAATTGGCAGTTCACGAGCCTCAACAAGATGAGAGTTGATACATTCTGCAATGTTGGAAGTCATCATCCTCCCCCTATTTATTGGAGCATGAACTCTTGACCACTTTTCAAATCCAATATTTTCCAAATATACCTTAACTCTATTGTTAATCTTTTCCACTTTACACATAAGCTCGTCAAAATCATCCAACGTGTACGCTTTAGCCATGGCAAAAAATTCACCGGTCATCTTGTCCTTACTCTTTCTATAATTCATGCAAGCATTATTCCAAAGATGCCAAATACAAGCAAAATGTGGTATGCATGGATAGACCACACTAACCACCTTGATTATGCTTTCATGTCTATCAGAGACAACGCACATATTATCGCACTCACCGAAAGCACACTTGAATTGCTGGAAAAACCACGTCCAGGATGAATTATTCTCAGAATCTACAACCCCATACGTAAGCGTCAATATATGTCCTGGTACATAATATCAAACAATGATTATATCTAAGTTATATAACAATTACCATCATTTGTAAGAAAAAATAAATCACTATGTGTAATAACTGCTCCATTAAGTGTGCTAGCTGAAACGAATGTTCCCTAATATGGTCCTCTCATGTGACTACCGTCTACTACCACAATAGGCCTACAATACCCAAATCCCCTAATAAAAGGTTGTAGTGCTACGAATAGATACATGAACTGATTATTCGGAGACTAATGCATCCTTATATGTGAATTGGGATAAATCGAATTCAACATGTATACATAAGTAGGCATTTTCTTATATCCGTCAGCTGGTCGCCCTCTCAACATCTTTAAAGCACGTTCTTTAGCCTGCCACGCCTTCATGTAATCTATGTCCAAACCAAGTTCCCTTTTTATATCTTCAATAATGTCGCTTGGGGTGATTATTCTTTTGTAGTTCACCAACTTTGAATATTCCAGCTACAAAGGCAATGGTTGCATGCTGATGCTCAAACACTCTGTCCATTATTGAGCAGGTGTGTTCATCGTTGAAGGTACGTACTATAAATGTATCAGTACCATGCTTACAGGACGCCTTGAATACCCAACTACATTCTGGCGATTTGCACAGCAAGACATAACTGAAATATACGTCAAAAAAATATATCGCTAATATGAAGTTACGTTAATTTGTTTATATATGAATCATCATATACCATATGAATCACTACTTCAATAAAAAAGTGAGCCAATTAACCAATGAATAAACAGTTAATATATATCGCTAATATGCATCTAAATCTGTTATTCTTTTTTATTATATGAATCACTAAGTTATATGAATAACCTGTTTTTCCAACCTATTTATATGAATCACCAATATAAATCACCATTTATATGAATATCCAATTATATTAATCACAAATATGAATTACCATATATATAAATATCCACTTACAATACTTATTAGTTATTTGTATCATTTATATGAATCACTAATTATATGAATCACTGCTTATTTGAAACACCACTTACATTAATAACCAACTTAAAAAACAGTTATATGAATCACCTGTTACGTTAATCACTAAAATTAAAAATCAGTTATATAAATCACCAGTTATATGAATCACCAGTCATATGGTGATTCATATTTGTGATTAATATAAAATAATATACAAATGTATCACTACATAAAACTAATATACAAATGTATCACTACAGCTTTCAGATGTATCAAATTGCGAAATAAATTAATAATTGTCATTAAAAAATAAAAAACGAATCTCTGCTTGTCAGATCTCTCAGCTCTGAAATTGAACCTGTGCTTGATTGCATAGTTACGCATTACTGAGACAAGTGTATCTTTGTTTTTATACTTTTGATTCACCTTTACAACACTATTATAGCAATCACTTATCAGTTCTCACCACCCATATTAACAATTGAAAGACATTCAATGTTACCAACTACAGCAACTGCAAGTTCATATGAATCAACAAAATCATAACACTCAATGGTCATATCATCTGCGTCAACATCATCACTGTTAATTATAATATCACTAGTTGTAATACACAATGGATACTTCCCGAATATAGACTCAGCTTTCAAAATCTGAAGAAAAAGTTTCACAGCCATATCATTATGAATCTCCAATGCTGACGAATTGCCTTGAACAACATATTTGGCATGAATTGTTTTCAGCGATTCGTCAATTTTCAATTGAGTTGATATGACATCCATTAAATTTCGGTACGACGTTTTTTCATGAATTATAATACCATCGACTTGATAGTTATCGTACCTTGTTTCAGAAATCCATTTCACAGAATGACGCAACAACACAGTGACGAGATCCATTGAAGAAATTCAGAAAAAAAATATTGAATATCGATTTTTTTGTTCCAAAATAAAAAAACTTTGAGAATCTAATGTGGTTTGCGTCATTTATTGAACTGTTAACAAATGGAATTGCGTTTCTAACGCTTGTAACAGTTTAGGCGAGATTTACATTGTTAAAATTAATGAAAATCTCGTGCTTCCTAAAATAATTACCTAATCTGTTACATATGTATCACTTTTAGATATGTATCACTGTTTAACAAATGTATCACCAATTAAAAAATTTGGGATAAAATGTAATTAGCAAAATAAACGAAATTTTATGTAATATTGCTTACACTATCAGGGATTTATGTAAGTTACTCTTTAAAAGAAACTGAAAGATCGACTTAGGTTCACACTTTCTTTTGTAACGAAAGTTTTTCGCTCAACCTTTCTTTACCCCTTTTCTGACTCTTGATACATTGCTACTTAATCCTTGCGTCGGAGATATTTAACTCATCACATTATTTGAATAGACAATTTTAATTACTTTATTCTAGAAGCTGATCATCTCTTGATTTTAAGCTTTTTCTTGCTTTATTACTTGCGTTGATATAAGTTTGTTACCTTCAATGATATCCTTTAGCATATAGTAGAATTGATCATGCAAAACATTCTTCAAGAAAGAATTGCTAATAATGAATACATCATTTTGTTCCAATAACTTATACGAGCACTTTAACCAATATATGGCACATTAACTACCCTTCCAACTAGCCAACTCTTTCTTAAAAAGAAAAAAGAAAAAAAAAGCCAACCCTTTTATCATTTTTTTTTTTCAGAAACATATTTGATCCTTTTCTTTTGGTTTAATTAGTAAATAAATCAATTTTTGTAAATCTAGCATCAATTTTTTTTTTTTCTGGTTTTTAATTTCAAGAAAAAAAGAAGCATAAATTCTATGTAATAATTAAGCATAAAGCATTATTTTTAAGTATTCAAAATCTTATTTTCTAGACACAAATTAACTATTAAAAAAGAACGGAACACTTCTCTCATCCCCTCAAACTTGACACCTTAGCCTATTTTGGTTGAGTCAACATCACGAGTGATACTCTTATTCCAAATTATTGGTTTAATAAAGTGTTTCCCTGGATCTAGAAAATGATTCCAGATTTGGAATTGGAGTTGGGTGAAGAAAGGTTCTTTTTTATTATTATTATTATTATTATTTTCAGTCATTAAAAGAAATTAATTAAAGTAGGGTTTCTAGAGTCTTTCGCTATTCTAAATATACTTTAATAGCTAACATATGTAGCCAGCCACGTTGTTGGGATAGAATGGAATGTGATTGTAATGATACCAAAGTTCCACTCTCCAATTCTCTATTTGTTCTCATTTCATAATCTTATTATTATTACCATAATTTGCATTATGATATCGACAGAGACATATAACCAAAAACCAATATATACATCACATAATTTAGGATTTGATTTTTATAGATTCCTACAATGATCTGTGTAGTAAAAATTTTTGAGTTTTTGTGAACTCACATATCATACATTGACCCATCCCTATATAATAACTTTTATATCATAGAAACTAGAAAGCAAGTTATTCTAACTTTTCATGTATACAGTGATCCACTCAGTTACTTATTTAATTCATTTTGATTCATCCATTTTAGCATATCTAAAAATTGAGTTGATCTGAACTAAATATGCAGAAGATGGATCATTTGCAGTTTCGTCCTATTTTGTGTCATAATACTCCACGAGTTATGCCACACTCGTAAAGTATTTGTGTCACGTTAGGTAAAAATTTGATTTTGAAGAGTAATAATTAAAAATCAATAAATTTAAAAGGAAAATCGTGTAATTAAATGTAGAAAGAACCTTTAGACAAAAAGAGAATGAACCAAACCAGTTCAAAAAGCCAAATAAGCCAAAAGTTTAAAACATCTTTTTTTTGACACAAAATAAAGCAAGGATTGTCTATTGGCGTGAGAGGTGTGTTAATTTTCTAGAATACCATAAAAAGAAATAATCACGTGACAAAATTTATAAAATTGGACAAGAGTTAAATGATGGTGTTTATGAGACAATCTTACATTATATAATTTGGCAAATGACTGATTAACACTAGTCCACTCCACTGTATCACGCATGCTTTTATTTTTGTTCTACAACAATATACTCCGTAATCTTGGAATTAGTTATCTCGCCATATATATTAATAACTTATTCCATCACTAAGATATAAATAGCAGAACAAAATAATTTTGGAACTAACTAATATATTCATCAAATATAAGATAAAATAATACTAATTCATTTTATTCCGAAACTATTATACCTTACACCTCACACAAAACGATACCTGAGTTTTATTAGGTACTACATGGTTATTACTATAAGGGGTCATTTGGTGTGAGCCAGGTAATAGAGTAAATAATTTCGGGATAAAAAATTTAATGCATCATTTGGTTGTTAATATTTGAGAAAACTTATCCTGGAATTAATAAATTGTACCGGGATAAGTTATCCCCACATTTGGTGGGATAACAATCTCATCATAATTTATACTTGGGGTAAAACTATAAAATGACAAGATTACCCCCAAACCCATTACAAACACATTTCTCCAATCTTCTTCATCTCCTCTTAGTTCTTCAATATCTAATTATTGCTCTTGAAATTTGAAAAAATATTATTGAAATCTACTTGATTATCTAAAACGCGCTATTTATGATAAATTAAAAAGACAAAAATATCTTATTTTGGAATGACGGAAATATATGACCAAGAAAAATTAACCTCTTATAAATTGAACTTTGCATTTTATTTTTCATCCCATTGTTTGTGAATTTTATAAACTTATACGCTATTTTCTTACATAAATGATCAAAATGCACAATTAATAAATTAAAAATTAAAATATATTTAGATTCATACATAATAAAGATCAAAACTAGATACTATAATTTTTTATATATCCGACAAAATGTAGGTACTATAATTTTTTAAGCATAAAAAAAGGAATTCAACATCAAATTTTTCCAAGTGTTATTTTTGTGAATTGATAACACAAAAAGTTCTTACTACACAATGAAAAGATTAATTAAAGTAAGTAGATTTTATAATAATAATTGTCATTCACTGGTAATCTGACAAAGGCGTTGCCTAGTTTTAATACACATTATCGTTTCACAATCGACTCCATTGTTCAATTACATATTTTAAATTAAATAGTTTTTTAATCACTTGAAAATTGATATTGTATACATCAATTAAAATGAATTTTAATATTCTATATTATATGAATGATATGTGTTTAAATGAAGTGACATAAACAACTTTAAATGAAGTGACATAAACAACAAATCTTCTTTTACTTTAACAAACTTAAGTTGGGAGTTTTTATTTCAAACTAAATAAGATTTAGTAAGATTTTTTTTTTTTAAATACACACGACAAAATCATGAGAAGGATCATGCAAAAAAATTAAAGCTAAATAAGATGAAAGTTTTATTTTTAAAATACACATGATATAATCATGAAAATGCACACACACAAAAAAATTAAGCTAAATAAGATGAAAGTTTTTTTATTAATAACTATTTAAAGCTCGAAAAGAAATATATATTAAAAAAGAAGTTAAATAAGATGAAGGGTATTTTGGTAATTAATTAATTTATTCTTAGAAATTATACCATGCATATTACTTTAAATACAACAAACCAAACACTCAATAAAAAATAATTCCAATATAACTTATCCCATCATAACTTATTCCAGCATAACTAATCCCACCATAACTACATTCCTAACCAAACGACTCCTAAGTAAATGTCAAGCACTAACTTCGATCTAAAAAGAAAATTGTATGATTGAGTAACAAAGAACAGAAGTTCCACGTTGATAGTTAATTTTTTTAAAAAGTTATAGAGAAAAGACATCATTTCCCCCCTAAACTTGTTGGCACAACTCACTTTAGACCTTTAACTTAAAACACATTTATTTACCCCCCTTAACATCTTTAAAGTGAATTAATATCCCCTTAAAGCTGACGTAGAATTTAAAAAAAAAAAAAGAAAAGAAAAAAAAGCACGTATTTATTTTTAAAAAGGAAAATGGTCCCACTTTTTAAATTATTTTATATATATATATATATATATATATATATATATATATATATATATCATAACTCTCTTCTTCAAGAATTGGATCGTCACTCCCCTTTCTTTCAACAAGTCCAAACCAGCAATAAAAACAATCTTCACTTGTAATTCACATTCCCTACTGATCCATTAGCCATCCCTAACTCAGTCCTCTTTTCACTTACGAAATATGGATGAATTGGCAGCAATTACTTTAGTCTACCATAAAAATTTTCACTTATAATTTGGAGAAAAACCTGAGAAAGATCAGTCCTTGAAGTCGAAGAGGTCTTTTTAGAGATGACTTCAAGATGTTTGATGAAATGTCTCAATCAAATGTTACGATTTTTAATTTGATTATACTGAGTTTGACTCATTTTGAATTTTCGAAAGACTATTATTTTAACCTTTTTTAGGTGTTTGCAGGGGTGGTGGGGTGGATGAATTTTTTTAATGGAGTATGAGAAAGAAATAAAGGGGCGGCTTAGGCGGCATTTTGCAGGTGATTTTATGTTGAATTTGCAATGGAAAAAGTAAATAACCTTTAAAATCTCATTGGCTTCTAGACCTTGTAGTTGATTTGAAGTGAATCTGGAATTCTTAAATAGTTAAAGTGAAAGATTTTTCATATCTTAAGGAGATTTGGTAGTAGAGAATTTACTAGAATAATGTGGGTGGCTTCAATTTTATCTGCGTTTTGTATTTACGGGGGAGAATTCTGAACAATAGTGTGTGATAAATTTGTTTGAAAAGTAGTGTCAATTTGCTAGAAAATCTCTGCAAATTTACAGAGGAGAGAAAGAAAAAAGAGGCTCGGGAGGCAGTGTTTGCAGGGATGGGGATGAACGAATTTATTTGACGGAAGTAAAAAGAAATACCGACTGTAGACACCTAATTTTGTCCTCCCAAAATTAAATTTTTATCCATTTTTAGCTCACCTTACTATATACCCTCACCCATGTGATTTACCCCACAAAAATAACAAAGATTTAATAAATTCCTAACAAATCAAATCCCTAATATTCTCTTATCCTAACAACCTACCCAATTAAAATAAACCACATCAGACCTTACCCCTACCCCTACCCCTACCCCTACCCCTACCCCTACCTCACTACCCCACCTACCCTTCTCCACTACCACATAATTCTCATTCTCACCAAAAAACCATCAGCACACCTCACAGCATATATACACCCACAATTCACTCACTAGAACGCCATTAACACACCTCACTGGAGAAGAAACACTCATACACGCACACGATACACATAGCCACACAGTGAGAGACGGCGAGAGAGGGAGAGATCCGCGATTGAAATTGAGGGAGAAGAGAGTGGTGGTTACTGTTCTGGCGACAATCACGCCGGAAATGCACCAAAGCCGTTATAAATCTGATCAAAGCCATCGGAAAACATCACTAGCCCCGATTTCCGACCAAAACTACATCGGCTCGACCCTATAATCAGACAAAATCAACCAAGTTTGATCCATTTCAATCCAATTTCGGTAAAGTTTGTCGGAAAATGGTTGAAACTATGACTGGTATACAAATTCTGGTACGGTTTTCTCGTTGCTTTGCAATTTGATTCGGTTTTGTTCTGTTGCAATTTCTGTCTTGGGTTCATCGGTAGTCGTTGTTGTCTTGGGGATTTAGGCTTCGGTTTGTCATAACCCATTCGTTGAATTCCGTTTCGTGTCTCAATTCTTGGATACTGAGCTTGGATTTCATAGCTGTTGAGGTTTTCCTATTTGGGGTCTCGGATTCGGGTTCCTTTAATTCTATATTATCTACGAAATCAATTCTTTGAAGGTCTATCTCTTAACTTCGCTCTTTCATTTTCTCAAATTTTGGTTAATATTGTGATTTTATGGTGTGGTTTTGAATACTTTGAGCAAAAATATTGATTGTTGTTGTGGATGACTCGTGTGCTTAGTTTGAATCTTCGTTGGGTGTATGTGTTGGATGTTGGTTTCAAATTTTGAAAAGTGATTTGAAAAGTGTTGGATGTTGTGTTAATCATTGGTTGAGAATGAATCGGGACGGGGATCGAAAATTGGTAAAATGTGAATATTATGGTATTTTGATTTATGGTTGATGTTGAATGTGATATGTCGTCGAGCAGGCAGACAAACATTAGGCCGGGTAGACAAATTTAGAATGGGGGGGATTATTGGAATGTTTGAAATATTTGTTGAATGTCTTGTTTGCCGCATTTGAAAAGTGTATTCATTTGGCCGGGGAATGCCCCGAGGTATTTGTATTTATTCATCAAAAAATGTCCCGACGTACTATGTTGGCGGAAGATGATCGAGATGAAGGCCCGAGGCATTGGGTGAAGCATTGTAGCTTAGTCTAGGACTAGCTTAGAATAGGATTTATATTTTTCGCATTTTTCTATTTTTGGATTGTAATAATTGGACTGAACACTATAATTTTGGATTTGTTTGTTTGTTTGATTGATTGCTTGGCTTGTATGTTTTTGTGTGTTTTATATACTCTTAGTGTCAAATTAGCCGATATGTTCCACCAAGCGACCTTGGTCGAACACGAGATCGAGGGGTGCCTAACACCTTCCCCTCGATCAACAGAATTCCTTAGCTGGAATCTCTGTTCGCAAACCAGTTTAAAGAGTCAAATGGTTTTGAAAATAATTTTTCAATGGTGACTTGGCACACCAGATTATGCCAAGTGGCGACTCTGATTTCAAATGTGAAAACAATCCTTCTTCGAAACAAATTTTTCATTTTTGTCACCTTAATAATAAAACCCTTTCAAACCTAAAATTAATCTTTTTTTTTTAAGTTAAAAAAAGGGGTGTGACTGCTCTGGTGACTTTGCTGGGGACTATTTTAGAATCCAAGCTTTTTTTTTTGGAGTTGTATCAGCTTTGTTTGGAATTACGAGTGTATAAGCATTGTTTGTGATTTTTGTTTGTGTTTTCACTTTTGTGTGTTTTCGTGCTCTTTGTTTACAGTATTTATCCTATGTGTTACCGCTTTTATATCTGACATCATGTGCATAACCCGAGTCATTTTTTCTGCAATAAGTCTCGGAGCACACGTCGTGCGCACGAACTCTAGTTGAGTCACCTTATTTTAGGGGGGGAGCCGTTGGATGTATGGAGTAGGTGGAAAGCAAAGCAGCCACTATCGACCATATGCTCCCCCGAACGGCCTTATTAGTAAATCACAACGTAAGTCAGCCTTTAGGTCATTCTTATGTACATCATATTGAGACCTAGCGGGGCCCACACGATCCTTTGTAGGAGACTCACCTTTAAAGTATCTCTACGTGCTA
Organism: Capsicum annuum; assembly: GCF_002878395.1. Lineage (NCBI taxonomy): Eukaryota > Viridiplantae > Streptophyta > Magnoliopsida > Solanales > Solanaceae > Capsicum > Capsicum annuum. Next base: position 8,613,592 of record NC_061111.1, read on the forward strand.
AATGTTGCATCTTTGAGGGTAACATGGTCATTTGACGGATCGATTTGGGGAAAACATGTGTTAGAAATAAAGTGTGTAGACAAGAAAGTGTTTAAAAAAAAAAAAAGAGAAAAGGTGAATCAAAAAAGAGTTTCGTAGTTTTTAGGTTCTTTATGACTTTTGTTTTCCACGATTCAAAAATTCAAAAAATATAGCAAGATTTTTTTTACTTTTTGCACTCATTTTTCAAAAAAATAAATAAATAAATAAAACATCAAAAAGATTTTCCTTTTGTTTCATTTAGCAAGCATTCACAATTCGTAAACTCCAAAATGATTTTTTTTAGGATTTTTTTTTATAAAAGAAAAATTCAAAAAAGGTGGTAGAAGTTTTGTACATTTTACATAACGACAATACCAAAAAAATTTTCTTTCATAGCTGTTGGTGTCATTTTTTATGTGAAGTGTCAAATTGAAAACTCAAAAAAAAAAAAAATTTTGTTATGTTGTTCATCGCATGTCTTTGGTCGTGTCTCAAGTCAGGGTCTAGCCCATTATTTAATAATTAATTGTCCAAACTTGACGAACTACGCACCCCTGATTCTCCTCTTTCAGAAGTGAGATACGTAGGCAGCCTATTGTTGGTTCGGGGATCTTATTTTTAAAAATCCAAAAATATTTCTTCACTCTCCATTTAGAGTAGGCGCTTTATATACGTCTTTAAAAGAAAATTACAAAAAGATTTTCCTTTAATAGGTTCAAGTTTCATTTTTCACATGAAATTCAAAAATTGAAAACCCAAAAAGATTTTTCTTTGGTAATCACAGGTTTCATTTTGTATAGAGATTTAAACCTAAAAAAAAATTAAAAAAAATGCAAAAAGATTTTTGTCAATTCTTTTGACACTTTGTTTCAAGAAAGAAAAAAAGAGTTTAATTGGCCATTATGGCAAAACTTCACGAACTACGCATACCTAATTCTCCCCTTTCGGAGGTGAGATACGTAGGCGTCTTTCTTGGGTTTGGTGATCTTTTCAAGAAAAAAAGAGAGATTTTAAAAAAAAAAACTGTTGAACTCTAACCATTTGCTATCTCTTGTCCAGTTAGTTTAAGGTGGTTGGTTTGTGGCATTTTGGCTGGTCCTTCATATTGCTCCAAGTCACAGAGGAAGTTATGGCCAACAAGGATACTGAGTTATTTGTCACTAATCAGATAGGGAGTTCGGGGAATGAGAATGTAGGAGATAACGAAGAGATTCGGAAATTAAGGCGGCAAATAATAGAAATGCATCAAGCTTGGGCTAATGGGTTGCCGCGTCCTCCAGTTCCCACTGATAATCTGGAATATCTTTCTAGCTTGCCTCCCGTGTCACATGCACAATTTTCCATTTTTGTTGATATGCCACAACATGCATCAGGATCGACTCCGGGGCAACAATATCCAACCACTTCCAATGTTTATTTCCTCACTCCCCAATCCAAGACTACCACATACTCGGCTCCAGCTGTTGTTCATGATTTTGCGGCACCACCCCCACCTCCTACTTTTGATGTTCATCCGCAAGTTGTGCCTCCCTACTCTACAAGAGAGCCTGCATTGAATATTTTTAGTGATTAGCATTATGATCTCAAGCCTACATTTAAGTCGACTGGTCCTTACGATTGCCCTCAACTGCTTGAATTTCCTCCTAACACTGAGAAGTCTGTTATGATAGAAGAACAAGAGGAAATGGCCAGAAAATTGAGAAGTTTGGAACTGACTATGAAAAACTTCCAAGGACTTGGGGGGTACAAAAGTGTCTCATATAAAGTTCTGTGTATGTTTCCTGGTGTACATCTTTCTCTTGGTTTTAAAATGCCGAAGTTTGAGAAGTTTGATGGACATGGCGATCCTGTAGCACATTTGAGACACTATTGCAACCAGTTAAGGGGTGCTGAAGGGAAGGAAGAATTACTCATGGCATATTTCGGTGAGAGTCTTTCAGGTCTAGCTTCAGAATGTTTTTTTGACCAAGACATTGACAAATAAATTAGTTGGGATGACCTAGCTAACGAATTTGTGCAACAATTTCAATACAATGTAGAGTTGATCCCCGACGAAAAATCCATAACTAGTATAACAAAGAAGAATATTGAGAGTTTCAGGAAGTATGCAATCAGATAGCGCGAACAAGCTGCTAGAGTAAAACCGCCAATGAAAGAAATCAAAATAGTAGAGGTGTTTATTCAAGCGCAGGACGAAACATATTATCAACACTTGTTACCTGCATTAGGCAAGTCGTTCATTGAGGTTTTTAAAATGGAGAAGATGATAGAGGAGGGAATTAAGACTGGTCGCATTGTGAGTTTTGCAGCATTGAAAGCGACTACTCAAGTAATTCAAAAGGGTTCAGGAAGTGTTGGGGAGAAAAAGAATGAGGAAGATACATTTGCAATTATAGTTGGACAGCAAGAAAGGTCAAGAAGACCACGTCGTCTTCGATCTCAGGCTCAAGCTCAAGTTTATGCCCAGGCTCCACATAATCACTCCTAAAATCCATTATACTCTGTTCCTCCACATCCATATCTAGTGTATAATGTACAACCACATGTTCAACCCTTATCTTACCCACAATGGCATACCCTAACACCCCAGAGTCATCCTCTAACTCCATAAACATACCAAAACCCTTCTAAGCCAGATTTTCTATCCAAGCCAAATAATGAAATAAGGCAGAAGTCGAGAGATAGCTTCACACCAATTGGAGAGTCATATGCCAGTTTATTTCAGAGATTGGTATAGGAGGGAATGATCACTCCTCTTCTTTAGCACATCCTTAATCGGCGTTCAAGAAATTTTGATCCTATCTCACGATGTGCGTATCATTCTGAGGCTCAGGGTCATAGTATTGAAGATTTTCGAGATTTGAAAAGAGAAATTGAAAAGATGATTCATGATGGATCAAATATGGTGCAGAACATTGATAGTGAGGGAAGCTCTAGTCATGCTGATATGCAAACCAGCGGCTAAGTTGTCAGGCTGAGCAATTGAGAATTCACCCATCTCCCTACTAGGAAGAGGTCTGGTAGTTTATTTTGTCTTCTTTTTTGTTTTTCGAATTATTTCAAGGTTGTAGTTCGGGATCTATCTTGTTTTGTCCCTTTGTCGTTTATGTTCGAACCCTTCTATCTTTCATTTTTATTAAATGGAGTATCCTCTTTTTCTTTATGTTTTAAATTTGTGTTGTTTGTTTGTTTTCTTTACATAGTATATTTTATGTTGATTCTTCATGATATGACATGCTAGCGAAATTTTCAGCCAGATCTTAAAATCTACTTGATCAGGAAGCATTGGATCAGAGAGTTAAAATTAGGAAAATAAAGTATCTGAGAAAATAGATAGAGTGTTGGGGCATTTGGTGACAAGTTGAAGCCTTTCCTGAAAATTAAGGCACTTATTTTGAGAATCACAAGAATAACTTGGTCATCAATTGAAAGACATGTCTCAATTAGATCAAATAGTGGTCGCGTGAACAAAAAAAAAATCAGCTCCACAAAATCATGAGTCATTCAATGTGAGGAATGTGCAAAAAAAGTGGAGTTGTATGCCATATAAACACAGAAGAAATAGTGATGCACAGACTCAGTCAAAGTTAATGCTGTAAAAGATGTCAAAAGATCTTCATCTTTCACTTTCATATTGCATGATATGTACTTGCATTTTTCAAAGATTGATATGACGAAGGCATTTCATTCTGCTAGCCAAACATCGTGTCATCCTTTGTTTACCCCATTTGAGCTTTAGTCTTATTTTCTTTCATACACCTCTTTTGAAATTAATATAGTCAGCAAAGCTCGAAAGAAAAGTGTCGAGCAAAACAATAGTCAGAAAAGTTCAAAAAAAAAAGAGTATCAAGAAAAATAAAGTCGAAAAAATCCCCAAAAGAAAAGAGTCAATAAAAGAAAAGAAAAAGAATCAGAATCAAGCAAAAGAACAAGTTGCCAGAACTACGCATGACCTGATTCTCCTCTCTCGGGGATGAGATACGTAGGCTGCCCTTCTCAGGGATCGGTCCAACCAAATAAATAATTTAGAGTCACCCAGTCAAAAAAAATTGGGGCATGAGTTAATCCTCATTGTTTGAGTCGATTCCAAAAGTTGTAAATCCTACCCTACTTCAAGTGTCGTTTGGGCCCCATGTCATCCTTTCTTTCTAACCTTATCCAAAAACCAAGTTACAACCAAAGAAAGACCTTCAGATAAATCTTTGAGGATGTTAAGGCTGAGCATGCAAGGAACATGATGATGCATTTGGGAACTATTTATCTTCCTCAGCATAGGGAATCAAGAGAGAAATAAAAATGAGAGAGTCTTATTGGTGAAAACCCTTACGGGCACCATAAGGTGATGGTAAGTTGAGAGAAATAAAAATGAGAGAGTCTTATTGGTGAAAACCCTCACGGCCACCATAAGGCGATAGTGAGCTGAGAGAAAATGAAAAAAGCTTGTTGACGAAAACCCTTCAAGGCGTCACTAGCCAAATGGGGTCTTAAACGCAATTGACCTAAGAAAACAACTCAGTTTCAAGGACATTAACTCAAAAACAATGGGTAGAAAGTTTGGATGAAAAGATCAAGCTGCTTAATCCAAAATGCATGGCATAATCATTAGTGTTGACTGTCATATTTAGATGAATTTTTCGTTTCTTTGTTTTAAAAGGGGACATTCATTGTCTTTTCTTTCTCCTCTTTATTTTAATTTTATCTTTCCTGAGTCAGTTATCAAAACAAAAATTGTCATTCTTTTTTTTTGTTTCTTGTCTTTGAGTCAAGTCCGTGTCAAAATAAGTGAGAAAAAATTTCAAAACTGGCTACCAGCTTCTTTAATTGCACAAAGCAAGACAAAAGCTAGCACATGAAAGAGACATGATTGTGAGCCCAAAAAGGGCATGCAGAAAGTTTTGTCAACAGAGAAGTCGGGGAACTCATGGAAATACCAAGGTTCAAAGGGTTTATTTGAGAAACACGACAAAGCAGAAATACTTTGTTTGTTTCAGCGTCACTCTTAATAAGCTGAGTTTGATTCAATGATACAGCAAGTCAATGACATATGCTAATGGTTGGAAGTAAAGCTAAATATGACGGGGGCAGGAGCAATTGCCTCAAAAGCCAAAGCCACAAACTAGCCACCATGTTTTTAAACTCACAAGTTTTCTTTGTATGTAATAGGAATACATGTTGCATTCAGATCAAGGATTTCAGAGCCTAAACATCAAAGGCCGTAATTTCTCACCTCAACAAATGCAAGAGGCAAGGTTGCTGCACAGGTTTGGTAATCAAAACCATGGTACAACTTATAATTCTAGATCTCTAGGAGACGCACTTCCTTATTTTGATAATTCAAACAACATTGATAAGGAAACACACTTCCTTGATTGGGTAATTCGAATTTTGCTTCTTAGGTAATGCACTTCCTAACTTAAGTCTTGATTCCTAGAAGACGTACCTTTTAGTCGAGTCATCCCCTTTGATTCCTATAAGACGTACCTTTTAGTCGAGCCATTCCCTTTGGCCCCTAGAAGACGTACTTTTTAGTCGAGTCATTTCCTCTGATTCCTATAAGACGTACTTTTTAGTGGAGTCATTTCCTCTGATTCCTATAAGACGTACCTTTTAGTGGAGTCATCCCCTTTGATTTCTATAAGACGTACCTTTTAGTCGAGTCATTCCTATTGATTCCTATAAGACGTACCTTTTAGTCAAGTCATTCCCTTTGATTCCTATAAGACGTACCTTTTAGTCGAGTCATCCCCTTTGATTCCTATAAGACGTACCTTTTAGTTGAGTTATCCCCTTGATTCCTAGAAGACGTACCTTTTAGTCGAGTTATTCCCTTTGATTCCTATAAGACGTACCTTTTAGTCGAGTCATCCCCTTGATTCCTAGAAGACGTACCTTTTAGTAGAGTCATTCCCTTTGATTCCTATAAGACGTACCTTTTAGTCGAGTCATTCCAATTAACTCATAGAAAATGCATTTCTTTATTTGGGATAATTTACTTTTCAGTTTTGATGTGATTTCAGGAGCATGCCCGAAGCACAGGGTAAATAAATGGAAAACCAAGTAACAAGGTGAAGAAATTGAAAGTTAAACAGATTGAAAAATAGCAAGTCAGGAGCCCTCCTACAGAACAGGGTGAAAAAAAATTGAAAGCATAGCAACAAGTTGATGAAATAGCAAGTCAGGAACCCGCCTGGAGAACAGGGTGTAGAAATTGAAAAGCATAGAAACAAGTTGATGAAATAGCAAGTCAGGAGCCCGCCTGTAGAACAGGGTGAAGAAATTGAAAGTATAGCAACAAGTTGATAAAATAGCAAGTCAGGAACCCGCCTGGAGAACAGGGTGAAGAAATTGAAAGGCAAGCAACAAGTTAAAGAAATAGTAAGTCAAGAGCCCACCTGAAGAATAGGGTGATGAAACTCAAGTCAAGAGTCCAAAAGAAGCTGTATAGATAGGGTTTTCTTAATTTCATTTATGCTTTAACTTGTAATTTTTATTTTTTAATGTAATGACAGAGCCGTGGACCAGAACCTCGATGGGACATCACTCGACTTTCCAACTCGGTATCGTCCATCTTCTTCCAATCCTTTGAGATATGTGTCAATTGATTCCTTCGTAACTTGGGTAGGTAGGATGTCCTAAGTGTAGACTCGGTTTCCCTTTTGTTTCATTCACTTTGAATAATGGTCGGGACAAAATTCTGTCTCGTTGTCTACTTCTTTGTCTGAAAATACTTCGTGTTTATATTCAAAGGGGGCATGCTGTAGACACCTAATTTTGTCCTCCCAAAATTAAATTTTTATCCATTTTTTAGCTCACCTTACTATATACCCTCACCCATGTGATTTACCCCACAAAAATACTAAAATAACAAAAATTCAATAAATTCCTAACAAATCAAATCCCTAATATTCTCTTATCCTAACAACCTACCCAATTAAAATAAACCACATCATACCCTACCCCTACCCCTACCCCTACCTCACTACCCCACCTACCCTTCCCCACTACCACATAATTCTCATTCTCAACAAAAAACCATCAGCACACCTCACAGCATATATACACCCACAATTCACTCACGAGAACGTCATTAACATACCTCACCAGAGAAGAAACACTCATACACGCACATGATACACATAGCCACACAGTGAGAGACGGCGAGAGAGGGAGAGATCCGCGATTGAAATTAAGGGAGAAGAGAGTGACGGTTACTGTTCCTGCGACAATCTCGCCGGAAACGCGCCAAAGCTGTTACAAATCTGGTCAAAGCCATCGAAAAACATCACTAGCCCCGGTTTTCGACCAAAACAGCATCGGTTCGACCCTATAATTAGACAAAATCAACCAAGTTTGATCCATTTCAGTTCGATTTCGGTGAAGTTCGTTGGAAAACGGTTGAAACTGTGACTGGTATGCGAATTTCGGTACGATTTTCTCATTGATTTGCAATTTGATTCGGGTTTGTGCTGTTGTAATTTCTGGATCGGGTTCATCGGTAGTCGCTGTTGGCTTGGGGATTTAGGATTCGGTTTGTCATAACCCATTCGTTGAATTCCGTTTTGTGTCTCAGTTCTTCGATACCGAGCTTAGATTTCATAGCTGTTGAGGTTTTCCTATTCGGGGTCTCGGATTCGGGTTCCTTTAATCCTATATTATCTATGAAATCAATTCTTTGAAGGTTCATCTCTTAACTTCGCTCTTTCATTTTGTCGAATTTTGGTTAATGTTGTGATTTTATGGTGTGGTTTTGAATACTTTGAGAAAAAATATTGATTGTTGTTGTAGATGACTCATGTGCTTAGTTTGAATCTTCATTGGATGTATGTGTTGGATGTTGGTTTCAGATTTTCAAAAGTGATTTGAAAAGTGTTGGATGTTGTGTTAATCATTGGTTGAGAATGAATCGGGACGGGGATCGAAAATTGGTAAAAAGTGAATATTATAGTATTTTGATTTATGGTTAGTGTTGAATGTGATATGTCGTCGAGCGGGCAGACAAACATTAGGCCGGGTAGGCAAATTTAGAATGGGGGGGATTATTAGAATGTTTGAAATATTTGTTGAATGTCTTGTTTGCGCATTTGAAAAGTGTATTCATTTGGCCGGGGAATGCCCCGAGGTATTTGTATTTATTCACAGAAAAATGTCCTGACGTACTATGTTGGCGGAAGATGATCGAGATGAAGGTCTGAGGCATCGGGTGAAGCATTGGAGCTTAGTCTAGGACTAGCTTAGAATAGGATTTATATTTTTCGCATTTTTCTATTTTTGGATTGTAATAATTGGACTGAACACTATAATTTTGAATTTGTTTGTTTGTTTGTTTGATTGATTGGTTTGTATGATTTTTGTGGTTTATACACTCTTAGTGTCGAATTAGCCGATATGTTCCAACAAGCGACCGTGGTTGAACACGGGATCAAGGGGTGCCTAACACCTTCCCCTCGGTCAACAGAATTCCTTAGCTGGAATCTCTGTTCGCAAACCAGTTTAAAGAGTCAAATGGTTTTGAAAAGGATTTCCCAATGGTGACTTGGCACACCAGATTATGCCAAGTGGCGACTCTGATTTCAAATGTGAAAACAATCCTTCTTCGAAACAAATTTTTCATTTTTGTCACCTTAATAATAAAACCCTTTCAAACCTAAAATTAATCTTTTTTTTTAAGTTAAAAAAAGGGGTGTGACACCGACGTCGTAGTATGGAGGGGGGGAGAGGGCCAGTGTTTCCAGGGATAGGGGGTGGGGTTGGCTCTGAAGTGGCAATGATATGGCGCTGACGTGTGGGCGCATGCAACACACTCTCCGTTGTGAGAGTGGTATTACATCTTTAAGGGTTAAACTAATACACTTTAAAGATGTTAAGGGGGGTAAATAAATGTATGTTAAGTTAAAGGTCTAAAGTGAGTTGTGACGACAAGTTCGGGGGGGAGGGGGGGGGGGGGGAATGATGTCTTTTCTCAAAGTTATAACTAGTGCATATGTATGGATATGTCAAATAGTGTGAGCCTTATAGGAAAATCTGCATATTTAAAATATGAAAAATGCTTAAAAATACCCCTGAGCTATTCGAAATAGCTCAAAAATACCGTTTGTTAGATTTTTGGCTCAAAAATACTCCTCCGTTAAATATTTGGCACAAAAATACCCCTCCCTCTAACGAAATTCGAAAAAGGATCAAAAATACCCCTGAACTAGCTGAAATTGGTCAAAAATACCCATCTGTTAAATATTTGGCTAAAAAATACCCCTCCCTTAATGAAATTAAATTATTTCGATTATTTCTTTAATTTATATAAAGTTCATCATTTAATTTATATTTCGTTAATTTCTTTAAGTGAAAATTTATATTTCATTAATTTCGTTAATTTCTTTAAAGATTAAAAAGATGTAAAGTGAAAATACCTTTTTAGAATAAATGTATGTTTATTTTCCAAATAAAATTCAACCAATTTATATTATAATTCAAATACTTTTTTTCATTATCTTATTTTTAAAATTTAAAAAATACTTTTATGTAAAAAAATTAAAGTATTAGGGTTAAAAAGTTACAGTTAGGGTTCAATTCAATCGAAATAATTTAATTTCGTTAAGGGGAGGTGTATTTTTGAGCCAAATATTTAACAGAGGGGTATTTAACGAAATTAAATTTTTTTGATTATTTCGTTAATTGATATAAACTTCATCATTTAATTTATATTTCGGCAATTTCTTTAAGTAAAAATTTATATTTCGTTAATTTCGTTAATTTCTTTAAAGATTAAAAAGATGTAAAGTGAAAATACCTTTTTAGAATAAATGTATATTTATTTTCCAAATCAAATTCAACCAAATTATATTACAATTCAAATACTTTTTTTAATTATCTTATTTTAAAATTAAAAAAAATACTTTTACGTTTAAAAAATTAAAGTATTAGGATTAAAAAGTTAAAGTTAGGATTTAATTCAATCGAAATAATTTAATTTCGTTGGGGGAGGAGTATTTTTGAGCCAAATATTTAACAGAGGGGTATTTAACGAAATTAAATTATTTTGATTATTTCGCTAATTTATATAAAGTTCATCATTTAATTTTTATTTCGTTAATTTCTTTAAGTGAAAATTTATATTTCATTAATTTCGTTAATTTCTTTAAAGATTAAAAAGATGTAAAGTGAAAATACCTTTTTAGAATAAATGTATGTTTATTTTTCAAATCAAATTCAACCAATTTATATTATAATTCAAATACTTTTTTTCATTATCTTATTTTTAAAATTAAAAAAATACTTTTATATAAAAAAATTAAAGTATTAGGGTTAAAAAGTTAAAGTTAGAGTTTAATTTAATTGAAATAATTTAATTTCGTTAAGGGGAGGGGTATGTTTGACCCAAATATTTAACAGAGGGGTATTTTTGACCCATTTCAGATAGTTCAGGGGTATTTTTGATCCTTTTTCGAATTTCGTTAGAGGGAAGGGTATTTTTGAGCCAAATATTTAATAGAGGGGTATTTTTGAGCTAAAAATCTAATGAGGGACATTTTTGAGCTATTTCAAATAGTTCAGAGGTATTTTTGAGCCTTTTCCATTTAAAATATAACGGACAATATCACAGTATGATAAAAGATAAAGAATAATGCACGTTGATAAGTTTCAAGTACCAACTACTAGACATTATTCTGAAAATGACCACTATATGCAAATTTTACCCCGTTGAAAGTGCCTTTGGATTAGAAAGTCAATAGTCTATGGGAAATAACCTTTTCACCTTATGCAAGGTCTTTGAATCGGAAAGTCAATAGTCTACCGAAAATTAATCTTTCCACCTTATGCAAGATTGGAGTAATATATCCGTATATTCACCCTCTCCAAATCTTATTTCTAAGGTTACGCGTAGTTATTATCGAGGTTGTGACCAGGTTAGCCTAACTACATATGTATTTATGGGATTCTCATATTACCACTATCAAAGACTCACATTGGTAAAGTAAAACTTAGAGTTTTCTAAAAATTAATCTTTTTTTTTTATATCTGTACTCCGTGACTAGTATTTTAACCATCCCTTAAATTAAAGTACCTAACAGTGATCGAGTACAAATATCAACCAAATGATTAATGTTAAAAAATTTTGAACTATTTTAGTGTTTTAATTTCCCTTTGACTAAAAATTGCTAGTAACTTTAGTTGAATGCTGTATGTATATATATAAGTATTATATAAAATAGTATCAGATAAGAGATTACAGTTGATACATAACATCATTAGGTCAAAAGTTTGAAGCATGAAATTGACCAGAGAAAACAAAAAGAATCAATGTGTATCCTTTCTATTCATCACAAATGTGTATAGTCAATTTCATGATGTAGTAGAAAATATATACCTGGACTTGACAATATTTCTGGAATTAAGTATTGGTGGGCTTTCAAATACCATTATGAGTACTTATATGTTTGAAATTCTTGTGTACAAAATTAAAATTAATATACTTTAAAGTGCCATTATGAATACAACTTATTATCTTCTTTTTTTTTTTTTTTTGGTATTTTATTTCAGGTTTGATTAGTGTTCTCAATCAACAAAATATATATATAAGAAGTTGGACTGCAAATATTATATAGTAAATATTTTAATCTCAGGGGAGTGGGAACGGAATGACTAATCCCAAGTCTTAGTCTTTTTGGTATGATTTTAACCATCAATTAAAATACAATTTAAAAAATAGTCAATTTTGAGTTACAAAAGTCTGTTTTTTTTTTCCCTTTATCTTCTTCATTTACCCAACTATTTTCTTGGGTACCACAAGTGAAATTACCCCATTATAGTTCTCTTTGAAAATTTTGAACTGAAATTACCTTCTATCCATCTGAGAATGCCACTTATGAAATTATCCCATTAGTTTTTCAGATACCATTCATGGAATTACACCATCATGAAACTTATAAAAGTGAAACTTGAAATAGGTCAATTGTTCAATATGCCACAATTGTTCAATATATATATATATATATATATATATAAAAGGAGGAATGCAACACGAGGACTTTGAAGAGATCATCCATCTTAGTACTATTCCAGTTCAAGCACGATTAACGTATGATCACATTCATATCTGCTTTATGTTGTAACCAGATGTTAATATTTATTTTATAACCCCAACCAATTTCAAAGTATAGAAAAGGAAAATGGGGGGGGGGGGGGGGGGGGGGGGCGAGCTATAAGGAAAAAAAGGGGGGGAGAGAGTCGTCTTCCTTGATGTATGTCATTGGCCCTAAAATAATTATAAGACTAGAAAATTCGTAGAATAAATATATTGTGTGCTTGAAAACGTATGGTCTACTTGTGTCTCCACATTGCCTAAGCTTTACTCCATAGTATGCCATTAATAATCTTTGCAGGTAACTAACCACATTTCCCAAAGGCCAACTCCCTTTTCTACTTTTTGACTTCTCATTCTTCAATTATATTTGTCATCATCATTATATTAGATACATATTAATAATTATAGTTCAAGTTTAAAACGAACCTTTAACCATGGGCAAGTCTTTTTTAATTTATAATGACATCTATTTACGGTAAGAATTTCCAACGATTAAGTTTTTTTAGAACTGATCTTTCATTTATTATATATTCAATATAACAACATTTTGCTATTACTGTCAAGCATAATTCATATAAACGACAAGAGAGGTTAATAGACTTCAGGTTGAATTTAAAAGAGGTACTTAAAAATATTACCTTCAGGATTGACAAGTATTAGATTGAAGCCCGACGCTCACAAAATTCTAAATTATGATTTACATTTCTCATAATTAGGATTTTCAATTTTGCTACAAAGAGATTTTTGTTCATAGGTTAAGAAGTCTATAAAAACTTCATGTGTATGAACTCGCTCACATTATCAATTCCAAGACCGGATAAAGGAGGAAAGTTGTCACGAATCAATTAGAAGTAACTATCTATCCCATATAGGTAAAAGTAAAACTATATACATCTTACCCTTTTCATATCTCATTTATGAATTACTGAATTTATTGTTATTATCGTTTAAAAAGAAATAATCGACTAAAATTTCCCTAAACTTTCTTATGTCAAAAAGAGTAAGAGTGAAGCATACTTCGAAATTAGAATGAACTTTTAAAGTCTTTTTTCCTTTGCAATTTATTTTTTGGAGCATTTGTACTTGTCCACCTCCACCCTCTTCCAAGTTGAAACGTGGGGAGCCAAAACAATAAAGTGTCTATTTCTACAATCATTAAAGATGGCTCCACTAGCTCTACCAATTTAGCCACATCCCTTTCATCTAATTAATTAAGATTTGTATAAAACTTAAGTAATTTGTAATCCAATTATGCGCGTTACATCATTATTTTTACCAAGATATAATGTAACCTTGATGATTGAAAATTAAGGTGCGCAATTACAGTTGATAAAAAAAGATCAAAAGTAATTATAAGTTCATTGTTTTAGGTAAATTTGCACAAATTGAATAGGGCAAATAAGATAAATCTCGACAGTTTGGAGTTTAATTATAGAAAATTTTGATATTTTGCATAATTACTGAAAAATTCGATTTTAGGTCTGTCGAGATATATAATTAGCTCCCGATATATTTTTTTCGATTTTATATCTGTGGAGATATATAATACATCCAATGAATATACATTTTTTCTTTGTAAAAATACATAATTAGCTTCCAATATATATTTTTTGAATTTTGGGTCTGTCAGGATACATAATTAGCTCCCCGATATATCCAAGGAAGATACATAATTAATTGAAATTTTTATAATTACTTTGTAAGGGTGGAAAATTGAGCAAATATGATAAGTTAAGATGTATGTTTATGTTATTTTTTCAATTAAATTGCCCTCTTTTTCCCAATTAAATCATTCTCATTACTTAGTTTGAAGCATGCCTTCATAGTTTAAGCCCCTCCCTTTCCACCTTAAAGTGTCTGTTAATTAGAGGCTAATTAAACTTTGAAGAAAGAAAGCAAAAATTAATGGATACTAAGGAAGATTAATAAGTTACATAAGTCGTGAGGGGTGACAAAATTAATCTAAAAATATGATCTACTTAATCCGTTTAAGTTTGATCAGGTTGATAACCCTCCACACTCCCATATTTTAACTCAACTCATCTTAGCCAACCTTATCTAAGTTTGTAGCTCGAATTAATTCATGAGAAATTTTGTCTAAATATTTCAATAATTTTTTATTTGATACTTCATATATAGTTATTATAAAGAATAACAAAAAGGTTTTATTTATATTGTTTGGTAATTACACAAATTAGAAGAAAACAAAGAAAAAAACTTTTAACTTTATTATAAAGTTAGACCAAGTTGAGATGCTACCCATTGTTTAGTTCATCTGGTCCGAACTCTGTATAACCAACTAATTTTTAATTGAGTCGGATAATATTTTATTTATTGACTCAAACCTATCTTGATCCGTCCAAATTCAATACAAACAGTTAATTTATCTACGTACCCTACTCATGCATCCTGATTACATAACCACTAAATTGGTTTAGCATTCAAATGAAATTTGAAAGGTTATATTTCAGACCATGATATCATTTGGCTCTACACTCTTTGTCTCTTTTACATCATGCACCTAGTTATTTTTATGCTCCTCAAATGATGTGCTGCTACATACATACAATTTAGCTTGTGTTGAAAAATAGAGTTTCATGATAGCACCAAAGAATGAATAAAGAGCCAATATTTTCTTCTCACTTTCCAATTCGTTATAATAAATTTTCATAATCAAATTCATTTTTCAATCTTCATGGTGCCAAAGTTACATGACTACGTATTACATACAATGATAGAAATCAAGAATATGATTAAAGATACAACTACAATAGTTCTTTGTGAAATGCACTTATCATCTTTTGGCTGCATGAAGAACAAATAAATTAAACTTTGCCAAAATGGTGTTACTCATGTAGTGCAACATGACATAGAGACAATGATGTTCCATTATTTTCTTACTGCATGTACGTGTGATATAGTCAAGAAAAGAAAAATCAATCCAAGACAATTACTTCATAGTTAATAACAATTGGCACAAATTGTTGTACTTCAAACTCATATAATTAAAAAGCTTGAAAAGTAAAGCAAAAAAGGATTCTTTAAATTATAGTGAAGCTTGCTTACAAAAGTAAAAAGTTGAAATATAATACAAGGCAGGATGTGTATACCTGATATGTGGTACCCATAAAAGTAAAACTCATTCTTTCATTTCATGGCAAATGCTATTTATCTACTGGTAGTTTTTTTTTTCTCTTTTGGACGGAACAGTTTGTATTACACGAGGAAGAAAGGGGATAGTGAAAATCTAACTGACAAACTTATTATTGCTGTGTGAAAGGCTTTAATTGTCATATATCTCTATTAATTTAGTTTCATTTTGGCTCAATAATCCAATTCAGTCAATTTAAAATTGAGCTGATTTGTGATTCACAATCATCTTAGTTCAAATATTTTTTAGAAAATCTTTTTTTTAATCTTAACTGTCAAAAGAAAAACAAAATATGTTAGAGTTGTGCAGATTAGTCTGATTAGACATTGACCTGTTATTTTTCTTATCTTGACTCAGCTCTCCTTAGTTCAAGTAATCTTTGGGCCAATTAGGGAATATTGATACTCTCATTTATATTTATTTATTCAGCTCATTTTTGTCTGTCCAAAATGGGAAAAAGGTAAAATTTATTTTCTAATTTGAAAAATTAGCTAAATATATCATTCGTCATACTTTGGAGTCAAATTTACCCTCGCTATCATATTTTGATGTCAAATTTACCCCTCTATTTTGAAAAACTGGTTAAATATACTCTTCGTCATACTTTGGGACTGAATTTACTCTTCTGCCGTACTTTGGTGTCAAATTTACCTCGCCACTTTGAAAAATTGGCTAAATATATCATTCGTCATACTTTGAAGCGAAATTTCTCCTCAATGTCACACTTTGAGGTCCAATTTACCCTCGTTGTTAAGAAACTTTTCATATGTACTCTTACCTTAATTAAAAAACTCAAATCAATGTTAAATAATTTGTTTTTTTAAAATAAAACACACTAATCTAATCCCTTCGATCCCACTCGAGCCACAAAAAATATACAAACATATATGCTTAAATCCAATTCATTTATTTGACACTCTATACGTGTAGGGATGGCAATGGGACGGTGCGAGTGTGGGGCAGTGCGGGTTTTAGGCTATGTGGGGCGGTGCGAATTTTAGACTATGTGGGTTCAGTGCGGGTATGGGATGGATTTAAGTAAATTTTTTTTTTTAAATGGTATGGTGTGGATATATGCAAGTATGCGCAGATATAAGTGTGAAGCGGATTTATGTGAGTTTAAAGATGATGTGGTGTAATTTTAAAATTCACGAATTTAGATAAAAACTGCACCGCAACGCACTATTGTCATCCCTATATACGTGGCCAAAGAAAAGAGAAAAAAGAAGGCATAAGAAGTGTACAAATTAAACCTGGGAATGTTTTGCCACATAGGCATGGTAGGTGGGCCTGGTCCTGATTAATGCTGACCAATGTATAACGTCTGTAACTTTTGCTTCACTTCTATACTAAACTAATTAAACCTTATTTTTTAACTGATGAGATTCAACAGCAAAGTAAAAGAAGTATAGGATAAAAAGGTTATTAGTATTTGTTTAATGAATGAAATTGCCTTTTCTCCACAACCATAGGCGGAGAAGAGGCCTTTTCCTCTGCAAAAGTGAAGGCTTGGATTACCTAATCGGCACGCACAAGCACTACACTTGTCAATACATATTTTTAACATATTGTGTATGTACACTTGTCATAAAGTTAATTAACAGACAAATTGAGAAAATATAATTAACTACAGTACTTTAAATTATTATATACTATTACTATTACTATTAAAAAACTGCATTTTCAGTATGATATAACATGTTATAACATGTCATGCTCTATTTTTCTGAACACCTTATCATAGGGAAAATTACTATGTTATTGTAGATCAATTTAAATTGATAGTACAAAATTAGATGCAAATCGATATTTTTTGAGTTTATGAGTCTGATATAGTATTTATATAGAGAAATTCAGTAAATATATAAGAATTATAAGTTGAAAAATTATAAATAAAGTGTGTTGTTGGTCTATTGAAGTAGAATAATAACTTGTAGGAATTTTAATAACCTCTTGGTTGTGGGTTCACGTTATGTGTCCAGGAGGTCAAGTTTAAGACTCGAAAACAACCTCTTGCAGAAATGCAATGTAAAGTTATGCATAATAGATCTTGGTCGGCCCTTCTCTGCACTTTACGTAAAGTGGTAACTTTAGTTCACTGAACTACTTTTTTTTTAAATTAAGGTAGATCAAATAAATTAGTGACAAGAACCGCTAATTACCGGATGAAATTTTCCTCGAACCATCAAACATATTACAACCAAGTTAATATCCAAACAAATTCATTAAAAAATTAGTAGTAATTTTCTTATAGTAGCAGCAGAGGCGGATCCATGATTCGTAAGTCCCGAGTGTCAAATTCTCCACTGAATTAACGGGTCGATTTTTTAAATTTTGAGTTACATTTTGAATTATTTATCTTTTTTTTTTAATTATTTTTATATACTAATTAATCGAATATGGATATTTAGTTATATTCTCTTTCAAGATAGTGTGAGGTTCAAGATACCCAATTAGTCCAAATTTTTTTTACGAATAAGAGAAATTTACTCTAAAACTCTGAGAAAAAAAATCATATTAAAAAATCAAACTTGGTATAAACCATCTAATATCGTTACTTCAACATATTCATATTCCATTATCTTTATATGTTATTATAGATATATAATTGAGAAGGAGTAAAAATTATAGTTTCATATAGTCATCTTCACTTATCGTGAACTTTGATGAAAGATTAAACTGATCTTTAATTTTAAAAAATTTTTAGCATGATAATAAATCATTTTTAAAACTTAAGTTTTTAAATAATTTACTATTTATATATATTTTTATTACTGACAATTTAAAATTTAGTGCTCATTGATATGGGATTTACATAATATTCATATCAAGAGATTAATAGTAATTATCAAAAGAGAGTTAAAAAAATTAAGAATCAATTAAAGCAAAAATTTGAATTAGTAAAGAATAACAGGAAACTCCCCTTGCCACTGACGCTATCTAACTGCTTGTTTTTAAGGGTGACAAATTTAATCTATATCTCATTTCTTATGTGTATACACATATACATACAATGTTTCAATCAAGGTTATCGAATGCCGTGACATTCTCATCCATACACATAGATCCGCCCCTAAGTAGCAGTAGCATAAATTAAAACTCAAACGCGTTATACTAGGATTGAAAAGCTATAGTGGTAGAATAGTTGTCACTATTGAAGTGATGAGAGTAGTTAAAGATATTGGTGTTAAGAAGATAAGGTATATATATAGTGGGTCATTATTCCACAAAAACAAAGCCAGGTTTGTGAGCTTAATCATCAAGGATTAACCCACGCCAAGCCATTAACAGCCACCACGTATATATGTTTGTTTTATAACCCCCCCTCCCCACCCCCCACCCCCAACCACACACACATAACACACCCAACCAAAATAATACTAATGTATACAGCCATCATTCCGTTACAACGGGACCCACTCTCCACCGTTACCACGGACCCTTTTTCCCCACGCATCACCTAGGGGCCTAAAGCTCTTTTCGAGACTAACTGGATTTATAATTTTATTTTTTGTTACAAATATGTGTTATTCCTCTAATTTATCGTCACAACTTTTTCGCTTCTTGAGCACCAACTGATTATTCTTTGAGGGTAAATTGATTAGATCAGTCGTATTTTTATGTTTTAATTAAAATACTTAAAAATTATATAAAAATAGTATTGATTATAAATTACAATTCTTCTTATATTAATATATCAATAGCATATTGAGTAAAATTCTACAAGTGGAAGTGGAGTTTGAGAAATGAGAATGTGGTGTGTAAGCACGAAACAATGTTTTCAAAAATATTGTTATATTATGTGATGTTATCTATTTTTGATCAAATCCACATGATTTTCTCTACCTCACAATATGATATTTTTGTGTGATATACCTTATATGTCGTTTTGCGTCTTTTTAAGTATCAATATGATACTTTTGTTTGTACCCCACCTGATTATAATATGAAAAATTAAATCCTCACCCGATAAAATGAAATTTCAAACAACTAACCAATTAAGTTACTCCTATTAAGATTCTCGTTCGCACCCGTCCCCAACCATGAGAATAGTATTTGATATTTCCCTTTTATATTATTTGGAGAGGAGTCATTTTCAAAGTGTATTGGGTCGGTTCTGTAGGGTATGGCCCTACCTTTTGTGTTAAAAATAAATAAATATTAGTATTAAATTGTAGACCTAACCAACCAGAGGCCGCGTGAGGTTGCTACTGACTTGTTAGTATTTCACGTTTCACATTTTATAATGTTATATTCTTTGTCATATAAGGTTGATATATGTTATTTAATTATAGTGTCACATAAAAAGTATTGTAATTCAGAGAGATCTTTTTAAAAGTTAGATTAGTTAATTAACCTTTTGTTTATGTTTGGCTGGGATGAACAATATAGAGCCCGTAATGGGAGACCATTACATAAAGTTATATTTCAGTTGTGTGCACTAACTAAAAATTTAAGGATTTAGGACATATTAATCTACAGATATTTTACTCCACTTATTGACATGTTATAGAAAATTATTTATCACTTTTTAAGGTTTCAAATTAATATTTGTATGGAGTATAATGTTACATGTCGTTGTCCTCTAAGTTACCTATTGGCGTAAATCCTCAAGAAACTGTGTGTTTTAAATAAGGAGGAAACTACTCAAATAAAAAATAATAAAATTAAAGTATCATTTCCAGTAGGTAATACAGTAACAAGAAGTAGTAAAATTTATACAGAAGAAGACAATAAAAAAATTTCTAGTCCTTTCAAATGATTTACAATTGTTAAAAAAAGGAAAAGAGAAAGTCAATGCATGTCATTAGCAAAGTTGTCGCATACTCACAGGTTGAGTGCTTTTATTTCGGTTCCTTGCTTGATGTATTTGATATTTGTATTGGATTTTGATTAAATTTTGATTTATACTTTACCCATTTCTAAAAGCTGAAGTAGGATTTTTCGAATTTTAGGGGTTAGAACCTAAAATCTTTGATCAAAAGTAGAAGAACCATGTTAATCGCTCGGGGTAGAGTTGCAAGCTGTATTATATTGTACAATCAACAATGTACCATATATGTTCTTTTAACTGTGAATTATTGTAATTACAATAATTTTTAGGTATATTTCAAATATGTAAATTAATTTTTTTAAAGTTGAAAATATTATATTTGAACTCACATTAAAAAAAGTAAAACTAATTTAACTCTTGTACTCTTAATTCCCACTTAAAATGTAACAAAAAGTTGATATAGTTTTGGTAAAAGAAGTGTTCTTATATTCCTCCTCACCCCTTTCAATGAAGGGGTAACATTAGGGCGGATGCGCCAAAAAAAAAAAAAATTGATTGAACTCAATAGCTATGGCTCAAAGCTTATATACATGTTAATTAAGAAATTATTAATTTTAAATTTGAAATCAAGTGATGAATGGAAAAAAAGGTGATGAATGGAAAGAATTTCCATACAAATAAGAGATGAGATTTTTGGACTTTTTGTAAGACTTGAATATTTTTTTTCTTTGAGCAAGGCTTGCTTTTGGAGTATAAGTTGGGTTCAGAATCCAAAGTCTAATTTGACATGATATCAGAGTTAGACACACCGATATAGGCCCCCGTGAACTGATTGAAAGGGTGTGGGGGTATGGAATTACCCTCGATCCTTGAATGTGTAGTTGTGTACACCCCACTCACATCTGAAGGGATGAGATTTTTGAACCCTTTATAAGGCTTGGACAATCCTCCACTCTGACTTCAAGTGACATTCCGAACTCATAATACTTCCTTCGTTTGGTTTTACTTGTCACATTTTGAGTTGACACACTTATTAAGAAAAATAATTTATAACATGACTATTTTACTATAGTACCTCTATTAGATGATGCTTACATCAGTGGCGGAGCCAGAATTTTGGTTAAGGGTGTTCATATTTTTCCTTGGGAAAAAAACTGTTTAAAAAACAAAGAAAATAAAACGCTGCTACACTTGCCAAGGTTCGAACCCAAGTTGTTGATGCGGAAATGCACACTTTTGACCACTGGACTATGCTTCTCTAGCTTGTCAAGGGTCTGCAACAACATGTATATAATCATAAATATCTATATTTAACCTATATGCTCGAAAAAAATTTCCAACAAAGGGTGGTCATCTGACCACCCTTCGTTGGCTTTGGCTCCTCCACTGCTTACATTGTAGCTTGAAATTAATTTGAAAAATAAAATAATTAATGTTAAGGGTACAACAGGAAAAGAAGTTGTTTCTCTTGATATGTTAAAAATAATAAGTAAAATTAGAAATCTAATTAAAAAATTAGTAAAAATGAACTGACTATTTAAAGTTTGAATCCAAGAAAATGTTAAAATATTTGATCAAATGATTATGTCACCAACAACACAATTTTATAAGCTAACAAACAAGTTAAACAAATACAATCTCTTTTTGGTCGGGTGTGTTGTCTTATGGTGTATGGATGATGCTACCTCTTTAAGAAGGCCCAGCTAATATATGCCCTCAGTTTTCTGACCTTCATTCCCTAACATTCTCTCTCTTTGATCAAACAAAACACACAAAAAGTGTCAAATTAAACTACATTTTCTTTTATACTAGAACATATAAAAAATCATATTAGGTCACCATCAAAAATTGGTGGGGTGGTGGTGGTATAGATGATTAACCTGCCATAGCCACCATTTTTTCCGCCTCCCAAATCTTTTACAATGATCTTTTTCTTCTTCATCAAGAGATAAGGTGATAGAAAATATATATACTCCACTACTCATAATTGTTTTTTGTACAAGGAAAAAAAAATAGTTTCATTTTTCATATATAGGTACTTTGATAGAGGGAGTACATTCTCATTTGCATATATTTTTTTTGAAACCCTATATTCTCTCTAGCTCCTCATTTTTTTTCCTCTTCAGGAAGAGAATATTTTTTTCCTTCATAGTTTCTACTTTTCATACATTAGTTGGGATCTGATCATATTATTTTTTTGGGGAGAGGACCATGAGAAAGGTTTATTGCTTTTGTGAAAGTTAAAAAAGAGTTCGATTCCCGAGGAAGAATTGCTTCTCTTTTTGTCTACTAGCTTTCTAAAGTTGAATGAGAGTTTATAATTCTACTACTACATCTTTTTACACAGTGACTACTTTGATTGATCTGAAGCAGATCTGTGGAACAACAACTCTAGAGGATCATTGTAGTTATCAAAGGTTGTGTGCCTTGCTATCTTCTTCTCCTTTCTTCTTTGATCACTTTTTTCCATTTGTAGTTACTTAATCGGATGAAGATTAAGAGTATTATTATATGTGTTCATCGGTTTAATATCTGATAGGTGAGTCATTGGCTCACGCGATGTTAATTCGATTTCTTATGACAAAGTCCATCAAAGAAGCTTGTTATCTCGACTTTGATGCGAACGAAAAGAAAAGTTAATTGGATGAAGGAAGTTTTCTCATGGTGTTGTAAATACATGTTTCTCAAAAATATTTAGAAAATTCTTGTTAATTTTCATCAAATGTCTTTTCAATACCCTAGATCATATTTTCTTAAAGAATGTATGTGTATATACTTATATGTAACCCTCGTCCTTCTTCTTAGCAATATGAATTGAACTTATTTTGTGTGAACAGATATAATAGACAAATTCTTAATTAACGATATGATGTACTATATGCTTCTTGAACTTTGTTAAGAATATATGGTTTTAACGTTGGCTATAGCTAAACAAATTAAAGTAAAGGTATTGAATTTTGATTACACATTATATTATTTTACTTTATGAGTGGAGGAAACATTATACTTATTGTACTTTGTTTCATTCAGGTTTCATGCCTAAGGCTAAAGCAAACTTGAGTAGTAGTGTTTTTTTATCCACATCTTCAAGTGATTAGGGCTCTCATGCTTTTATCCCCACAAAGTTGACAAAACCAAAATTCTTCACACATCATTTACTTTTACTTTTTTTTTTTTTTCAAGTTTTCAACACATATACGTGTTTTAATTAGGGTAATTATAACTTTATGAATCATAAAATAATGCTTATATATATGACTTAAACATGTGTTGAGTTTGTTTTTCTTTTTCATTTTCTAGGGTTTGAATTCCGATAATATTACATAGACCATACAAAGATAGTGTGTATATTCATGTTAAATCATGTCTTAGTTTTCTCGTCTCATTAATTATAGCAGATAACCTGTCTAATTTTCTATATTATAATAAATTTAACAAGTATTTTAGTTTAGTAGACTTACCTGGGGAGACGAAAATAAACAAGTAGTGGCACATGAAGAAGGAAATATATGATACTTTTCTGAAAAAACATATGATCTTGACCCATGTGATTTCCCTAAGGTCATTTAATTTTTAAAGAACTATGAAGTGAAATGATGTTTGACATTTTAAAGAAAAAGTCCTAGATGTTTGTTAAGGTTAATATTCTTTTTGTTTTCTTGTTCTTTAATCATTTTTACGGATTAAATGTATCAATTTTTTCTTTTCCATTAAAGAAAATTTGTGAAATGTTCTATAATTTCCTTACACATATCTTCTTGAAACTTATACTATGTGACAGTTATTGTAATCTTAAGAGCTAATAATTAATTCATTTGATCATTGGAATGCAGGTTTTGATTTTGTGGATCAACAAAATTAAAAGACATGAATTCTTTTACACATGTTCCTCCAGGTTTTCGATTCCACCCTACGGATGAGGAATTAGTTGATTATTACCTCAGGAAAAAGATTGCATCAAAAAGAATTGATCTTGATGTCATTAAGGAAATTGACCTTTATAAAATTGAGCCATGGGATCTTCAAGGTACATAGCTTTGATTTATAACATCATTAATTATCAATGACCTATGTCGAATATGTATATCCTACATTCCTACTACATGTGAAAATATAGGGAATTCACATATAACAACTGGTGGTGGATCCATGATTTTCACTAAGGGGGTTTAAAATATGAAAAAGTAATTATACGGAGAAGTTGAAGGTGACTTAACATCTACCACATATATACGGAAAAATAATTTTAATCTTATATAAACAATGTATTTTCTATCTAAGAGGGTTCATCAAACCCCATCGGCCCTAGCTTCGCCCCTGATAACAACAACAACGTAATATCCAGTGTAATTATACAACAAGTGGAGTATGGAAAAGGTAGCATGTATTTTCTATCTAAGAGGGTTCATCGAACCCCATCGGCCCTAGCTTCACCCCTGATAACAACAACAATAACGTAATATCCAGTGTAATCCAACAAGTGGAGTATGGAAAGGGTAGCATGTATTTTCTATCTAAGAGGGTTCATCAAACCCCATCGGCCCTAGCTTCACCCGTGATAACAACAACAATAACGTAATATCCAGTGTAATCCAACAACTGGAGTATGGAAAGGGTAGCATGCAGTATGCAAAACTTACCCCTTTACTTTATGAGGTAGAAGGATTGTTTTTTATAGACCCCAGGCCATAACCCCCGAAAAGAAAAAATGGTCTTCTACTGACTATAGTCAAGATCTCTCCATAACGAGATCATTCATCCGATTAGGTTTTTTTGATGCTATAGTAAAATGTTGTTACATAAAGTACATAATATAACATAAAATAGATAAAATTGGTTTTAAATTAACTTGGCCGTTATAATGGAATGTTAGTAATATAGAGGATGGTTTGTATAGAGAGATCTGCCTGCACTGATTTTTGTTTGTTTTATATTTTACAGAATTGTGCAGGATAGGAAGTGAGGACCCAAGTGAATGGTACTTCTTTAGTCATAAAGACAAGAAGTATCCAACAGGAACTAGAACAAATAGAGCTACAAAAGCAGGATTTTGGAAAGCAACTGGAAGAGACAAGGCTATTTATCGTAAGCATTGTTTGATTGGAATGAGAAAGACATTGGTATTTTATAAAGGAAGAGCACCAAATGGACAAAAATCTGATTATATAATGCATGAGTACAGACTTGAAACCAATGAGAATGGGACTCAGGCAAGTTTTCTAAATCAAAATACTTGTTTGGAAAAATAAGGCGGATTACCTGTTATGATCGATTAAATTGTAAACATGTTGCAAAAATTTTAATCTACCTAAATAACTTAAGCTCAATATTAATCATGACAACTTTCAAAATCATTTGAAGCACTACTTGAAGTGAACATTAACTTCTTTCCCTTGTTACATATATATATATATAGAAATGTGTAACTAACATTGCATAGAAAAAAGGTTAGAGAATAATTTAACTCTGTCGAAGTCTGATAAAACTAGATCCGCATTATCTTCTATAATTGATATAAGAGATGATGATTGTTAACAAATTAAAGTTACATGTTTGTATAGATCAAGGGTGAAAATTATCAATTGCAGTAGTAATAGTTACATGTTTGGATAAAAGTCTTAAAATTGATAGTAATAAATAGTAGTTAGTGTTTAATTAGTAGAATGTTGTTAAATACAAATAATTGAAATGTCCTAGGAGCTATTTATGAAAAATACAAATTTAAAAGTACTTTTACATTAGAAAAAAAAAAAACGAATGATGAATATATAATAGAGAGATAATTAAATGTTATGGTTTATAAAGAGTATTTTTTTAGAAAATGTACAAAAAAAATTAGGAATGAGATGAGATCATAAAATATTTGATTCAAACCAAATATGCTTGGTCATAAGCTACAAAGCCATAAGTTAGGAGTAATCAACTAATGACTGATTTTGATTTTATGCATGAATAAATTTAGTATAAACTAGGTTTACCCACTAGTTTAGTATGCTATTAAGTTTTACCCTTTCATCACAATTTGACCACTGACATTATCATTATCGAAATAACAGTCCAGTGCACTGAAGCTCCTCTCCTAGAGCAGTAGGATCGGACCATAAGGGTCTATATTATTTACCTTACTGGTGCATAAAAAGCATTATAAGCCATATGTATGTCCTAATTAACATTACTCAAATTGCACCTGCAGGAAGAAGGATGGGCAGTGTGTAGAGTATTCAAGAAAAAACTAGCAACATCAATAAGGGGAGAAGGAGAACAATATCAACAGGAGTCACTATGTTGGTACAACAATGAGCAATTAGTCTCCAATTTCATCCCTGATTTTGACTCTCCACGACGTAACAATTTTCCAAATATTCCATATAATACTACTCCTTCATACCATCACCAATTACCCTACACCAATATGCAGCCTCATAATAATGATGCATTATTTCTCCAACTCCCTCAATTGGAGTCTCCAAAAATCCCTCAATCCTATCATGGAATCAACCAAATTAATATAGAACAGCCCAATTCAATTTACAACAACTATGATAATCAAGCAGTGGATCAAGTGACCGATTGGCGAGTACTCGATAAATTTGTTGCATCTCAACTAAGTCAACAAGATGGCAGTGCTGCTGCTTGCTCCAGCTCTCCAGCTTCTCATGAACAACAAATGAATTTGCTTCAAGATGATAGTATTAATAAGGGGACAGAAATGGCTTCATCAGAAATTGCCTCATTATCTGCTTCAAGTTCACAACTTGATCATCTATGGAAGTAATATAATGCTCTAAATATTTACTACTAATCATAGAAAATATATGTTGATGAATGGATTTGATATATGTACTTAATTGCCTCAGTTTCTGTACATAATAAAACTCAAATGGTGATGTATTAGTGGTTTAAAAAAATTGTACTGGTTTATAAGACAATGAAACTCGTATTTAAGAAAATCGAACCAAAAAATATATATAGAGGACCTCTAATGCGTATATATTTATATTTGGATTCTCAAGGCAAGATATGACATTTTTCATGTGTTGGATCTTGGATAATGTATGTTCTTTAATGCAGCTCTAACATTTTAAAAACAATTTGGATATTTCTCGATTTACATGCATGACGAAGTTCAGGCACACAAGTCATGCTATTTTTTATTTTATTTTTTAATATTTCCAATTTTAAGAGATGTTCCCAAAGATGACCAAATTGATCTAGTATGATATCGTCCTTGAACGGACTATAGATATATTATGGTGATACTACTTTCCAGATTGATTGTGTTTTGACTAATTTTCTCCAACTGAATTGAAGTGTTTTTAAGCTAAGTATTAATTATTTCAACCATTAAGATGAATATTTCCAGCAGATATGGAAGGAAAAAATTTGTTGGCAAATGATAAGCTGACAATGAAAACCTCCCATATTGTCTAATAAAAAAAAAAGAAATTGATCTTGAAGACATTTCTAAATAACTAATTAATTATGTCTTCTAGATCTCTAATTGTAAAATGTTTTTATAATTCGAAACTGTGCATATAAAATTTTCCATTGTTAATATCATTATGTTGAAACTATCCAATTAGACCAAAAAGAAGTTTGAAATTTATCAAACTAAATGCAAAAAAAGAAAGAAAGAAAAGAACTAGGCCTATGCTCCTATTATTCAGTCCAGTATTTTGAACGAAGCATAATTTAAATTTGTAATAGGTTTACCATTGATATTTTATTGAATTTATAGACTATACATTATATATGTGTCTTCCTTCACTCAGGTCTCATAATTACGTCGAACTAGATCCAAAATTGAAAATTTAGCAATGCAAAACTATTGTTACTGTCAACAATGCAAAACTCGTTTATTTTTTTTTATTTGGTGGGGGGTTTGGATTGTTAAATACAATATTACTGTGCTAATGTCAACTAAAGAGAAGCCTTCTCATGGAAGTCATTAAATGCGTGGTTAATTCCACTTTAATAAGAAGCAAAGCTTGCTTAACACTTCCAAATTACGATAAAGAGAATTATTTAAAATTTGCTTTCTAACAACTTTTTCTAAGTAAATAGGGCGGTCGCACAATTCACTATATTATTAAAGCATACGATATTTTAGGTTTAAAGTTTACTATCACCTATTCCCTCCATTCACTTTTATTTGTATGTTATATAAAAATATATTCCTCTTTTGCATATCACTTTTAGCATATCAAAAGAAAAACATCGTGTTTTCATATTTTCCCCTCAACATTAATTACTTATTCTCTAAATTATTTTTCAAGATCTCAAAATAAGTAACAATTAATATGAGTAATTGTAGTAAAATACTTAGGGAAATTATCATTAATACCTTAACATGCCAGCATATAAAGTCTAAACTGGACAAGTAAAAATGTACGAATAAAGTATTATCAAAAGAATTCACACCAAATAAAAGAGTGCACCATTGCTATAGTTTTCTGTGCATACTTTAACCAGGATCATGAATTAGTAAGAAAGTTTCCAAATGCAAGCATAGCAGATAAAACAAAACACACCACTTATTTCTAAATTGAAATTTGTAATCAACGAGAAGATTCCAATTGTGATTTCTAAGAAACCTTGGCTAAAATCCTCTAGATTTGCTTTTTAAATACTTGAGAGGCATTGAACCAAAATCACTCAATCTTCTTGTTTGCCCTACCTTGAAGTTCAAGATTACCTCAATTAGATAAATTACTCCCTCCCTTTAAATATATTTGTTTTATTTTTCCTATTATTTTTAGTTTCAACTTTCTATATGTTATATTTAACACTACAAAGACTAAATGACATTTTGATACATTCTACATATCTTCAGTTTAAGACCGTACGATTTAAAAGTCATCTTTACTTCTTTAAACTCTGTATAAAGTGAAAATCAGACAATCAAATTGAAACGAAGGAAGTAAAACAAAAGAATGAAGCTAAAGTGCTAAATTATAGTAGAAACTTAAATTCCCAACAAGTCATCTCTTCAAGATTCATAACTCAGCTCACCTTGATATCTCTTCAAATAATGCAAGCCATTTTGCTGCTACGCACAAGCTCAATGCATATATATACAAAAATTTTATTCAAGATCAAGATATATAGATGTAGAGGAATTTTGTATATTCTAGGCTAAAAGGGTGGAAGAAGATGGTACTAATAAAGTGATGTATATGTAGGCAAAAATGTACTGAGTTTTATATATATGGTAGTAGAATTCAAATTTTAGTTGGTGTTAAATACTCAAAGAACTTAACGGATAAGAGAGGAAAAAAGAGCACGAAATTTCATAACATAATTATGCAATAACAATAAGAAGAAAGTAAAAGTGTTTTTTTTTTGTCTACTTTTTGAGTCAGTTATTATAAAATTTAGGAGTAATAATCATGGATTTTACTTTGATGTGGTTGAAATTGAACTCAAACATGACAGTCCCTTTCAAGCAATGCTAATTTTACAGCAGACATCATTATTGGGCGTGCCTTAGTTGATATCATAATTGAACATTTCCAGTGCACACATATGGAGAAGGAGGATATTGGGATGGGAGGAGAGGGAGTAAATTAACCAAAATAATAAGGAGGAAAAGTGTTTTTGACCACAAAATTTTGGCTCAAATTTGACCACAATAGAAAATACACATATTCCCACTTCACACTATAAATTAATTTTATTTTAGACATTTTTATCCTTTTATCTTGAAAGTTGAATATATTTTTTATCCTATTTTCAATACATTGATTATGTTAATGAGATTAATTATGATTAATTCAAATATGGAAAAATGTTTGTTTCATGATTTATATTCATTGTTAATTGGGCAAATACTTTTTCAATAATCCTTTTTCTTAGGTAAATATATTTGTTTAAGTATTATTCATATTTAATATATGTATTTCTGGAAAATATATTAACTAGAAATCTCTAATTTTAATTAGTATGATTTTACACCTTTTCAGGTTAAGAAAAAAATAATTAGGTAGAGATATCAATATTTCAGTGTAATCTTAGTCAATTTTTATTCTTTCATAGTAAGAATTTTATTTGTGACAGTAAAAAACAACCAGTACTTTAATTTGCATTTTTTAAGTTTGAACATAACACCCTTGACTCTAGCTACGATTGTTCAAAAATCAAATCGAAACCAATAATCTTTAATGATAATTTGATTATTGGATTAATGGTTCGATTTACTGGATTACCAAATGTAAAGTATGACGAGTTGTTGTTACTGTAATATTTTATAAATTATGCTTGAAAATTATTTAAATATATACTTTAATTTTATTTAAGCGTAATAATTTAAAAAATAATTAATTAGAGATCATTTTAGTAACAAATATAAGTAATAATTCACGATTTATCAAATCAACGTAATATAGAGGCAAATGAATTGTATAACACTTATTGGTTCGACATATGTGGACTATATGCATGATTTCTATAAGTGTCGATGTTTACCAAATCTAAAGTGTGGTGAGTTGTTGTTATTGCCATATCTTACAAATTATGAATGAGAATTATTTAAATATATTTTTTAATTTTATATAAATATAATACTTAAAAATAAATAATTAAAGGTCATTTTAGAAACAAATATAAGTAATGATTCACAATTTATCAAATCGGCGTAACATATGGGCAAAAGGCTTGTACCATCAATATTTATGTCTCACTCTCTTTAGTTCGACATACATGAACTATATGCATGATTTTTATATATGCCGAGATTTACCAGGTCTAAAATTTGTTGAGTTGTCATTATTGAATTATTTCACAAATTATGTGTAAAAATATTCAAATATATAGTTTGATTTTTATTTAACATAATAATTAAAAATAATTAATTAAAAGTCATTTTAGTAATAAATATAAGAAATGATTCACAATTTATCAAATCGGCATAGCATAAAGGCGAAAGACAATCAACACTTCTGTCTCACTCTTTTTGGTTCAACATATATGAACTATATGCATAATTTATATAATGTGTCAACATTTATCAGTTCTAGAGTGTGTTGAGTTGTTGTTATTGAAATGTTTCACAAATTATGTTTAAAAATTATTTAAATATACAATTTACATTTATTTAAATATAACAATTAAAAATAATTAATTGGTTTTATATATATATATATATATATATATATATATATATATATATATATTGTAGCGATCCGCAGTTTATCAAATTGTCGTTACATAAAGGCGAAAGACTTGTATAGTCTCACTCTTTTTAGTTCGACACATATGAAGTATGAACTATGTGATTTCTATAATATGTCAACATTTACAATGTCTAAAGTATTTGAGTTGTCGTTATTGAAATATTTCACAAATTATGGTAGAAATTATCATGTATGCAATTTAATTTTATTTAAATATAATAATTTAAAAATAATTAATTATAGATTAATTTGATAATATATAAGTAACTATCCGTAATTTATCATATCGGCATAACATAAAGGCGAAAAACTTGTGCGATCAACACTTATGTCTCACTCTTTTTGATTTAGCATATACGAGTAATCAATTCTTATTTTTATTTTCATAATTTTAAAAAATAATTAAGGTAAGTGAAAATTGTGGGATTACATTTGGTATATTATTATAGGTAAAAATTGAAAGAATTAAAAAATTAAATATTTAATCTAAAGTTTATTTTGGTCAAAATTTATCGATGATCATCTAACATTGAGTTTGTTACACAAAAAATTACTTTTAATCCTTTTTTTGTTACGTAAAATCACATAATTTTAATAATTATACAAAAATATTTTGTTATTTTATCACATATTCTATATTTAAAATTTATCACACACAATTTATTTTATTATTTTTACAAAATTTACAACAAAATAAGTATATCAGGATAGAAAAATAGTTAAATTATATTTTTTAAAATTTTATTGATACTACTTTAAAAATAGAAAAATAAATTTATCCTAATAAATTTATACTACGATAATTTTCTAAAATATATTAATTTATACTAAAATTAAATTTAGTATTTGAAAATTAATTTATAATAAACGGCTTATACTATATAAACGGCTTAAACGGCTAATTGTGTAACTTTGGGAATTGTTAATATTATGCATTATTAATTTCTTGTATAATAATAATAGCCATTTATTATACTATATATTTAAATATAATTTAAATAATATTTTCTTAATACATAATATATGTACCTTAAATTCATTAATCATTCTTGTATAAATTAATTTTAGTTGTTCAATGAATTTGGGGAATAGAAAAAAGTTATTGCATTGATTAAGAAAATTTGAAGAGAATTTATTTAAGAAAAGACTCACAAGGTTATCTAAGTCTTTTTACAATTGTGGTCAAATTGTGGCCAAAAAATTATGGCCATTTAGCACTATCCCTAAGCAAAATATTGACTAACCACATAATCTATAGTAGTAGTATTTTTTAGAACTAGTTAACTTTTAGACATTTTACCCTTTTACTTTAAAAATTAAATAACTTTATCTATTTGAAATAAAAGGATAATATAGTCTTTTTATTATTATGGCCTAATTTGGGCCGAATTTTTTTCTCAGTTCTCATGGATGATTGATTCTAGGTAGAATAACACTTATAATGTATATTTCTACTCCTCCGTCCATTCTGTTGATCACCTTACTAAAAATAGTTGTTTTATAGTATTTGTTGGTCACCTTACTAAAGTAAGAAAGCATTAGTTAAATTTTTTTGATATTATCCTTATAATTAATTCTTTATTAAAATATTCACACTTATTTATAAAGTACACAAAAAGTTTTTTAAAGGGCGAATTAGTAAAATTACCTTCTTATTTATAATTTCTTAATCACCGTAAAGTACAATGTGCCCAACTAATATGCAACAGAAGGAGTAAACAAGACATATATATAGAGATTCAACTAGTGTATTAGAAGTTAATTTCAACAGAGTAATAAGGGTTGCGCTTTTTAATTTCTCAATTAGACTGTTGAGTTGGTTTTTAGAGCTACGTTACGCTCAAAGTAGGTACCATGAGTCAAGCTAATTCCAATTTATTTTTACACTGATGTTGATGATGCTCATCTTATATTATCCATATTCCAGATATTTTGTTTCAACTATATCGAGGAAAGGGGAATTCAGGATAAGTTCCATTTGTACACTAGTAATGGACTAAAAAACTACTTTGTTACTTATAATATTAGATTCTCATTAAATTTTTTTTATATATATATTTTATAGATTTTTCAATATTAATATAAGATCGGTATAAAAGACAGTGCGTTTTCAAAAATTGGCACCCCACATAATCTAGCCCCCCTAATGTGGAGGGGTGTTGAGTCCTAGTCCTAGTCGTACATTGGTTGTGGGCGAACAATCCTTTCACCTTTTTAAGTAACTTGTAAAGTTAAATTAGACGATGGAAAATCAATTTCTCATACTAGCTAGGTAAGAGGATTGAATCCCCACTACCATTTCTTAATTTGTGATTGGGAGAATGTGGAAATAGACAAAACCTAATGGAATATACAATGAATTGAACAGGCCATGCGCATTCATGCAGGTCATGTATGAGGGAGTCTATTATTATAAGTTTTATTATAGTTTATTCTCTTGCACTCTACTTGTGTTGTTTTGAGGGCTAAGAAATAAGTATTAATAAGGTTAACATTGACTCAATTATTAAAATCCATGTGATGTCCCATCATTGGTCTTCATCTTTTCACACCCTAGATCCCAGACCATCACTGTCCCAAAAGAAGAAATTTGGCCCTCATCCTTTGTACTGTCTTAATTAAGATGTGCAACTTTTTTCTTTTTGTTAATTATACTAATATAGAATACAATTAGTGCTTATTCTCTGTTTATTCGATGCATTCATAGGATCTTGGAACACTTACTTTGACTCCTAGGATAATGTCATAAATTTAAATCATGCCCCATTCCTGTAAAGCATAGAGTTTTAAATATTTGGATGTAATATAAGAATATTTTTGAATGCTAAGTGATTTTGAAATTTTTACCCCGCTTGTTTCATGATAAAGATTAAATTTTACAAATTTTGATTTTTGACATTAAGATCGGTTTGCCCATGGAACAAGTGGACGGACGGGGGGGGGGCAAAAGTTCAAGATCGATCATCAATTTTCAAATTCAATAATATACGTTCTTGTAGTTCCTCTTCATTTGCATGTACTAAGTTAAGAAAACGTTTGATTCATTTTTTTTCCCAATATTTATGAGAAAGGAAAAATAAACCCACATTTAGGAGAAAGGAGTTTAAACATTGATCTCTTTAAAAAGATATGTGAGCAAGTTGTCAAGTTGTTAACTTAATCCAACTTGTTTCCTGAATTTTGAACGTTGGGATACAACAATAATATAGCCGGTGTATTCCACAAGTGGGGTCAGTGTACGCAATCCATACCACTACTTTAGATGAAGTAGAAAGCTTGTTTCCGTTGGGATGACAAGTTAATTAGTACATGAAAATATTGTCTACATTTTTAACCCAATCTATTTTGACATGCTCCTGCTATGCGCAGAGTCCAAGAAAGAGTTCGACCACAAGATTCTATTGTACTCGGTCTTACCTTGTATTTCTACAAGAGATTCAAGGATTGAACCCGTGACCTCATGGTGCGGAGATAACTTTAACGGTTACTCAAAGGCTCCCCTTCATTTGTACAATAATAGTGCTTTGAAAATATCAAACTTAATTACAATCCATAAATCTTTACTATTCATTGGTATTGTTGCCTTTGTTCTAAGTCTTTTGTATTCATTCAACCTTGATTGTACAGAGAGTACCATTCATTTTGCCTCATGAGGACAAGAAATAGAGGCAGGCAGTCAAAATGATGAGCAAGTGATGGCCAAAAAGGGAACATCAATTTTCTACATGGTAATTGATGTTCCACTTTAACATTACTTTAATTTGTCAAAAGGCAATGCTAATTCAATAAGCAAACAAAGAATTAAGTAAAGGACAAGCAATTCATTTGATCTTTTCTCAATCATTGAACAAGACTTGACCAACAACTTAACAATTAAGGCCAATATTCTTTATCCATCTTGTTTAAGCTCTCCAAAAATGCTATCATACCCGTATCAAATCCTCCGAAATGTACTATTTTTGAAAAACTAGACACCCACCCGTCAACATTACTAAGTGTCAATGTCGGTCAATATGCCTGAAAAAAAATAAAAAAATTTAGTCCTAAGCTAAGTCTTTCTCAATGAGTCCTAACGAAACAAAGATCCAGCCTTTTTCTTAGGAGTCCGAGCAACATAGCCCTCATTAACCGGTGACCCGCTAATGGTCAATTGAATAATTCATGAAAATATTTCCTAGTGGAGACTAGAGAAGATAAGGAGGAATAATCTGAATCTTGAAAACAAGAGTGCAAGCTGAACAATCATAACTTCCTCAATGATATCATGTGAGTATGTCACCTTCTTTTGTATCTTTTTGTAAGATTTCATGTTCATTTTTATCCAAACAATTGGGACCACATATACTTAATCAAGGTACCATTTTTAATTTTGTACCAATTAGTATGCTTTAATACAGGATATCAATTAGGCAAACAATAACAAACTGAACATCTATCATATTTCTGTATCTTATGGCTGCAAGAAAAATAAGGTTGTTCAGAACAAATATGTCATCAACAATATTGATGTTTCAAGTATTTATATTCAGATTTTGGCATACACGAAACACAATTGGACCGATAATGTAGCCTATGTTTTCTGTCAATCTACATAACCCTTTTTGGCATACATGAGATCTCCAAAACTCTTTCCTTTCTGCATATAAAATTTTTGTACATGAACATTTTTTCAGCTTGCATCACAGAGACCAGTGGCTGGATCACAAAATCCATCTCGATCAAGCAACTTCTGAGGTGGAGCACTAAGCAGAGGAGACGAAGGACTACCATATGCATTTCGTCTGCTATTTCCACAGCCTAGACTTTTTCTGGTGCTAACTCCTGTCACAGGGTTAGTCCCACTAGCATACTTGCAAAGTGCCTGAAAATAAGCATCACATATTTCATAACATGTGGGATAGAGACAATAATAATAAATAGCGAGACGCTGTGGTGCTAAATAACAAAACAAACTCCTGCTTTAGAACAATGAAGACGCGAGTTGGATGCTAAAGTGAAGAGCACATTATAGAGAAATGATTTGCTTCATGACATTCTTGTTGAAAATTTTCCTTCTTTGTAACATTGATAGTAATACGGATAAATCAGGATGTTGTTACGAAGTTCCATTTTCTCTGGCTTATTTTCTTCAGATAGAAGCCAAGAAGACGTTGGTTATCTTGTACGTGATTATACGTTCATACAGATACTTTTTAAAGACAAACATGCTTCCCTTAGTGCATTTGATATAACTTACACTTCATGGGCACACCAGAACAAGATTATATTAGGGGATGAACATCAGCTCCTAATGCCCTTGCTCATGGAACTAAGCCTAATCCATCTTATTAGTGAATTGGAGCGAATGCATATCTAAAGCTTCCATGCTAAACATATTTAAGCAGCGAAAATAGCAGTACTTAAAGCAGTTTCTAGCGCCTCGAACTTTAGAAAATCATATCTAGCAAGAACAGTGCAAACACTATATCCTAAAAACTGTATTCATGGAACTAAATGTGAAGAAGAAGTTTAGCTCATTTCAGGATCCAATATAATATTCTGCAACATGATAGGTGTGCTTTTCGAGATTTTTTTTTAGATATTTGCCAAACGTCCCAGCAATCAAACGAGCTATCAATGGACAAGTTTTAGCCAGGAATTTTCCTTGGTGTGAACTTTCAGCTAACTCTTGCCTTTTCATTAGTACTGAGTGGCTTAAAATCGAACTGAGAATCTTTGCCCGTTAAAGAAGGGGAAATAGGTGAGCCAGGGCAATGGACATACACCAATTAAGACACAAATTTCTCCGAGACTAGTTACATCTGAAGCAGCTAAAAGGATTACCTGTTTCTGTGGGAGGTCTATAACCGCATCACTGAAGTCGGCACCTTCAATGATGGCACCCCCAAGGTCACTCCGAGTCAGAACAGACCTAACGAGAACAGCATTAGTGAAATTAGCTTCGTTAAGCACCTGCATGGATATAACGAAGTTATCACATTCTATTAGCAAGGGT
Organism: Capsicum annuum; assembly: GCF_002878395.1. Lineage (NCBI taxonomy): Eukaryota > Viridiplantae > Streptophyta > Magnoliopsida > Solanales > Solanaceae > Capsicum > Capsicum annuum. The sequence continues at coordinate 8,650,783 of NC_061111.1, forward strand.
AATCGGCATGGCTAGAGGTCGACTTGGACTTAATTCATAGGCTACAATGTGCATACCATCCGATCCATCAATGTGTCGCTCAAATCTGCGCCTGCAGTAACAAATAAAACAGGAATTAGCAATATCTACGGACTGAACCAGTCTATACATTCGAATCAAAGACAGAAAATGTTGCAAGTAATAGTAACAGATTTGCATCAATTGAATTAGATTCAGCATTCAATCATCGAGATAGATGAGTCGCTCGGACTCTTCAAATGACCTGAATTTAATGAGCATGTGAGTATTTGCACTCAATGTTGCACGGACTCCTCAAAAATATTGTGGTGCACATGTTGAAGTGTACTTTTGGAGATTCGACATGGTCCTGTCGGTATCTTTTAAGAGTCTGAGCAGCATATATAACTTGCACTTTACAGCCTCATCATATCATAAATCCCTCTTAAGAAACTAGTCCAGCTAGAATATATTAGAGTGTAAATTAATTATAAAAATTTTGTTCCTATGCTGCCATGTACTTCTCTTTTGGTTAAATTATTTTGGATTAGATTCTAACATATTTTCTTTTTCAATCTGAATTTTAGATCAAAATTTGAATGGTACAAAAACGTACCCCAGTAGTAGCTAAGTTATGTGCAATTAAAAACTACACAGAGTTGAAAGTTCAATTTACTATATTCCCTCCCCCACCCCCAAAAATATATATACACACACACTACACTATACTAATTATTTATTCGAATAATTAAATAATTGAGGTTTTCCCAACAAATTGTGGTAATAATTTGTAAATATTCTCCAACATACCGGGTATAATATTGTACTAGCATTTTATATTTGGGCAACTGTTGTAAATATTTTCTACTTATTAATTTTACCAAAAATTTAAAATTTAAAGGGTTTTTATGAGTCTAAAGTCGTGCCTCAAGAAAACTCGTCAAGCCTCACCATAGCAATTTCCACAAAACCTTCTAAGAACAGGTAAGGGCTCTTTCTTTAATCTTCAAATTGTTAGTAGTATTCTTTAATTAATTTGTTTTACTTTAGGTTTCACACATTAAAGTTGTAATTTATTCTGAACTACTAATTATTTTGTAGGAACTCTATTTTTTCCTGAATGTTTTCTAGGGTTCCCTTTTTTATATACTGTTCTTCTCTAGTCCTCCTGGATTAAGCTTTTTTTTCTTGTTATAGGAATAATTTTTGCATTAACTCTGAATTGGGTTTTAAATAAACAGATGAGGATGGAGAAAATAATGCCCAAGTTTAATAGATCAAAGGCAGCCACAGTACTTAGCTTTCAAGATAATCTTGATAAATGTATTTTACAGAATACAAAGGAAGATATTCATGAACTAGAAATTGAAAATAAGTTAAAAACGAGAGAATGTGATGTTACTAAGACAAAGAGGCGTAAGGTGTCTTCACTTCGTGATTTTCCAAAGTATCTTAAGAGTTTGTATCAAGTTGTTGACAAGAAACTGCAGGAGCGTTACACGGGGAAATCTGGTTGTGATGTCGAAACAAATGATGAATCTGACGAACGTTTGAAGGTTGATTTTATGTCTCGAGGAGATTTAGTGGATCCTGTGGTGGGTGCATTCTCACCCGGGGAAGAATTTGAGAAAAAAGAGCCTTTGGTGACAGTCGAACTAGAGGCAGTGTTACAATCTGATGTAGACTTGGAGTTGCGTGATGAGGCTCTTATTAAGGATAAAGAAGCCATTGGCAAGTTTGAATGTGGGGAGCATGATAATAACAGTTCTCCGATGGTTGAAAATGTTCCACTTGTAGAGACGGAAAATCATCATTTGACGAACGAGCTATGTACTTCGGTGGTGTACCCTTGTCGGTTTCCAAAAAGACGTAAAGTGTCGGCAGTTCGTGATTTTCCAGATGCGTTAAAGATCTTGAAAGAATGTAATGAGGCATCAGTGAAGAACCTGGATCATGGAGACGCTGACAAATTGGCTGGGAAAAATGAAACATGTGATTTCCAAGATGATGCAGAACACATTAAAACTGAGATCGAGTATCAAGAAAGTTCAGCTCCTTCTGAGAAAGGCCTCTCACAATTTGATGACATTACTCACCCCTACTAAGGATGACACTCTAAGTTTTGGTGCAAATACGGTTAATAAACAGACAAGCGTAGGGCATGATGGCACTGGTGCAGACAAGCAAGAACTGTCAAATTGTGGAGCTAAGTCTACAGCGTTAAGTACACAGAGTAATTCAGAAGTTACCAACTCTAACAAGCGGATTGCAGGGATGGAAGTAGGAGTAAAATGCACAAACATAACTATTGTCGAGGATTCAAAGGCTACACCAAGACGTCCCAGCATGCCAAGCCAACATTACGGATCAGACACTAAAACTAATCAAGACAAAGGCAAAGGCAAAGACAAAGTTCTGAAGAGAAAACAGAATGAAGGATCAGCCACAATAACTGTCATTCTGGCATTGATGGCTCCTAAGAAATGTCCACGCTGACCTAGGCAAAGTAATTCTAAAGCAAAAGCTACAGCAAATAATGTGTAATACTGGCACAGTTTTCTGATTGAGCGGAAGTGGTAAAACATCTAAAGGGAATTCGTTAGTATCTCCATATGACATTCTTTGACAAAGCATAAGACATTGTCCATCAACAAATAACACATGCTTGTTTATACATCTAGTACTATCACTGTATATTCTTACGTTTTTGCTATGGAAAAGTACCTGAGAAGTTCGCCTTATATGCAACTGCTTTCTCTAGGTATGCACCATTGAACGTTGAACCGCTGAAATCCGATTCCCTCATATCAGCAGATGTGAAATTGGCTCTTCTGTATCACCAAGTCCAATGGAACATCAATACTAGTCTGCACTGAGAAAACTTGTTTTTCTACAGTTCTTGTTGAATGACGTTACAATTACATTTTCTGTTTTTTTCAAGGTTTCAACTAAGTTGCACGGACTCTTCATTTTCGCTGTCGCCCACGTGTCGGATTCTTCAAAAATACACTACTTTTGGTGAATCCTACACGCACAGGAAAAAATCATTCGCCCCTACCCACTCCAACAAAATGGAAAAAATGTTCCGTCTGTAGACACTTAATTTTGTCCCTCTCGAAGTCTAATTTTATTCATTTTTAGTTCACCTTACCACGTGTCCAACCCCATGTAATTATATCCCACAAAAATACAAAAATAAATAAAAACAATACCTCTAACTAATTTATCTTATCCTAACAACCTATCCAATTAAAAGTGGACACCTCACACCTCACCACCCCATACCCATACCCTCACCTACCCTAACCCTACCCCCTCACCCCACTCACGTGTCCCATACATCAACACACAAAAAAGGTACCCATATACATACACCACATTCAGAGAACACAAAAAAAAAACATACGCATACACCATTCTTTATTCCTCTCCATTTTTCAAAAACAGATAGATACAGGGGAATTCCATCATCCTCACCATAGCAGACCTCACTCACAGAAACCCACAGAGATTCACCCACAAAAAAATCTCAGGCACACACTCACGGCTCACCGGAAAACAAATGACTCACACATAGTAAAGGGAGACAGAGAAAAGGTGAGAAATCGAGAGAGAGAAATGCAGGGAGATTGAGAGAAAAGAGAGGAACCGAGCAAGAGAGAGAGCTGCGAGAGAGATCGTGAGAGAGAGGGGGAGAAAATGCAAGAGAGAGAGAAGAAAGGGAACCGATCCATGAGCCTCGATTCCGACAAAACCTCACCGGAGTACACTACCCCAATACCAACAAACCCACCAGAAAACCAGTCCCATCCCTAAGGTTTCGAAATCTAACCCAAAAATTAGTCAAGATCCTACCCATTTTTTCTTTTTTTCGGACGCTAGTTGAGCTCACCGGAGCTCCGGCGTCTTGTCCCTGTTCGAATCGCCGTTCTGTTCGTGGTTTGATTCCGACAACGTCACGCCGGAATTATACGGTTCTCTGTCGCCGCGAAATACAGAGCAGCGACCAAACCAGCCGATTCTGGCGAGATCGGGTCAAAATCCGATGACATATCTCACGGTTTTTTCTTGGTTTTCTCCGATAACGGCTTGGTTTTCGATCTGTTTGTCTGTTTCTCTCGCGAATTTAGGTTTCGAATCTGATTTTGGAAAGTTGGTTGATCCGAGTTGTGGGTTTGTTGACTGAAGTTCTGCTCGGGATATTCGGATGCGGTCTTCGTCTTTCAACTCGATTAATATTTGAGTTTGAAAGCTACGAATCGAGGTCCAATTCTATTCCCCTCTTTTATTTAATATTTATTATATTTGGTGTGTTGGAGTGAATATTGTGTTTGGTTGATGATTGTGACGTGGTGATATGTTTTGATATTGTGTTTGAGCAATCGTGATTACTGTGGTTGATATTGATTGATTGATTCACGTGAATGAAGGAATTAAAAGATTTGAATTCATGTGGGAATAAGTGGGGCGAGAATTGAAAACTTGATATGATTAGTGAATTTTGATTAGTTTGATTCATTAGTTGTTTGACTTGAAATAAACGTTAATTGAATTTGGTAGTATCAAGATACGCCGATTGGAATAGGCAAGACGTAGGTCGGGTAGGCAAATCTAGAGATTGTGGGTTGATTGAATGTTTGAAATTTGATTAAATGATTTGATTTTATCACTTTTGAATCAATTATATAATTTGGCCGGGGAATGCCCCGAAGTATCTGTATATATTTATTCACCGGGGAATGCCCCGAGGTATCATGTACCCGGAGGACGTTCGTGATGAAGGTCCGAGGCGTCGGGTAGAGCATTAGTCTAGAATTAATTTAGAGTAGGACTAGACACTAAATTTTGGATTGTTTTATTTGATTATTTTGCATGTTTTGTGTGGTTTATATATATTCATAATGTCAAATTAGCTTATACGCTCTGCCAAACGACCGTGGTCAAATCACGGGATCAAGGGTGTCTAACACCTTTCCTTCGATCAACAAAATTTCTTAGCCGAAATCTCTGTTCACAAACCAGTTTTAAAGAGTCAAACCATTTCGAAAAGAATTTTCCAAAGGTAACTTGGCACACCGAATTATGCCAAGTGGCGACTCTGAATTTAATTATAAAAAAAAATCCTTTTCGGAACAGAATTTTCATTTTTTGTCACTTAATAATAAAATCCTTTCGAACTTAAAAATTAATCTTTTGGAGTACGAAAAAGGGGTGTGATAGCTCTGACGACTCTGCTGGGGACAATTTCAGAATCCGAGCTTTTTTGGAGTCGTATCGGCTTTGTTTGGCATTACGAGTGTATAAGCATTGTTTGTGATTTTTGTTTGTGTTTTCACTTTTGTGTATTTTCGTGCTCTTTGTTTACAGTATTTATCCTATGTGTTACCGCTTTTATATCTGACATCATGTGCATAACTCGAGTCATTCTTTCTGCAACAAGTCTCGGAGCGCACGTCGTGCGCACGAATTCTAGTTGAGTCACCTTTATTTTAGGGGGGGAGCCGTTGGATGTATAGAGTAAGTGGAAAGCAAAGCAGTCACTATCGACTATATGCTCCCCGAACAGCCTTGTTAGTAAACCACAACGTAGGTCAGCCTCTAGGTCATTCTTATGTGCATCATATTGAGACCTAGCGGGGCCTACACGGTCCTTTGTAGGAGACTCACCTTTAAAGCATCCCCATGTGCTAAATATTGCATCTTTGAGGGTAATGTGGTCAGTTGACGGACTGATTCGGGGAAAGCATGTGTTAGAAGTATGGTGTGCTTGAAAAAAAAAAGAGAAAAGGTGAATCAAAGAAGAGTTTTGTAGTTTTTAGGTTCTTTATGGCTTTTGTTTTTCACAATTCAAAAAAAAAGGTTTTTTTTTTTTTTTTTTTTTAACTTTTTGCACTCATTTTTCAAAAAAAAAAACCAAAAGATTTTTCTTTTGTTTCCTTTAGCAAGCATTCACAATTCGAAAACTCCAAAAAGATTTTTTCAGGAGCTTTTTATGAAAGAAAAATTCAAAAAAAGGGTGGTAGAAGTTTTGTACATTCCATTTAATGAAAATACCAAAAAGACTTTCTTTCATAACTGTTGGTGTCGTTTATTATGTGAAGTGTCAAATTGAAAACTCAAAAAAAAATTGTTATGTTGTTCATTGTGTGTCTTTGGTCGTGTCTCAAGTTAGGGTGCAATCTGTTATTTAATCATTAATTGTCCAATCTAGACGAACTACGCACCCCTGATTCTCCTCTTTCGGGAGTGAGATACGTAGGCAGTCTATTGTTGGTTCGGGGATCTTATTTGAAAAATCCAAAAATATTTCTTCACTCTTCATTTAGAGTAGGCGTTTCATATACGTTTTTAAAAGAAAACTACAAAAAGATTCTCCTTTAATAGGTTCAAGTTTTATTTTCAGATGAAATTCAAAAATCGAAAACCCAAAAAGATTTTTTCTTAGGTAATCACAGGTTTCATTTTGTATAGAGATTTAAACCTAATAAAAAAAAATGCAAAAAGATTTTCGTCAATTCTTTTGACACTTTGTTTCAAGAAAGAAAAAAGAGTTTAATTGACCATTTTGACAAAACTTCACGAACTACGCACACCTGATTCTCCCCTTTCGGGGGTGAGATACGTAGGCGCCCTTCTTGGGTTCGGTGATCTTTTCAAGAAAAAAAGAGAGGTTTTTAAAAAACTATTGAACTCTAACCATTTGCTATCTCTTGTCCAGTTAGTTTAAGGTGGTTGGTTTGTGGCATTTTGGCTGGTCCTCTATATTGCTCCAAGTCACAGAGGAAGTTATGGCCAACAAGGACACCGAGTTAGTTGTCACTAATCAGATAGGGAGTTCGAGGAATGAGAATGTAGGAGATAATGAAAAGCTTCGAAAATTAAGGCGGCAAATAATAGAAATGCATCAAGCTTGGGCTAATGGGTTGCCGCGTCCTCCAGTTCCCACTGATAATCTGGAATATCTTTCTAGCTTGTCTCCCGTGTCACATGCACAATTTTCCATTTTTGTTGATATGCCACAACATGCATCAGTATCGACTCCGGGGCAACAATATCCAACCACTTCCAAGGTTCATTTTCTCACTCCCCAATCCAAGACTACTATATACTCGGCTCCAGCTGTTGTTCGTGCTTTTGCGGCGCCACCCTCACTTGAAGCTCCTACTTTTGATGTTCATCCATAAGTTGTGCCTCCCTACTCTACAAGAGAGCCTGCATTGAATATTTTTAGTGATCAGCATTATGCTCTCAAGCCCACATTTAAGTCGACTGGTCCTTACGATTGCCCTCAATCGCCTAAATTTCCTCCTAACACTGAGAAGCCTGTTATGACAGAAGAACAAGAGGAAATAGCTAGAAAATTGAGAAGTTTGGAACTGACTATGAAAAACTTGCAAGGACTTCGGGGGTACAAAAGTGTCTCATATAAAGATCTGTGCATGTTTCCAGGTGTACATCTTCCTCTTGATTTTAAAATGCCGAAGTTTGAGAAGTATGATGGACATGGTGATCCTGTAGCACATTTGAGATGCTATTGCAACCAGCTAAGGGGCGCTAGAGGGAAGGAAGTACTACTCATGGCTTATTTCGGGGAGAGTCTTTCAGGCCTAGCTTCGGAATGGTTTGTTGATCAAGACATTGACAAGTGCATTAGTTGGGATGACCTAGCTAATGGATTTGCGCAACAATTTCAATACAATGTGGAGTTGATACCTGATGAAAAATCCTTAACTGGTATAAAAAAGAAGAATACTGAGAGTTTCAGGGAGTATGCGATCAGATGGTGCGAACAAGCTGCTAGAGTAAAACCGCCAATGAAAGAAAGCAAGATAGTAGAGGTGTTTATTCAAGCGCAAGATGAAACATATTATCAACACTTGTTACCTACATTAGGCGAGCCATTTATTGAGGTCCTCAAAATGGGGGAGATGATAAAGGATGGAATTAAGACTGGTCGTATTGTGAGTTTTGCAACATTGAAAGCGCCTACTCATGTAATTCAAAAAGGTTCGGGAAGTGTTGGAGGAAAGAATAATGAGGAATATGCATCTGCTATTATAGTTGGACGACAGGCACGGGCAAGAGGACCATACCATCGTTACCCACGGGCTCAAACCCAAGTTTATTGCCAAGTTCCATAGAATCCTTCCCAAAATCCATTATATTCCATTCCCCCATCTCCATATCAAGTGTATAATGCGCAACCATATGTTCAACCCCCATATTACCCACACTGGCGCGCGCCAACTCTGCCGAGTTATCCTCCAACTCCACATACATACCGAAGCCCTTCTAGGCCTGGTTTTCAATTTAAGCCAAATAATGAAATGAGACAGAAGTCGAGGGATAGCTTTACACCCATTGGAGAGTCGTATGCAAGTTTATTCCAGAGATTAGTACAGCAGGGCATGATCACTCCTCTCCTTGGGTATACTCCTGACCCACATTCAAGAAGTTTTGATCCTAATGTACGATGTACATATCATTTCGATGTTCAGGGTCACAGTATTGAAGATTGTCGTGCTTTAAAAGGAGAAATTGAAAAGATGATTCAAGATAAATCAATCATGGTGCAGAAAATTGACAGTGAGGAAAGCTCTAGTCATGCTGATATGCAAACCAGTGGCTAAGATGTCAGGCTGAACAATTGAGAAGTCACCCCTCTCCATAGTAGGAAGGGGTTTGGTAGCTTGTTTTGTTTTATTTTTTGTTCTCCGAATTATTTCAGGGTTGTAGTTCGGGATCTGTCTTGTTTTGTCCTTTTGTTGTTTATGTTCAAACCCTTCTATCTTTTGTTTTGACTAAATGAAGTGTCTCATTTTCCTTTGTGTTTTAAATGTGTTGTTTGTTTGTTTTCTTTACATAGTACATTTTGTGTTAACTCTAGTGATATGACATGCTAGTGAAATTTTCAGCCAGATCTTAAAATCCAGTTTAAGCATGAACATTGAATCAGAGGGTTAAAGTTAGAAAAAGAGAGCATATGAGAAAATAGATAAAGTGCTGAGACATTTGGTGATAAGTTAAGGCAATTATTTTGAGAATCACAAGAGCAACTTGGTCATCGATCGAAAGGCAAGTCCTAATTAGGTCAAATAGTGGACGTGTGATCGCTATATCAAGAGAAAAAAGAAGATAAGCAGCTCCACGAAAGCATGAGTCATTTGATGTGAGGAATGTACAACAAAGGTGGAGTTTACAGAAGAAGTAGCGGCGCACAAACTCAATCTGCTTAAAAAGATGTCGCAAATGATCTTCATCTCTCACGTCCAATTGCATGTTATGTACTAGTATTTTCAAGGAATGAAGGCATTTCATTCTGCTATCCCAACATTGTGTCATCCTTTGTTTACCCCATTTGAGCCTTAGTGTTATTTTCTTTCATACCCCTCTTTTGGAATCAAGATAGAATAAGTAAAGTTCAAAGAATAGTGTCGAGTAAAAAGATAAAGTCAAAAAGTTACAAAAAAAAGACAAAATGTTTCCAAAAAAAAGTGTCAAGAAAAATAGAGTTAGAAAAAAGAATCGCAAAGTGAAAAGAGCGAATAAAAGAAAAAAAAAAAAAATCAGATCAAATCAAAAGAACAAGCTGCCAGAACTACGCATGACCTGATTCTCCTCTCTCGGGGGTGAGATACGTAGGCTGCCCTACTAAGGGCTCGGTCCAACCAAATAAATAATTTAGAATCATCCGGTCAAAAGACACTGGAGCATGAGTTAATCCTCATTTGTTTGAGTCGATTCCAAAAGTTGTAAGTTCTAACCCACTTCAAGTGTCATTTGGCCTCATGTCATCCTTTCTTTCTAACCCTATCCAAAAGCCAAGTTACAACCAAAGAAAGACCTTCAGATCAATCTTTGAGAATGTTAAGGCTAAACATGCAATGGATATGATGACACATTTTGGGAACTACTTGTCTTCCTCAGCATAAGGAATCAAGAGAGAAATAAAATATGAGAGAGTCTTATTGGAAAAAACCCTCACAGGCACCGTAAGGCGATAGTAAGTTGAGAGAGATAAAAATGAGAGTCTTATTGGTGAAAACCCTCACGGGCACCGTGAGACGATTGTGAGTTGGGAGAAATGAGAATAAGAGAGTCTCATTAGTAAAAACCCTCACAGACACCATAAGACAATGGTGAGCTGAGGAAAAGACCCTTCAAGGCGTCACTAGCCGAATGAGGTCTGAATGCAATTAGCCTAAGAGAGCAACTCGGTTTCAAGGCTATTAACTCAACAACAATTGGTAGAAAGTTTGGATGGAAAGATCAGATAGCTTAATCCAAAATGCATGGCATAATCATTAGAGTTGACTGTCATGTCTAGAAAAAATTTTCATTTCTTTGTTTCAAATGGGGACACTCATTGTCTTTTCTTTCTTCTCTTTATTTTTATTTTGTTTTCTTGAGTCAATTGTCCAAATAAAAGTCATTGTCATTTTTCTTTTGTCTTTGAGTCAAGTTCGTGTCAAAATAAGTGAGATACATTTCAAAACTGGCTACCAGCTTCTTCAATTGCACAAAGCAAGACAAAAGAGCCAGCACATGCTAAAGACATGATTGTGAGCCAAAACAAGGCATGCAGAAAGTTTTGTCAACCGACAAGTCTGAGATCTCATGGAAATACCAAGGTTCAAAGGGTTTATCTGAGAAGCATGACAAAGCATGGATACAGTATTTGTTTCAGAGTCACTCTTAATAATCTGAATTCGGGTCAATAATACAGCAAGCCAGTGACACATGCTAATGGTTGAAAGCAAGATTAAATCCGACTGGGGCAAGAGCAATTTCCATGAAAGCCAAAGCCGCAAACCAGCCACCATGTATTTAAACTAACAAGTTTTCTTTGTATGAAATAGGAACACATGTTACCTTCGAATCAAGGATTTCAAAGCCTAAGCATCGAAAGTTGCAATGCCGCACTTCCACAAATGAAGGAGACAATATTTCTGCACATATTTGGTATTCAAAGCCCTGGTAAAACTGATAATTAAAGATTTCTAGGAGTCACGCTTCCTTGTAAGGAGACGCACTTCCTTGGTTGGTTAATTCAAACAACATTTGTAAGGAGATGCACTTCCTTGTTAGAGCAATTCAAGAGACATTTATTAGGAGACACACTTCCTTGTTTTTGTAATTCAAGAGATGTTGGTAAGGAGAAGCACTTCTTTGTTTGGACAATTCAAGCAATATTGTAAGGAGATGCACTTCCTTTATTTGGTTAATTCAAGAAACATTTGTGAGGAGACGCACTTCCTTGTTTGATTAATTCAAGAGACATTTGTTAGGAGACTCACTTCCTTATTTCGTAATTCGATCGACATTTGTAAGGAGGCGCACTTCCTTGATTGGTTGATTCAAGCAAAATCTGTTAGGAGACGCACTTTCTTATTTTGGTAATTCAGGCGGTGTTGGTAAGGGGATGCACTTCCTTGTTTGGTTAATTCAAGCAACATTTGTAAGGAGACGCACTTCCTTGTTTGGACAATTCAAGCAATTTGTAAGGATATACACTTTCTTGTTTGGGTAATTCAAGCAACATTTGTAAGGAGACGCACTTCCCTATTGAGTAATTCAAGCAACATTTGTAAGGAGACGCACTTCCTTGTTTGGTAATTCAAGCAATATTTGTAAGGAAACACACTTCCTTGCCGGGTAATTCAAGTGACATTTGTAAGGAGATGCACTTCCTTGTTTGGGGTAATTCAAGCAACATTTGTAAGGAGACGCACTTCCTTATTTGGGCAATTCAAGAAACATTTGTAAGGAGACGCACTTCCTTGTTTGAGTAATTCAAGAGACATTTGTGAGGAGATGCACTTCCTTATTTGAGTAATTCAAGAGGTATTGATAAGGAGACGCACTTCCTTGTTTTGGTAATTCAAGCGGCATTGGTAAGGAAATGCACTTCCTTAATTTGATAATTCAAGCAACATTGGTAAGGAGATGCACTTCCTTGATTGGGTAATTCAAATTTTGCTTTTTAGGTGATGCACTTTCTAACTTAAGTTTTGATTCCTAGAAGATGCATTTTCTAGTCGAGTTATTAAACTTAATCCTTTGGAGACGCACTTCCTTGCTAGTTTTCATTTTTCAGGTGACACACTTTTAACTTAAACTTATATCTCTAGAAGACACACTTTCTAGTTAGAATCCCTCACTTTAATTCTTAGGAGACACACTTCCTAGTCTTGGTTATTCAATTTTACTCTCAAGAGATGCATTTCTTGGTCAGAGTCTTGATTCATCATTGCAACATGCAAGTAGGTATGATATGACTTTTCCAAAAGTCTTCTGATGATAAACTTGGAAAAAAAAATTAATTTCTGTTTTTGAAACTTTACTTTTCTGGCAAATAAAACCTCTTTATAATAATATTTGTTTGGGATAATTTTCTTTTTAGTTTTGATGTGATTTCAGGAGCCTGCCCGAAGCACAGGGTGAATAAATGGAAAATCAAGCAACAAGGTGAAGAAATTGAAAGTTAAACAGATTGAAAAATAGCAAGTCAAGAGCTCGCCTGCAGAACAGTGTGAAAAAGTTGAAAGCATGGCAACAAGTTGATGAAACAGCAAGTCAGGAACCCGCCTGGAGAATAGGGTGAAGAAATGAAAAGTCAAGCAACAAAGTGAAGAAGTTGAAAGTCAAGCAACAAGGAGAAGAAGTTGAAAACAAAGCAACAACGTGAAAAATTGAAAGTTAGCAGATTGAAAAATATCAATTCAGGAGCTCGCTTGAAGAATAGGGTAAGGAAATTGAAAGTTAAGCAACGAGGTGAAACAATTGAAAGCCAAATAACAAGTTGATGAAATTGAAAGTCAGGAGTCCGCCTGAAGAATAGGGTAATAAAACTCAAGTCAAAAGTCCAGAAGAAGCTGCATAGATAGGATTTTGTAATTTCATTTATGTTTTTAACTTGTAATTTTCATTTTTGATGTAATAACAGAGCCGCGGACTGGAACCTCGACGGAACCTCACTGGACTCTCCAACTCGGCATAGTCCTTTTCTTTCCAATTCTTTGAAATACCCGTGACTTGATTCTCTCATAACTTGGGTAGGTAGAATGTCTTAAGTCAAGACCCAGTTGTCCTTCTTCCTTCTGTTTCTTCCTTTGAATAATGGTCGGGTCAAAATTTAATCTCGCTGTCTACTTCTTTGTCTGAAAACACTTCGTGTTTATATTCAAAGGGGGCATGATGTAGACACCTAATTTTGTCCCTCCCGAAGTCTAATTTTATTCATTTTTAGTTCACCTTACCACGTGTCCAACCCCATGTAATTATATCCCACAAAAATACAAAAATAAACAAAAACAATCCTCTAACTAATTTATCTTTATCCTAACAACCTATCCAATTAAAAGTGGACACCTCACACCTCACCACCCCATACCCATACCTTCACCTACCCTACCCCTACCCCCTCACCCCACTCACGTGTCCCATACATCAACACACAAAAAAGGTACCCATATACATACACCACATTCGGAGAACACAAAAAAAAAAACATACGCATACACCATTCTTTATTTCTCTCTATTTTTCAAAAACAGATAGATACAGGGGAATTCCATCATCCTCACCATAGCAGACCTCACTCACAAAAACCCACAGAGATTCACCCACAAAAAAATCTCACGCACACACTCACGGCTCACCGGAAAACAGATGACACACACAGAGTAAAGGGAGACAGAGAAAAGGTGAGAAATCGAGAGTGAGAAATGCAGGGAGATTGAGAGAAAAGAGAGGAACAGAGCGAGAGAGAGAGCTGCGAGAGAGAGGGAGAGAGAGGGAGAAAACGCAAGAGAGAGAAGAAAGGGAACCGATCCATGAGCCTCGATTCCAGCAAAACCTCATCGGAGTACACTACCCTAATACCAACAAACCCACCGAAAAACCAGTCCCATCCCTAAGGTTTCGAAATCTAACCCAAAAATTAGTCAAGATCCGACCCATTTTTTCTTTTTTTTCGAACGCTAGTTGAGCTCTCCAGAGCTCCGGCGTCTCGTCCCTGTTCGGATCGTCGTTCTGTTCGTGGTTTGATTCCGGCAAAGTCACGTCGGAATTATACGGTTCTCCGTCGCCGCGAAATACAGAGCAGCGACCAAACCAGCCGATTCTGGCGAGATCGGGTCAAAATCCGATGACATATCTCACGGTTTTTTCTTGGTTTTCTCCGGTAACGGCTTGGTTTTCGACCTGTTTGTCTGTTTCTCTCGCGAATTTAGGTTTCGAATCTGATTTTGGAAAGTTGGTTGATCCGAGTTGTGGGTTTGTTGACTGAGGTTCTGCTCGGGATATTCAGATGCGGTCTTCGTCTTTTCACTCGATTAATATTTAAGTTTGAAAGCTACGAATCGAGGTCCAATTCTATTCTCCTCTTTTATTTAATGTTTATTATATTTGGTGTGTTGGAGTGAATATTGTGTTTGGTTGATGATTGTGACGTGGTGATATGTTTCGATATTGTGTTTGAGCAATCGTGATTACTGTGGTTGATATTGATTGATTGATTCACGTGAATGAAGCAATTGAAAGATTTGAATTCATGTGGGAATAAGTGGAGCGAGAATTGAAAACTTGATATGATTAGTGAATTTTGATTAGTTTGATTCATTAGTTGTTTGACTTGAAATAAACGTTAATTGAATTTGGTAGTATCAAGATACGCTGATTGGAATAGGCAAGACGTAGGTCAGGTAGACAAATCTAGAGATTGTGGGTTGATTGAATGTTTGAAATTTGATTAAATGGTTTGATTTTATCACTTTTGAATCAATTGTATAATTTGGCCGGGGAATGCCCCGAAGTATTTGCATATATTTATTCATCGGGGAATGCCCCGAGGTATCATGTACCCGGAGGACGTTTGTGATGAAGGTCCGAGGCGTCGGGTAGAGCATTAGTCTAGAATTAATTTAGAGTAGGATTTATTTTTACACATTTTTTATTTTTGGACTGTATAATTGGACTAGACACTAAATTTTGGATTGTTTTATCTTGTTTGCTTGATTGATTATTTTGCATGTTTTGTGTGGTTTATATATATTCATAATGTCAAATTAGCCTATACGCTCTGCCAAGCGACTAACACCTTTCCCTTGGTGAACAAAATTCCTTAGCCAGAATCTCTGTTCGCAAACCAATTTTAAAGAGTCAAACCATTTTGAAAAGAATTTTCCAAAGGTGACTTGGCACACCGGATTATGCCAAGTGGCAACTCTGAATTTAGTTATAAAAAAAAATCCTTTTTAAAACAGAATTTTCATTTTTTGTCACTTAATAATAAAACCCTTTTGAACTTAAAAATTAATCTAAAAAGGGTGTGACACCGTCTACTCCAACTTATAGGTTAGTCTTCTCATTCTGAGACAGCCTATAATATCTGACACAATTTTAATAAAATAAAATTACTGTATATAACTTTTACCATGTCAATGTAGGAATTCAAAATCATTAGTATTGAAATTTTAAACTTTCTCATTATGTTCTTTATCAGAACAATTCACCCTTTACTTAATTATTTTAATCCACTACTACTTATACAATACATAAGTCAAAGGGAGAAGAGTCAAAAACACGGGAGAAGAGTAAAAAACACACCTAAAGTATCTCGATTTTTTTTGACTTCAACTTTCATTTCTCAACTATCACGAGTATGAGTTTCCTAATTATTTATCAAAACCACACATTAACTATCAATTGTTCACTTTTTCTACTGGATGCAACACCATCACCAGGTAGGAGAAGTGAACAATTGATAGTTGAGATGTGTTTTGACAAATAGTTGGTGATAGTTCAGCTAGAAAACTTGCACGTCTCTGATAGTTCAACTCAAGAAAACGGGGATATTTTAGGTGTGTTTTTACCAATAATTATAAGTCAAATAAACATCCTATGTACACAAGAAAAAAGGTATCATCCTAGAGCAGAGGAAAGGTTACCTGAAGTTCTCGTTTGTATGAACTGTTTTCCTGCACATCACAACAACAAATAATAAAAAAAAAAACTATTTCAGACCCAAAAAATTGTAATGATAGAAGAAAAATATTGAGGAAAACCAACTAACTTGAGGTCTGCAGAACCAAATTGAGCAGCAGAACCAATACCAAATTCACCTCTTGTTTCTGCCTCAAACTTATTCAAGTCAGCAATAGCAGTCATATTTGAGCTAAACGTTATCACTGCAGCTGCTAATGCAGTGGAAACTATAGCTTTCCACTTCTTTGTCTCTGTATTTGTATTCGACTTTTCCAGTTGACACACAATCTTGGATGATTTTTGAGGAATAACAACTCCATAATAACAAGTGGATGAAGATGAGGAGATGCTAACGGATTTTATGGGAAGTAATGAGATGGAATTAATTGCCATTTTTTATGTGTAATGTGATTAGTTTCTAGCAAGAGAACAAAGGAATTTAGAATGGGAAAATGAGGCAAGACATTGGATGGAAGTTTTTTTTGAAATGTCCACTTCTTTCAACCACAATTTTTTGGACAAATTGGATAGACTTTGTAAAGTGTACTCTCTTCTAGTATTTTGTTTTTACATTTGTATTTGTGAGGATAGTTGGTTGATGTGATCAGTGACAGGTGGTGTCATTTTAATTATTGAGTTATTTTTTAATGTTCAAAATAAATAAATTGTTCATTTTTCAAGAGACATGTTGAAAACTTTTTTCGACTTTACACTTTTATTTAATGAGGTTCTTAAGTACTTCATATTTTTTAGGAGAGTAATTTAAGAACAATTAAAAAGATAATAGTGAAAAGTAATCTACAATTTATGTACTAAAAGATTTTTCTTAAGTAGTGTGTCATACCCAACAATTCAATTATTTTGAAATGGAAGGAGTATTGCACAAATTTAAGGTATGAAAAACTGTAAAAGGTTCATATATATATATATATATATATATATATATATATATATATATAGTACCCTCCGTTTCAAAAAGAATAAAATGTTGTTTTAGTCTATTTCAAAAAGAGTGGTCCTCTTCTATTTTGACAATACTTTATTTTCAACTTTTCACGTGACATATTTAAGATCACAAGGTTAAAAGACATTTTGATACATTTGACATAACTTTAATTTAGAACCACAAGATTCAAAAATCTTCTTTATTTTTTTAAACTCCTTATTAAGTGAAAATAAATCATTCTTTGAAACGAAGGGACTAGTATGAATTTACTGTTTGTTTTTTTTAATTGTTATACATTAGATTATACACCGATTGAATACAATTATACATGAATTATACTTATGATATACAACAGACAACTTTTTTAGTTTATAAAGTTGAATGAATAATCATTTAAGTTAGTTTTGATGGAAGAAAATTGATTTATGACTCGTAGAATGATATGATTTTCCATCTAATAGATCCATCGTTACTTTATTTTTCTTCATTTTATATTGGGTTTCATCACTACCTTCAAAATGTTTACAATACACCCAAAAGGAAATGTTTAAGCTAATTACTATCTCATTTACAAATTAAGTATTGGATGTTGGTCCTTGGATCAGCTTATTCACAATGCATTTAGTATTAGGAAGCAATATTCAATTATCACATCATACAACAATAACAACCCAATATATTTCCACACAGTGAGGTCTGGGGAGGGTGAAATGTACGCAATTCATACTGCTACCTCCAAAGAAGTAGAGAGATTGTTTCCGATAGACCCCCGGCTCAAGAGAGAGAATAGTATAGCAAGGTCGTAATGCAACTCGAAACAGGATGTATAACACAACAGAAATAAGCGATAAAATAATAACAGTAAATATTAAGGAAATACAAAATAAGTAAAGTACAAGCAATACGAAATAAGAAATAAAAAAACGGATATTCTCCTAATAGTAAACAATGCACTCACAGACCTAAGAGGACTACCACCCCACACTCTCCTAACACCTAGCCACAACCCACACACTCACACTAGCCTTCAACCCTAATCCGCGACCTCCACACATTCCTGTCTAGGTTCATGTCCTCAGTAAGCTGCAGTGATTACCAAAAGTACATCATCTTCATCTTAAATTATCAAAAGTACCTTACTATTTCACAATTTTTCAACAAACAGATAAAATATTTAATTCCTTTTTAATAAACCTAAATCAGTCATTTAAAAAAAAAAAAAAAACAACATAAATCTCGACAGTTTAGAGCTTAATTATAAAAAAACTCCAACATTTTGCCTAATTACTGAAAATCTCGATTTGGGGTTTATCGAGATATATCATTAACTCCCGATACATCCAACGAAGATACATTTTTTTTATATAAAGATACACAAGTAGCTCCCCATACACTTTTTTTTTTCGATTTTGGATCTGTTGAGATACATAATACATCCAACAAAGATACTTTTTTTTTTGTAAACATACATAATTAGATCCCCATACATTTTTTTTTATTTTAGGTCTGTTGAGATACATTATACATCCAACGAAGATACATTTTTTCCTTGGTAAAGATACACAATTAGCTTCAATATATTTTTTCCGATTTTGTATTTGCCGACACACACAATTAGCTCCGATACATCCAACGAAGATACATAATTAGTTGAAATTTCTGTAATTACTTTGTAAGGGGTGGGTATTTGTTCAAATATGATAAGGTATATGTTTCTGTTACTTTTCCTAAAAAGAAAAAACATGGGCCTGCTCTTAACATTTAGCATGGTTGAAACAGGCCGATGTTGGACAACTTAACGGACCCCAACATTAATAAATCAATGGGCCGATCCTATTACTAGCAGGCCCATGAATTATATTCTGCTCAGCCACCCCTTTCGGTTCGCAAATAATCTTAAAAGTGCTAAAAAGCCATTTCTGTAACTTCATGGATCGAACGTGCCTATTATAAAAGTAAAACTTACATAAATTTCAACAAGTTTATCGTTGTTATGAATATATTTACATTATAATGAATGTCTAACAAAATCTAATAAGATCTAGTTGATATTTATCAGGATTTGAAGTATCTGTCTTTTAGTCAGAAACTAAAAGCATTTTTTTCAATAAATAGAAGAGTTTTGCTCATTGTATTCTCAAGCTTATAATCTCTTTATCTCTCAAAAGAAATAAAGAATTACTCTCTCTTCTATCTCTATTTTTCTTCTTTATTTTTAATTATTTCATAACACGTTATCAACACGAGTCTCAAACCAACTGAGACACATGAACGGATATGTTAGTGTTTTTATTTTTTTTGAAATTTAGTCCACGTAAATACTAACGTGGTTGCGAACTAAATGGTGCACCTAGACCTAACTGGAAATCAAGAGAATGTAATATACTTACATTTTTCTCGAGGTAAAGTAATATGATTTTGGAGAAAGTTATGTTATCTGCAATATTGAATTTCTTTTTCTGAACTTAATTATCTAAATTCCTTAGGAAAGCTATTGAAGTCTTGAGTTTTAAAGTTGGCAGAGATGGTACTTTGACAGCCATGTCACTTATGTATCATGCTACTGTATTGCATGTTAAGACAATACTTTTCTTATTATAACGATTTACTTGAAGATGTCTCTTAAAAGTGGCAGTTTTGTTATAGGCTAAGTTTGAGTTCTATTTTACTTTGGTCTATTATATTATTATTTGAAGGTTTAATGATGGATTTTAATTTCATCGCATAAAAAAGATAAGACATCGAGTTAAAGTCTCGATGCACCATGATAAAATATTGAGGTTAAATTCCATCGATTTATGCCTAAGATACCTCTATATGGAAAAGACATTGAGATTAGATCTCAATGCACTATATTAATGATATTATGATGGCTAAGGCAAAATAATACGTTTTTGATGAAAAATCATGAAACTTGTCCATTGAATATGCTTCATTCCATGAAGTGAATGTGGTAGCAATATATGATGGGCCTGAAATATGACAATTTGCTTCATTCTTGAAGTGAATATGGTAGCAATATATGATATACTCTGAAAGATATATATGCCTCGATTGGCTCATAAAGTAGCAATATCATGAAAGAGGTTATAAACTATCATAATTTGATAGGCTTAAGACACGATTATATTTCATTCTTGGGGAATAAGACTTTTGATTATTATAAGCACAGATCCATTATATTCCTTGGGTGAATGGGTGAATGTGATAATATTTAATAAGAAACTTATTAATCCAAATGTGCACTTGATTGTGATTGTATCACAACTCACCTCCGAATGAGGCAGAATAACTGAGAAGAGTTATCTTGAAATCTAAAGTAGTAAATCTAAAATTTATTCATGTAATAGTAAATCTGAAATTTACTAAAGAAAAAAGTACATGTTAGGGTAAACTTGAAGTTTACTAGAATAAAAGTTCATAAATTGATATGAACAATTGTGACATCTCGAAGATGTGCATATTGGGTATTAGACATGTATTGAAGAACTAGAATATTCTACGAGAATTATTTATGTCGCATGTTCTCATGATAAGTTGGTTGAACCAACTAATATTGGAATTAGATCCCATAAAATCTGAAAAGTATAAAAGGGGAATAAGGGCTCATTCACCGATCATGTGATATGTTGAAAAGATGCATCAACTTGAGTTTGACATTCATAAAGTTGCTATTGAGTTAAGAGCATAACTTTCAGACTGTGTAATGAAGACAATTCATCTTGATGATGATGGTTCGACATTGAATGCCTTCGATAAATAGTTAAATCATGACTAATGAGAACAAAGTTTCATGTGTTGGTCTGAAATATGATATGTTGCATACAATAACACTTGTATGCATTAGACTAATAAATTATGAGTATTTCTTCCCTATCAATTGGTTCAAAGTCAGGAACCAACTATTTCATCAAATAGTTTTGATGTGCGGTATACGATTAATGAATATACCATGATGCACAAAGATGGATTCCTCAAAGAAGATGGGGGATATATCTTAGTTTTTCTAACACAAGGGGAGATTATAAGCGGCTACAAAATATATTAGGAATTATCACCAGGTCCTCATTCGAAAGATAATTCAAGTCAAATGTCAAAAGCATCACATATTTAATCTGCAAGTGCTCCTATTTGTGTCCATGAAGGACAAAATCTATGTATAGTGATGCGTGGTAGACCAATCGTTCCAAATAAAATAATCCTTGAAAAGGATAAGAAGCAAACAATCATAATAAGAAGGCAATGTGCTCTTGAAAACCCTACGACATAATACTTCATGAAACCTTGTGAGAGGTTCAGGTACCTAAAAATAATGGAGTGATGAGATATCAAAATGTTATGTCACATTATGAACCGATATAAAATGATATATCATCGATGATATCTTTGATACAATATTGACACAATATTGTAAAAGGTTACGAGGATCTGAATTCTACGTTTATTTAATCATGCTGACGTTTATCAAGTGACATGAAAGGATGCATCTTGGTAAGCACAACACTTATTTGATTTGCAGTCCAGACACTTGAATATGTCACACATATTAATATTGTCACTTGAAAAAAATCCACATGAAAATTCCTAAAAGATTCAAAATGCCTGAAGCATATAAAGTTTCTGAGAAACTTGTTTATTATCCTTATAAGGGATAAATTGATGGTCTGAATATTGTTGAAATTCTTGGAGAGTTTTCAAAAGCAATAAGATTATTTGCTGAAATGAGAAATATGAAGTACCATATCTTAGTGCAATTGGTGCATAACACTAATGTATATTGCAAATACAAGCAATAAGATTATTCTAAAACTTGCAGTCCGGATTTTGTTGATTATGCTGATGTTGGGTATTTATTTAACCCACATAAATCTCGGTCTCAAATATGCTATGTGCTCACATGTGGGTATATTGTCATAACTTGGAGATATACAAAGCAGTTTATCTTACCACTTCGTCGAACCATGCTGAGATAATAGTTATTCATGAAGCTAACCGAGATGTGTATGGTTGAGATCCATGATACATCTCATTCGAGAAAAACGTGACAATGTACCCACAATTTTATACATAAATGATGCAACATGCATAACACATCTTAATGGAGGATTCATAAAAGGAGATAGAATGAAGCACACTTCATCAAAGTTTTTCTACATACATGAGCTACAAAAGAATGGTGATATTAACGTGCAACAGATTCGTTTAAGTGACAATGTGGCTGATTTATTCACCAAGTCTCCTCCAATTGCAACTTTCAAAAAGATGGTTCACAAGATCGGGATGCAAAAGCTCAAAGATGTTCTCATTAGGGGGAGTCAATACGCGTTGTACTCTTTTTTCCTTATGATGTTTTGTCCCACTGGGTTTCCTTGTAAGGTTTTTAATGAGGCAGCCGAAATGCATATTGTTAGAGATGTGTACTCTTTTTCCTTCTCTAATTTTTTTTCCACTGAATTTTTTCTAGTAAGGTTTTAACGAGGCACATTTTCTATCAATTAGACATTCAAGGGGGAGTGTTATGAATGTATTTACATTATAGTGAATGTCTATCAAGATCTAGTTGATATCTATCTGGATTTGAAGTATTTGTCTTTTAATCAGGAACTAGGAGTATTTTTTCCTATAAATAGAGGGGTTTTGTTCATTGTATTTTCAATCTTATAATCTCTCTATTCCTCAAGAGAAATAAAGAATTACTCTCTCTTCTCTCTTTCTTCTTCTTTATTCTTAGTTATTTCATAACAATCCTAATTATTCTATATTCCTACTCTTTGTTAAATTACAAATAATTTTTTATTTTTGCAATTTTCAGATACATAATTAGCATCCAGATTAATAATTTTGATTACTAAGATACATCCATTATTCTAAAACTATTTGGTCGAGATAACTAATACATTAATTAGACCAGAGGAAGATACATAATTTAAGCTGTGTATCCAAAAATTTATGAATTTTTGTGGATGTATCCGATTATTTAAAAAAAACAAATTTAGGTAATTAATAAAAAAGATAGAGATTTTATCTTGTTTTAGTAAAAATAAGTGGTAGTGTTATGTAATTTTTCCTATAAATGAGAAATTTTATTTGAATATCCCCTTTTCCACACGAGTACAAGTCTTCCAAAAAGAAGCAGAAGGCGTTGAAAATATTATCAAGAGTGATAGGTACAAATAACAAGTTGATTAGAAGATTTTCTTCTTACATATTGAAAGAAGATAGGAGCTAACGGTGTAGAAAAGAATTTATCATTCCTTCTTTGCCAAAAAATTATGTTGTATACATAAGTTTATTTCTTTTATATATGTAGATATGTAATGAATATTGAACGCTTGATATTTTTACCACTGATTGAATGGGAAGGAGAGCATTTGTTGTTGCACAAGTAGGTAGTCCTCATTAATGAAATGGATGGAGTAATTCTTGCATATATAATGATTTTTCAATTGTGAGAACGTTGGATTAATTTTTATCATAAGTGAACCAATATTAATTTAATCATTGAGGTTTATGTAAAATGGATCTAGTCAGTGAACATGATTTGGACTGTTTACATATTAGAGACTATGTTGGACACGAATCACTTCATGTATTGATGTAGACTGACAACAGTGTTGGTTCATTAATTAAAGGTGTAATATTAAAGCTTGTTATGGTTGCACGCACATTAGGTCAAGACTTGCTATCTATAAATATATGGCTAGCAACCTCCACCCCTCCAATCTACTCAACCTTTAGGGAACTAACTCGTTCGACCTCCGATTATAGGAGGAGCAATGACAGGAAAATATAGTCAAACATTTCACAATTCTAAAACAAGAATCCACATTGAGTTGCTTTTGATGTTCCTAATCTGCGTAATAGCCCTAAATCTATTAGAAATTACCTCACAAACTGCATAAAAATCTTGTTTTCGAATGTGCTAGGTCCAAAAATTTTAGCTCAGACCTATAAATTTTACTACCATATATCAATTATAAAGTAATCTTGAAATGATAGTTTAGGAAGAAAAAAGAAGTCATACTTGACTAATAGCCCACAGAGGCACAGTAACTTATGTAAAGATTCTGAAACATAAAGAGAGGTTGTTTTACTGTTTAAAGAGGATGGATCAATGAAAAGAGTAATGGACCCCTAGCTGTGTACAAAAAAATTAGTACACTACCACCATACCCTTGTTGACTGACCAGCCTAATCTTTGTCTCATTAATTCATGGTTCAAATATCCAATTTAGAGGCCAGTATAACTTTGTCCATCCAAAACGGTCTCTCTATTCTCACAAAAGATAAAAATAAAATTTGTATATATCCTACTCTCTCTAAATTTCACTTAAAGACCGCTAGGATGGTTGTTACCTATTATGTAATATTGTGTATTTCTAGTTTAGTATAATATTTGTTTTGGTTATTACTTAAATTTTATGGTATCACATTGTTAAAACGATCGTTAGATAGCGAAATATTGACATGCTGATTTTTTCTCTAACATTATATATAGCAATCAAAATCTCATTTTTGTAACGGGCGATATGGTATTATCACATTGTAAGCTTTTCTTCTTTTTTTTATAGTTTATCCTAACTTTTTATAGAAATTTTATCACGTACCCTACTTTTTTGTAAGTTTATCCGTCTACTTTTTGATGTTTGACCTTATATAACGACAAAAAAATGATACAATCAATTCAAAAAATACAATGCGATATAATACAACACAATCAATACGATAGATTATGAAAGAATACATAAAAACCATCCAAACAGCGTGTCATAGAATCACACGAGTATGTTATTATTGTTGTTGTGCTACATGTCAATTTATAACTTATGATTTTAAAGCATAGGCCTAGGCCAAAGATAAAGGGCTATCTTTCGAATTAAACCCCCCGTACTTTCGTGGGGCTCTCCCATGTCTCTTTGTATTTGTCCACACAAACACAACTCAATGGATATCCCTTTGTAAGGTTTGCTCTTTTTACTCTATTCTAATTGGCTAAACACAATCCTATCACCTCAAAAACAGTAAACAGAGAGATATATTATTTCGGATACAAAAATCTATATATTTAATCTAAATTTTAATACTAAGTTCAAGAACAATTTTTAAAAACTACAATGAAGTTACAACAACTTCAAACACAAGTCCAAATGAATAATCAAATGAATTATCAAAATGAAGTATTTATAAACTTTAAGAAAGAAGATGAAGTAGAAGATTGTAGAATCAAGTCCACCGAATGCACCATGTGTCCTTAAGGAAGTTATTCCCCTCAAGTATCCGAGGTTATAAAATCTTTTCTTCCAGGATAAAATGATTCTCTTTTTGAAAATAGCAGTACCTCAAATTTTTAGAAACTTCAAACACATTCAACGATTTGATGATCACACGAGAGTTTTTCGAAGAAGAAAAAGATTATTTTTCTACTAAAAAAAATTGTCTTTACCTGAGGAAAAATTCAGGTATTTATAGTCATCAAGGTGTTGCATCATGAAAAGAAGTAATGGTTCAGAAAGGTGCACCCCTTCATAAAGGTGCAACTCTTCGGAAAAGTCACTACCCAAGGTCATAACCATTCAATCTGAAAAGGTGTCTATTCAAATTGCATCCTTTCTGTTAGTGTCTTTTCGGAAAAACACTTATTCATTTTCCATTCGCACTTCATAAAAACTCAATAGGATATATTAATGAATGTGGAAAGCAAAAAAAATTGGGAAGAGAAGCCTCGTGATCTTTTCAGAACTTAATTAGTAGGCAGAATACATTGTCAGGCCCCTTAACTTGACGTCATCTTTCACTTTGGTACCTCAAGTGAATGTTTTTCACTTTTGACACCTCAAGTAGCGTACGAGTGTGTTATTTTGACACCTTTTGCTGAGTTTACAAGGTGCGTGTATTACGAAGGTGCATGAAAGCCTTTTTTTGGTTGATGTGGCGCCCAATTTGGCCCACCAACAATATATTAATTCAACTCCATTAATTTATACATTTTTCCTCATTTTTATCCATCATTTTTGTCAATCTTAAGTTTATTTAATGGTGAAAATTATTGGGAGAGATTTAAAAATTAGATACATATTTAGGGGTTCGTCTTGACAAAAACAGTATATTTACTCAACACCCATTAATTTATACTTCTTTCACATCTTTATTCTCCATTTTTGTCAATCTTAAATTTATTTAACGGTAAAAATTGTTGAGAGGAATTTATATACGCATTTAAGGGTTCGTGAAAATTAGATAATAAGCACCATCTGAAAATCAAGTAGCATTAATGAAGAAAAACTAAAAATCGAACAAAATTAATGAAAAAAAAGTGAAAAATAAAATTAAATCCATGAAGAAAAATTGAAAACCAAACAAAATCAATGAAAAAAAAATAAAAATCGAAGCAAAATCGATGAAGAAAATCTAAAAAATAAAGCTAAATTCATAAAGAAAAAACTAAAAACCAAGAAAAATTAAAAATCGAAGCAAAATCAATAAAACACACACAAGCTGAAGAATTAGCGCAACCATCACCACCATTACTACCACTCTTCCCACAACTATTATTCTTATTGCACCACCTCCACCACCGTATACGGTGGACCCTGAAACTGCAATTGGTAAAGACTCCATCTCCCAAATTTGCCAAAAGAAATAATAACCACCGGAAAATCAAGAACCGACTAAAACCGCCGGAAAATCAAGAACTGACAAAAAATCACCATTATGTATTTAGTTTTTTCTTTTTCTTTTTTGCTAAAGTTTTTAGCTTTATGATGAATTTGTATATATATTTTTTGCTACAATGTGTACTTCTTGAATTGTTGTTCAACTCAAAAAAATGTGACAGAGAGGTGGGAAACAAAAAAAAAATACCAATTTCCAACAGGATATGGATGGATGGTCCTTAAATAGGAAAACAGCAACACAGTCGGTGAACAACATATAGCAACTATCTTTTCCAAGCAACGTTAGAGTTCTTCTAAGTTAAAAAAATCAATTTGTTTGTCTTACAATTTGTTTTAGAAAGAATGTCCATTTTAGCTATGTGCGAAATCTGGAGAAGACCTGATAACAAGGATTTATTGGATACAGTCTTACCTTGCATTTCTATTTGAAGTTATTTCTACGACTTGAACCATGACCTCCTGGTTACATGTCGGCAACTAAAGTTAGCAAGGCTCTCCTTCATATGACACATGTTTAAGACTATCAAATTAAAGAATATTTGATATATTCAACATATATTTAATTTAAAATCATACGATTTAAACTAAATAAATTGAAATCGAGTGTGGGAATTCGTGTAAAAGAAGTGAATGGATCTAGAAAAAAGTTCGGCAAAAAAGAAAGTAAAATAATGTAGAAAAAGGACAAAATAGGACGGTAAAAGTATTTGCTGGATCAGTGTTGACACAACTGTTGCGTTTTTTTCACTGACTATGAATTCATTTTTTCTGCAAAGTGAGAAGAGAATGAATGGTCAAATCATGAAAAGTAAGCTTTTAGCTAGTCTTGTGTACTATTTCCATATTATCACATAATCATGACTATATTATTAGCATGTATATATATTTGCAATTTATATTTTCAAACCCTAGGGAGGCGGAGACGAAAGGGGTGAGGGGAGGGTGAGGGTGGGGGTGCGGGGGTGGGGGGTAGGGTTCTATCTTGGATATACTATTATATAGTAGTGTATTTGGAATTTGGAATTAATGTGGATGTGGTTTATCGTCCTGTGGTCACAAGAAAGTTCTTCAAAAGGCTTTTTCTGGGATTTTGTGTTGTTTTATTTTAATCTTTTCAAAAGTTATTATTTGTATATAAAAAGATTCACTCTCATTATTCTTTTTTATTTGTCACATTCAATTTGATTAATTAATTTGTGATACTAAAAACTTTAATCGTTAGATAGAACATTGCTTTTTACATGCGAGCTTTATTCTTTATTTAAATCTGAATGTTTACGTTTGATAGTAGGTGGCGAGACCTGAACTTGATTAGGATCTCTATATTCTCTAATACCATATCTCGAAGTATAATATAATCATTCAATCTAATAGTTTAATTTGTTATAAATCGTACACTTATTGAAAATATAATAGGGTAAATAGAAGTATATATGTGGTCTCTATAGTGCGAACTTTTAGATGAGATGGTAAGATCATAGTCATTTCTTAGTATGAAATCAAAGCCAAATCATTCCAGCTCGATGTTAGGCTTTGATATTTTGCTATTCGATGTTTAGTCTCTTTACATGATCTTGGTCAATCCCCACAACATAGACTAGCTTATGATCACCCTTTATTAAAAGGATTTTTAAGTGCTTGGCGCATGAAAATGAATAAGATATTCACGTAAGGATCATGTTGCGAATATAATTAAATAAATAAAAGTATGAATTCTCTAGCAATTTAAACTTTCAAATAAGATGATAACACACTTCTAAACGATGCTTTTACTTATTTATTTTTGAATATTTTTACTAATTAATTGCAGTGAAAAAGTTAAACCATAGAATCTAAAACTACAAAGTATGAAAGTAACAAGTGAATGAGTGAATTTGGGAGCTTTATAAGGGCACCATGCAAACGTCCTTTTCTAGCTCCTCTCCCCCACATCTGCCGAGTTCTGCCTTTCAATTCATACACATATAACATTGGGAATGCCAACCACACATATGTTTGATCTTTTCTTTCTTATTCATAAATATAAAAAAAGTATATCAATTCCATAAATATATACATAACATATACATTATCATCCATGCATGTGCATTGTCCACTATGCATAAATAACTTATAACATAACATCCATGAGTATACCAATCTATTATAAACATGACCAACAAATTAATAAGTAGAGTACTGCTATAAGTGTAAGCTTATCTAGTGAGTGAGGAAAACAAGGATTTTGCTCTCTCTAACTCTCTTTTTTCCTCAAAATCCTATTATTATCAAGAAGAAGAAAAAAAAGATCCAAGGAACTGTCAAGCCATCAATCAATCAAATCAAATCAATCACAAAAGCAGGAACCAATCAGTTTGGAAGAAATAGGAAAGAATTTAGAGAGTAATAATATAATTATGTCCTCTTCAAATAGCTTGTCATTGGACCACCTCCCTCCTCCTCCTCCTTCAGAGCAGCTCTGCTATGTCCATTGCAACAACTGTGACACTGTCCTCGCGGTATATTATATATGATGAATTGTTCACGTTGCTCCCTACCTATTTTTCGAATCAAGAATGTATCCATATATGTACATATTAGGTTTACTTATTAGGGTTTTCAACTTATTAAGTCTTTCTTTCAGGTTGTTTGGTTCAAATGAGGTTATCCCAAGATTGTTATCCTGGTTTAATCAGAATAGATAACCTCATCATCTATGTGGCATGATGTTGGTGTTAGCATTATCATGGTTTTATTAGTTAATACTCACAACCAAATAAGTGTACTGGGATAATCCCCTAATCCTTTCCTAGTAGCTCAGTTGGTTGGTTATTTGAACTTTCATCTTTTCGGAGATTGTTAAATTCCCCACGCATTTCCCCTTCTCCTATATATACCCCCAATATAAAAGATCATTAACCCCCTTTCTATTCTTCAAATACAAGTATATGTTAAATTTGCGAGCAATGTTTTTTGGGATTAAAGGAAAAAAGGGAAGATCTCAAACAAGAAAATGAGTTTGTGGTTTTTGATTTTTTTTTTTTTTTGTTTTGCTTTTGGGATGATTGGATTTTTAGGTAAGTGTACCCTGCACAAGTTTGTTCAAGACTGTAACGGTTCGATGTGGGCATTGTGCTAATCTTTTGCCTGGATGGCTTTTGCCTTCTACTAATCATCATCATCAACTTCATCATTTTGGTCACTCTTACTTCTCTCCTTCCCACAACCTTCTGGTATGTAGTATATTTATTACTACAATTTATTATTGTTTATGAAGCAAGCTTTCGTTTGGTCATATATTTTGAAGTTGTTTTACTTGGATCGAAAAAATTGAAGTTTTATGAGTAAAAATCCTCAAAACTGGCTCAAATTCTTTGGCCAAACCCTAGGTAAGGGTATAGTCTTTTTTTAATTTGTTAGCAAAATTGACAATTGCTTTAATTTGCACTTTGCAGGAAGAAATAAGCAATGCAACCCCAAATTTCTTGATGAATCAGGGTAATTCTGCTCATGATTTTGTCCTGCCTGCTAGACCTGGATTTGATGATCTTCCTAGACCTCCACCGGTTATTAACAGACGTGAGAAGTCTTAACACATTCTTACAGTTCTTATCATATATTGGCTCGTTTGGTTGGGAAACAAGTTATCCCGAAATTAGCTATCCTGGGATTAGTTATCCCACCCTCGAGAAGGGACAAAAATAACACCACTATCCTAGGATAATAAATCCCGGGATGAATTATCCCGTGCATTTTAATTTATCCCAACTAAACATGAGATAAGATCATCGTAAAATTAATCCCGAGATTAGTTATCCCTCATCCCTCCTACCAAATGAGAGTTTATACGTACTGACACGATAAAATATTAAAATGTTACCCTAAACTCAAAGAAAGACTGATTTTTTAGGATTGATGCTCCTTATATCTCTCAGTTTTTTCTATAAATTTCCCTGACTCTCCTTTGTGAAGATAGATGAATTTGATGAACTGATGAGTAAATAATATTTACACAATCTTAGACACAATTAAAAGCAACTTCCTAAAATGAGTACCATTAATTAGTAATTAATATCATAAAAATAATGCAACTAATGTCTTTTTTTTTTAACTCTCTTGTATGTACAGCGCCTGAGAAGAGACAGCGAGTCCCCTCTGCTTACAACCGATTCATCAAGTAATATTTCTGCATCTCTTATATATATACAAGAGTTCAAGTTTTGTAAACTGACAGTGCTCAAAACATAAATTTTATATATATATATATATATATATATATATATAATGCACATGTACCATCCTTTTTTCCTATAATATAATTTAATACACTCTCATTGTGGAAGTTCAAGTAACCAACCAATTAAGTTGTTAAGATTATTCGTAGTTTATTAAGTACATTTACGTTGTAGTTTATTAAGTGTGTTCCAATTTTGGTGCAGGGAAGAGATCCAACGCATAAAAGCAGGAAATCCTGACATTAGCCACAGAGAAGCCTTCAGCGCTGCTGCAAAAAATGTATATAACTCCTATCTAAACTAGGGTTTATTTATTTATTCATTTATATTATATATTAAGATTATTTATGCTTCTTTTCACTTTGATTTAAAGCATTTAGTGTTCGTTTGGTTGGTGGAATAAATTTTCCTGGAATTATAGTTTTGAGATTATAATTCTTTGACTAATTTATCTTACCTGAGAGGTGGATGGAACAACACAAGTTTGATGGAATAAGGTGTGGGATATATCCAGGATTAAGTTTAGAATTATGTTTATAATTTGTTGAAGGTATGAATTTATTCAAATTTAATCATGAAATATCTCACCATATTTCATTAACCAAATGACTCCTTAGGTTGGAATATATTCTGTGATCAACAACAAAATCTTCATAAATGAAAACTAGGGTTTCAACCATGTGTTTTTATTTAAAGTTAAGTTTTGTACATGATTCTTTCTTTGGGTTTTTGGGTTGATGATGCAGTGGGCCCACTTTCCACACATTCAATTTGGTCTCATGACGGATCAGACTGTTAAGAGGACCAATGTGCGTCAACAGGTACGTTAATTATAACATGTATCTTCTATCAGAACATTCATTCGAGTTTCGTTGTCACTCATTATTTTTTCAAAAAAGAATCATATACTTGGTTTATGAAAAGAAAAATCAAGGGTGCACATGAGAGGTGGGTTAAAGACCTAATTAAGTACTCTCTACATTTCAATTTTTTCATCTTAATTTGACTAGACATAAAGTTTAAAAAAGCTTTTAATCTTGTATTTGATCTTAATTAAACTAAAAGATATATATGATGTACTTTGTAGTCTTAGACATATCATGTGATACTTTAAGTTTAGGAAAGAGACATTCTTTTATGAACCGATTAAAAAGGAAAAATAAAACAAACGAATTGAAACGGAGAGATTAACTTAAAATCTGCTCTCTTGAACACAACTTAAACTTTTTGATATAACTATCACATGCTATCAACATATCCAATGGTGTTCACATTTGTAGCTGTTTTTGTTTTGTTGATAGGATGGAGAAGATGTTCTTATGAAAGATGGCTTGTTTAGTACTTCAGCCAATGTTAGTGTATCTCCATATTGATTGGATGAGAATCAAAAGTGAACAAGTTTTGTGATCAATGAAGAAGCTATAGTAGCTAGCTTGCACCTAAGTGTCTAACCAATTAATGTGACTCGTCCTAGTGTATCGTCGAATGTTTAATTTTCTTCTAGACTTTCTCTTTTTTTTTATTATCCTTGTGTTGAAGTGTACTTTTGGCTTCAATGTCTCAACTTTCGTTTGAACAGCTACTGTCTTTTCCTTCATCGTAATCACTTTTTACTTTAGCACTAAATAGTCACGGCCTATAAATTAATGCTCCATTGCAGTACCATGCCAATAAGTTTGCATACGGCTAGAAAGTCACTACTTTAATTTTCTACTGAAATTTCCAACTGAAAAATATTCCAACCGATATTTTGATTGAATTAGTGCGAAAAGAAAAAACAGCTAGCAGTGTTTTCACGCTGAATTAGAAAGCTTCCCAGTATTTCCCAAGAGAATTTATTTCCCAACATGTGTTTTCTCAGTGAATCATCATGCTTTATACTTCATTAATTCACCTCGGGTCCGTGATCCAGAGTAACGGTGAGATTGACGAGGATGTCTCGCACCGTATCGGGGCGGGATGGATGAAGTGGAAACTTGCATCGGGGGTGCTGTGTGATAAGAAGGTGCCGCCCAAGCTTAAAGGTAAATTCTATAGGGTGGTAGTCCGTCCGGCCTTGCTGTATGGAGCGGAGTGTTGGCCAGTTAAGAACTCCCACACCCAAAGAATGAAGGTGGCAGAAATGCGGATGTTGCGCTGGATGTGTGGACTGACCCGAAGGGATAGAGCTCGGAATGAGACTATCCGGGAGAAGGTTGGGGTGGCTTCAGTGGAGTGTAAGATGCGGGAAGCACGATTGAGATGGTTCGGACACGTGAAGAGGAGGGGCATGGATGCCCCGGTCCGTAGGTGTGAGAGGCTAGCGTTGGATGGTTTTAGACGGGGTAGGGGTAGACCGAAGAAGTACTGGGGTGAGGTGATTAGGCGGGACATGGAACAGTTACAGCTTACCGAGGACATGACCCTAGATAGGAAGGTCTGGAAGACGCGAATTACGGCAGAGGATTAGGGCCTGTTCGGGTCGCTAATGTAGGGAGGTAATTGGTGGGGGTGTATTCCTGGTATGATTCCGTATTCAATGTTCTGTTCCGTGTTCCGTGTTCTATGTTTGTTACGAATCTGTGTGCTTTCCTCTGCTTTATATTCCTGCATTCCTGCTTTACTCTGTTTTATATTCCTTATGGCTGCAGTATCTATGTTATGTCATCTGCTTCTGTGCTGTACTATGTGTTTGTTTGATATCTCGTAACTTGAGCCGGGGGTCTTTCGGAAACAGCCTTTCTACTTCATCAGAGGTAGAGGTATGGACTGCGTACATCTTACCCCCCCCAGACCCCACAAAGTGGGAATACACTGGGTTTGTTGTTGTTGTTGTTGTTGTAATTCACTGTGGAAAAAGCATGTGTTTCTACTAGTGGTACTAATTGTACTATATATTGTGTTGTATTAGCACTTGATCCCAAACGAAAAAGATCGGTATATACTAGATAGAATTACCCTTTACCTCAATATATATGCGTGCAAGTAGAAGGTAGCGAGTATTTCGTGAAACTAATCGAGGTATGTGGATGTTGATTTAGACAACCTCGATTATATAAAGAAAAACGCATAACCCTAATAGTATCATGTCCACAACAATGGTTTATCATCAAAAGGTTTGTCATAGCTTAAAAAATACAAATACAAATCTGATTCGTACCAATAAACAGATCAAAACGAAGCTTACAAATTGGTTAGGTTTTCATTCAGTAAAGTCATATATTTACAATAGGTTTTTGAAATCCTAGCTGAATTGCAGGATAAAATTTTGGAGTTTCACTTGTAGAAGTATAAATTTCATGGTGAAGTTTTACTTGCAAAAATGTTAACTCAAGGACATTATCCCAAAATTTAGCAAGAGTTGGAACTCTAGTAGAGCTCTCCTTTAAAAGGTCAATCTCGGAGTTCCACTTCTACGAGTTCAAAAGTAAGAAATATCAATACTCATCAAAATTTAAGTAAAAAGAAATTTGAATTCAAACTTGTTGGGTGTTTATTGTGACTTTCTTACCATATAATTGAGTTTTCCTTTAGAAAAAGGAGAACATATTCTCCATATTTGGCTAATCTTTGTTCTTGTGGGAAAAAGTTACAGACTCTATATATAGAGACTCCTTTCTTCTAGTTTGACAGCATCCACAATGTAGTTCTAAGCGTTTTGAGAGTTGTTTAGGGGGAGAGAATTTGTGAGACACAAGTGTTACTGTGTCATTTGTGTGAACCTCTTTTATTCTAAGTGAATTGTACGAGGTTGTCTCTATCGATATTTTGTACTCTCTTTTGTATAGTGGATTGCTTATCTCCTTTTGTGGATGTAGATCAATTAACCAACCATGTAAAATTATTGTCTCTCTTTTGATGTATTTCTCGTATGTCTTTTTATTTGGCGACTCTCAAAGTTTTCTTGACTAGCTTCCGCATGAAACTTGATTATTTCAAGCCCAACAAAACTTATGCAAGTGAAATTTAAGTTTTGAAGTTCAAACTTTTACAATTGAAACTCTAAGATAGTGCACTAGATAGAGTTTGAAAACTCACAACAGTTCTACAGTTCGAACTTTTATATATAAGTAAGATTCCAAGGTAGTGTCATGGAATTTGAAATATCGATCTACATGTAAAACTACAGCACAATATAATGTCTGAAGTTTTACTCTTTGACAGACGTAAAATACAAAGCCGAAACTAAAGGTTGCATTTTAATTATGGCTGTTAAGTGGGCTGGGCCGGGCCAACTCGGAATCATCCCGTGTTATTTAACTGGGTTGAGGGCCGGCCCAAGTTCGGGTTGGGGTCTAAGTGGGCTGGGTCTGGCCCACAGTAAAACAATCAAAAACCATCCTAACCCGGCCCACTTAACCCAACCCGGTCAAACCCACCCAAACTCAGTCAAACTCGATTAAAAAATTGGTCAAATCCGGTCAAAAATGTAAAAAAAAAAACTTTTTTTCAATATACATTATATATACCCACCCATATACATTGTAAATACGTTAAACAATATATATACACTATATATATAGTATATACTACATTAGAATTTAAAAAATATATACACATATACACAATTACACATATATACGCACCATCCAAATATATATTCACTGCTTCAAACTTTAAAGTTTAAATAAAATATACTACAATATATATATATATATATATATATATATATATAATTATATATATACACACATGTATACGTTAGATATACACGTCTATAGAAGATCTATTCTCATATATACACTCTATTCTATATATATGTAATACTTTAAATGAGATATACTACAATATATATACATTACAATATATATTTGTATAGTTATATACTAATTTATAAAATATATATACATGTATACGTTAAATAGACACGTCTATAGAAGATCTATTCACATATATACACTCTATTCTATGTATATGTAATACTTTAAATGAAGTATACTATAATATATATATACATTACAATATATATTCGTATAGTTATATACTAATTTATAAAACATATACACATGTATACGTTAAATATACACGTCTATAGAAGATCTATTCACATATATACACTCTATTCTACGTATATGTAATACTTTAAATGAAATATACTATAATATATATTCATTACAATATATATTCGTATAGTTATATACTAATTTATACAAAAAAAAATTATTTTAAAAAATTATACCCTCCTCGGTTCAAGTGTTCGCTTGGGTAAGCTAGTCTAGACACCTATCCCTATTAGGTTTAAACTTAGAAGAACTGAAAACTCAGAATCAGGTTATCCCTATTAGGTGCCGCTTTATTTGCATCATATGCATTTGACTTAGCAGGACTCGGCACAAGGGTCGGGTCTGTCTAGGACAGGTAACCTACTTTATAAAGACCAATATGTGCATCCTACGTGCACTTTGATATTAGTTTGGAAGGCTATTTGTGTGTTGACCGGCTTTTAGGCAACATTAAAATGCTAGAGATTAAATTATCGTCACATTTAGTAAATCATTTTTGAAAGAAAAATTTTATTTTTAAAAGAGAATTTTTAGTAACTTAGTTTTATGGTTTTCATGAACTACGAGGGACTGATTCTCACTCTTTAGTGGGATACGTAGGAAGTCCTTCCCAGGATATGACCCTATCTTTTGAAAAATTATTCATAGATTTATTGGGGAATATTTTGAAAATATAATTACTTTCATAATTATCTTTCTAATTCTTAGGTCCAATTTTTATATATATCTTAATAGCCTCGAATCTTTAGGGATCATGAGGCTAAGGTTTTACAAAATAATAATAATAATAATAATAATAATAATAATAATAATAATAATAATAATAATAAAATATATATTTCAATAGCCCGGAATCTTTAGGGATCATGAGGCTAAGTTCTTACAAAATAAATAAAAATATATAAATCTTAACTGGCCTGAATCTTTAGGGATCATGAGGTTAAGTTTTTACTGTCACACCCCCTTTTTAACCGAAAAAGATTACATTTTTAAGTTTGAAAGGGTTTTGTATTATTTAAGTGATAAAAAATGAAAATTTATTTCGAAAAAGAATTATTTATATTTTTTATTCAAAGTCGCCACTTGGCATAAATCGAGTGTGCCAAGTCACCCTTGGATATCCTTTTTCAAAATGATTTTGACTCTATAAACTGATCCGCGAACAGAGATTCCAACTAAGGAATTTTGTTGATTGAGGAGAAGGTTTTAGGCATCCCTCGATCCCGTGGTTCGACCACGGTCGTTTGGTGGAGTGTATCGGCTATTTTTGACATTACAAATGTATAAACCACACAAAACACATAAAGCAATCAATCAAACACACGAAACAAAATAAATCCCAAATATAATGTTCAGTCCAATTATTACAACCGAAAATAAAAAAAGTACTGAAAAGTAAACCTACACTAATTCTAAACTATGCTCCACTGCTTTACCCGATGCTTCGGGCCTTCATCAC
This sequence comes from Capsicum annuum, assembly GCF_002878395.1. Taxonomy (NCBI): domain Eukaryota; kingdom Viridiplantae; phylum Streptophyta; class Magnoliopsida; order Solanales; family Solanaceae; genus Capsicum; species Capsicum annuum. The sequence goes on from NC_061111.1 coordinate 8,688,042, forward strand.
GAACATCTTTCGGGTACATGAGACGTCGAGACATTGCCCGGATAAATCAATACAAATACCTCGGTGCATTACCCGGCCAAATGAGTACATTTTTAATGCGATAAAAATAGGAAAAATCACTCAACACAAATATTTACACATTCGATGATTAGAATCTTATAAGTTGCCTACCCCAAAACCTAGAATTTGCCTATCGACTTAACGACCTAATCATGCTACTACCGTGTTCAACAATATTCATACTTAAACCAAATTAAACCAAACAACAATAAATCAAAATTTATCATTATTCATCCTTTTAGCGATTTATCCATTCCACCCCAAATTGATTCTCAGCTAATATTCCAGCATAACAAATCAACGATAATATTTCAACGATTCCCAATCAATATCATTCGACATTCATCATTCACATCACGCATAAAATAAGAGAAAAGTTGAGATGATGGCAATCAACACACGCAACCATAAAAATTAATTAAGGATAAGAATGAGATAAAGAGATGGACCTTAAATTGGGGCTTTTATTTGACCAATTGAACTGATTTCAACACGGGAGCCTCGAAACTAATGAACCACGGACGGAGCTCAAACTCGAATCCCAAGATACCCAAGATGACCCCCTTCCCTATTTTCTTCCGATATTTCGCGACTCACCGGAGCTCCGGTGAGCACCGGCAGTAACGGGAAAGGAAGTGGATTGCCGGATTTTGGAGAAAACTGAACTAGCGGTGTGGCTGGTTCAGTGATTTCGGTGAATTTCTAGGCGGCTTAAGCTGTTTTTGAATTGTTGGTCATCAAAACTGGTCGTTGATCTGTCATTAACGATGGATTTAACGACGGTGGCTCGGAATCACTGTATTCGTGTTGCCGGAGCTCCGACGACCTCAACATCTTACAATTCACCTCCCCGTCACCCCGAAGCTCCGGCGAACTATGAAAGGGAGAAAACTGAAGACGATTCCGACGCGTTTTCGATCGGAGACGGCTGACTGAAGATGATTCCGACGAGTCTATCACCAGAACAGTAAAACATTGCTGAAACCCTACATTTTCTCTATCTCTGTGACTCTCTCTCTCTCTCAATCACTACCCTCTCTTCGCATGTCTGATCTTATCGTTGTTGTATGTGAAGAAAAAACCAAAAAATAGAGTCCTCTTTTCCGTCCTTGATTTGTTGTGATATGGTGTATGATTTTTGGTGAGTGAGGGTCTCTATGAAAATTGAGAGTGTTGCTACTTGTTATTGTGATCTGTGAGAGAAAAAAAAATGGGGAAGATCCTGGAAAAAAAATGGTTCCCCCTTTATGGTGTGATCTCTGTATGTTTTTTTGTTGTTTTCTTCTCCAAGGGATAAAAAATGTGAGTGGGTAGGAAGGTAGAATCCTTTGATTGGGTAGGTTGTTAGGATAAGATAAAATTAGTTGGGTTCTTATTTTTTTGTCATTTTGTGGAGGGAAAATTACATGGGTGAGGGTGGTGAGCTAAAAAATGGATAAAATTGGACTTGGGAGGGACAAAATTAGGTGTCTACATTTACAAAAATATATATATAAAAATCTTAACAGCCCTGAACCTTTAGGGGTCTTGAGGCTGAATTTTTGTACGACATATACTTCAAGAACTACGCACACCTGATTCTCATTTTTATGAGATACGTAGGCAGTCCTCAATGGATTCGGTGATCTTAAAAAAATTGGATATCTTTTCTTTAAAAAAAAATATTTTCAAAAATTATTCAAAAATAAAAAATTTGTTTCTCATATTGCAAATAATAATAATAATAATAATAATAAAAAGGTATATTTCTTTGTATCTTCAATTTTTTCAAACTACGTAAGATCTGATTCATGTCCTGGCACGATACGTAGGCAATCCTCTAAAGGGTTCGATCAAAATTTTTCAAAAAGTGCGCCCAGAAAGCCGGGATGAAACATAAAGTCTTCCCTAATAGGTTGGAAAATACATCTAGAAGCATAACATACAACACGACATTATAATGTGTTAATTATATATAACACTCACCCATTTGCTACTTGGTAACAGAAAGATAAAGTAATTGGTGGTTGGTTTGTGGTTTAAACTGGCATTACATCCGTACAACACCAGATACAAGGGAAAAATAACTCGCAAAGAAAGTATAGGGTCTGACAAAGAAGAAGAGCAAAATCAGTTGATTTCACAGGAAGTAGCATCAATGGAAGAACTTAAGTTATTGAAACAACAGATGGCAGAGATGTACCAAACTTGGTTGAATGGACAAGCCCCGCCTTCTCCAATCCCTGGACTTTCGACTTCAAATAATCCAAATCCTGCTTTAGCTCAAACTAATCATCCATTTTACCCACCAAGATTTGGCCCATTTGCTAATATGTCTGGTATTTCTGGTACTTCTACCATGCGCCCATCAAATCCGTCTGTCACAAATAATCCGTTTTTTACTTTTATGGCACCAGTTACTACTGGTACTCAACCGACAGTGCCAAAGAATATGGGGGAGCCAAGTCATGATCTATTGTATCCTCCTAAAATGACTTTCAAATCCCAAAATCCACATTATCATGCTTATTAACATGATTCTCCAATCATGATTGAGAAGATTGTTAAAAATGAAGAACAAGAGAAAATGGTTAGGAAAGTAAGAAGTTTAGAGTAGAGTATGAGAAATATGCAAGGATTAGGTGGACCAAAAAGTGTTTCATACAAAGATTTATGTATGTTTCCAGACGTCCATTTACCGTTAGGTTTCAAAATGCCAAAGTTTGACAAATATAAAGGTCATGGCGATCCTGTAGCCCATTTGAAAAGGTTTTGTAATTAATTAAGGGGAGCAGGAGGAAAAGAAGAACTATTGATGTCTTACTTTGGAGAAAGCCTGACAGGAATATCTTCTGAATGGTTCATTGACCAAAATATTTCCCGTTGGCACGTATGGGATGACATGGCTCGGGATTTCGTTCAACAATTTCTATATAACATTGAGATAGTGCCAGATCACACTACGCTTGCCAACATAATAAAAAAATAATTAAAAGTCTTCGAGAATATGCTATCAGATGGAGAGAGCAGGCTTCAAGAGTCAGACCATCGATAAAGGAATCTGAAATGTTTGATATCTTTTTGTAAGCACAAGAACCTGATTATTTCTATCACTTACTTTCTACAATTGGAAGCACATTTGCTGAAGTTATTAAAGTTAGAGAGATGGTAGAGAATGGAATAAAGTTGGGAAAGATTATCAGCCAGGCTGCTTTAAAAGCAACAACACAAGCAATTCAAAGTGGTGCAGGAAGTTTCGGGGGAAATAAAAGAAAAGAGGATGTAGCAACTATCGTACCAAGTCCACGACAAAATTGGAGAGGTACGCGTCAACCATATGCACAAAATCTCTTATATTTCATTCCATCCCCCAAATATCCTATTTACAATGCACAACCATATTTTCGGGCTCCTTCTTACCCGCAATGGAGTGCACCAGTCATCCAAAATCATCCACCGGTCCCATAAGTTCAAAGAGGCCCTCCTAGGTTTAATTTTTGGCCTAGAGCAGACTACAAAAGGGATAACATGAGCAAAGATAATTTTACTCCTATTGGAATATCTTACAACAGTCTGTTTCATAGGCTGAGAAAAATAAATGTTCTAAACCCAATTGAGAGTAGAATCCTGAATACTCCTCCTAAGAACTTGGACTCTTTTAGAAGATGTGAATACTGTTCTGATGCCCCAGGGAATGACACAGAGAAATGTTGGTACCTAAAAAGAGCTATTCAAGGGCTGATTGACACCCAATAGATCATGGTACAAAGTCCAGATGCTCTAAATGTCAATCAAAATCTGCTGTCAGATCATAATAAAGCAAATATGCTCAAAGTGATATCCAGTTGTAAAGATGTTATAATATCCTTCAATCCAATCATTAAAATTAAAATTGATTCAGAAAAATCAACAAATGCTGTAGATTTCACAAAAGAAAAACCTATAGAAATGGAGGTGGTTATAACAAATCCTGAATCATCGAATATTCCCTTGGTGGTAGGAAAAGAGATTTCAGAAAATATTGGGTCAAGTCAAGTAAAGCCAAAACTCATTGTTCCTGGAAGATCCCCTAAACCTCTCTTAATCATAAAAGGAGCTCCTATAACTCCCATTGTTATTAAACCAGTGTCACAGTTGCCTATAGTTAATACTAAGGCAGTTCCTTGGAACTATGATCGCGTTGTGGTGATTCACAAGGGAAAGGAAGTGATTGAAGATGTGGATGAAGTAGGGGGATTAACTCGATCTGGAAGATGTTATGCCCCAATAGAGTTAAGAAAGAATAAACAAGGCAATGAAGAACGAATGGCGTTCAAGAATCCTGTTACTGATGAATAGGCTGAAGAATTCTTAAAGAAAATAAAATTTCTAGAATATTTTGTAGTAGAATAGTTGAAGAAGACACCAGTACAAATTTCTTTGTTATCTTTATTAATACATTCAGAAGAACACCGCAAGGCTATAATGATGATTCTTAACGAAGCATGTGTTCCCAGTGATATTAAAGTGAATCAGCTGGAAAAAGTTGTTGAAAGGATCCTTGAAATAAATAAGATTACTTTCTCAGACGATGAATTATCTGCGGAAGGGACTGGACATAATAAGGGTCTCTACATTACAGTGAAATGTGAGCATTCCATCGTCACTCGAGTGTTAATTGATAGAGGATCAGGCACTGACATTTGTCTTATGTCAACATTGCAAAAATTGAATGTTAATATAGAAAGAATCCGAACTAACAATGTATGCGTCAAAGGTTTTGACGGATCAAAAACTTTGCTATTGGTGAAATAGAACTTATATTGACAATTGGGCCTGTGGATTTTGCTATGGATTTACAATTGTTGAACATTGATACTTCATATAATATTTTATTGGGAAGGCCATGGATTCATAGGGCTAAAGCAGTCGCATCAACGTTGCATCAAATGGTCAAATTCGAATGTGACAGGCAAGAGATAGTTGTTCATGGTGAAGGAGACTTATCCATATATAAGGACTACTCTGTTTCATCCATCAAAGTAGATACGGCAAATGGAGTATTGATTCATCAAACTTCTGAGATAGTGGCTATTGAGCATATCCTCGAGGGAAATCTCATCACAAGACCACAATTATCCTCTGCATCTATTATGGTAGTGAATGAAATATTGGAGAATGGTTTTGAACTAGGGAAAGGTCTAAGGATGTTTTTTGCAAGGCAGGGTTCATCCAATAAACCTCCATAAGAAGCTTGGTACTTTTGGTTTGGGATACGTGCTCACTGCTGAAGATATAAAGAAGGCAAAAAAACATAAGAAAGAGTCATGGACATTTACCAAGCCGATACCGCCACTTCACGAATCTTTCATTAAAGCCAATGTTGTTGCGTCCTCTATGTTACCTGCTGCAGAGTCAGTGAATTATGATGATGCAGAGTTGATTGGCCTTTTCCAGAATATGTTCATTGAAGCTGATATGGTTTAAATTGGGGAAGGTACCAGCAATGCAGATGTGCAGTTTTTTGGCCCTGATGTCCAGCTTAACAATTGGGAGGCCACTCCTCTCCCTACTATGAAGGAGTCTTGGTAGTTTGTTTGTTTTTCTTTCAGTCTTGATAGCTTGTTTTTCTTTCTATAATTTGAATAATTTTAGGATAGTAATTCAGATCTTTACCTTGGTATTTTAGGTTAAAACTCTTTCTAGCTTTGTTTTTAATAAAGTGCAGTCTTCCTTTATTTTATTTTAAGTCTGATATTTATTTATTTTTCTATCATACAGTTCTTTCTATGCTGATTCTAATGATATGACATGCATGAAGAAGTGTCAACAAAATTTAAAAATACAATCTAATTATAAAATAATGAATAAAGAAGTTGAATATGATGAAGAAGAAGCATTCGAAGATATAACCAAAGATTTCAAACAGTTTGAGAATAAGTCAAACCCCAATTTGGAGGAAACTGAAGCGATCAATTTAGGAGATCATGAAAATATTAGGGAGATTAAGATAAGTGTACATGCTCAACCACAACAAAATAAAGCTATAATTGAAGCTTTGATTGAGTATAAAGACATCTTTGCATGGTCATATGATGATATGCCCGATTTGAGCACTGATTTGGTAGTTCACAAGTTGCCAATTGATCCTGCTTTCCCACCTGTCAAGCAAAAGTTAAGGAAGCTTAAAATCGACATGAGTGTAAAAAACAAAGAGGAGATCATGAAGCAACTTGAATCTAAATTTATTCGAGTGGCTCAATATCCTACTTGGTTAGCAAATATTGTCCCTATTTCAAAGAAGGATGGCAAAGTTCGGATGTGTGTTGATTAGCGTGATCTAAATAAAGCGAGTTCAAAAGATAGTTTTCCACTTCCTAATATTTATATTTTGTTGGACAATTATGCCAAACATGATCTTGTGTCTTTTGTGGATTGTTATGCGGGGTATCACCAGATTATTGTGGATCCAGAAGATGCAGAAAAACATCATTTATCACGTCATGGGGGACATATTGTTATCGAGTTATGCCGTTCGAACTAAAGAATGCTGGGGCAACTTATATGAGGGAAATGACTACAATGTTTCACGACATGATGCACAAGGAGATTGAAGTTTATGTTGACGACATGATCATTAAATCCAGAGAGCAGTCTGACCATGTCAAAGATCTTAGAAAATTCTTTGAAAAGCTTCGAATGTATAATCTCAAACTTAACCCAACGAATGTGTATTTGGAGTCCCGTCAGGAAAGCTTTTGGGGTTTATAGTCAATCGGCGTGGCATTGAATTAGATCCTTCAAAAATAAAAGCTATTCAAGATTTGCCTCCACCAAAGAATAAAACAGAGGTGATGAGCTTACGTGGAAGGTTGAATTATATTAGTAGATTCATTGCTCAGTATACGATAACCTGCGAGCCAATATTCAAGTTATTGAAGAAGAATTCTAAAGTTGAATGGACTGAAGAATGTCAAGAGGCATTTGACAAAATTAAGAGGTACTTGTCGAATCCGCCTATTTTAGTTCCTCTAGAGCCAGGCAGGCCCTTGATATTTTATGTCTGTGTTAGACAATTCTTTTGGCTGTTTATTGGGTCAACATGATGTCACTGGTAGAAAAGAACAGGCTATCTACTATCTTAGCAAAAAGTTTACCACTTATGAGGCTAAGTACACTCTTCTTGAGAAGACATGTTGCACTTTAACTTGGGTAGCCCAAAAGCTGAATCATTACTTGTCATCTTATACTACTTACCTCATCTCTCGTATGGATCCTTTAAAGTATATTTTTTAGAAGCCTATGCCCATAGACAGACTCGCCAAATGGCAGATGTTACTCACAGAGTTTGATATTTTTTATGTGACATGAATTGCAATGAAAGCTCAAGCTTTAGTGGATCATTTAGCTGAAAATCCTATTAATGAGGAGTATGAACCATTGAAGACTTATTTTTCAGATGAAGAGGTATTGTATGTTGATGAGTTTATTTCTTACGATTGCCATTCAGGCTGGAAATTATTCTTTGATGGAGATGCTAATGTAAAAGGAGTGCGGATAGGAGCAGTTCTTATTTCTGAATCAGGACAATATTATCCTTATTTCTGGGTTTGAGATTAGCTATTGACATAAGAATCTAAGAACTGTTAGTGTTAGGAGACTCAGATTTGTTAGTCCATCAAATCTAAGGAGATTGAGAGACTCGTGATTTAAAGCTCCTACCATATCGAGGTTGTTTACAAGATCTGTGTCAATGATTTGTATCAGTAAAGTTCAAACACATTCCTAGAGCTCATAATGAGATATCTGATGCTTTGGCGACCTTATCTTCGATGCTTTAACATCCCATCAAAACTTATATTGGCCCTTTGCATATACAGATTCATGACCAACATGCATATTGCAATGTGGTTGAGGAAGAACTTGATGGGGAGCCGTGGTTCCATGATATCAAAGAATATATTCAGATTAAAAAATATCCTATACATGCCGATGGTAACCAAAAGAGAACCATTCGACGTTTATCTAGTGGATTTTTCCTAAGTAGAGGAATCTTGTATAAGAGGACTCCTGAGTTGGGACTTTTGAGGTGTGTAGATGCTAAAGAAGCTTCAAAACTTATGACTGAAGTACATTCTGGGATTTGTGGACCCCACATAAGTGGGTATGTTTTGGCAAAGAAAATAATCTGAGTAGGTTATTATTAGCTCACCATGGAGCGAGATTCGATCAGTTTTATTCGTAAATGTCATGAATGTCAAGTACACGGGGACTTGATACATTCCCCTCTATCTGAGTTGCATAAAATGACTGCTCCATGACCTTTTGTAGCTTGGAAAATGGGCGTAATTGGATCAATTGAACCGAAGGCCTCGAATGGACATAGGTTCATCTTGGTAGCCATTGATTATTTTAAGAAGTGGGTGGAAGCAACGACTTTCAAGTCAGTGACCAAGAAAGCAGTAGTTGATTTGATTCATTCCAACATCATTTGTCGGTTTGTCATTCCAAAGATAATTATCGCGAATAATGCTGCAAATCTCAATAGTCATTTGATGGAATAAGTGTGTCAACAATTTAAGATTATGCATCAAAATTTAACTCCTTATCGCCCAAAGGCAAACGGAGTTGTGGAAGCTGCCAACAAGAACTTAAAGAAAATACTCCGCAAGATGGCGCAGGGTTCCCGACAATGGCATGAAAAGTTACATTTTGCTTTGTTGGGTTATCGTACTACAGTTCAGACTTCAATTGGTGCAACTTCTTACTTGTTATTGTACAGAACTGAAGCAGTTATACCTACGGAGATTAAGATTCCATCTCTTCGAGTAGTTATGGAAGCTAAAATCGATGATGACCAATGGGTGAAGACTCGTTTAGAGCAATTAAGCTTGATTGATGAAAAAATATTGACGTCAGTATGTCATGGACAACTATACTAGAAGAGAATGACACGAGCATATAATAAAAAGGTGCGTCACAGACATTTTGAAGTTGGTCAGTTAGTACTAAGACGCATCCTACCCCATCAAATTAAAGTTAAAGGCAAATTTTCTCCTAATTGGCATGGACCATTCATGGTGGAGAAAGTGTTACCCAATGGCGCGTTATATATGACTGATGTAGAAGGCAAAATGGAAGGAATGCCGGTCAATGCTGATGCAATTAAAAGATGTTATGTATGATATTCATATATAATTATGTTATGTATGTTTTGTACTTACATTTTAAAAGATTTAAATGATGAAGGCATTTTGTTCTACTATCCGAATTATATATCAACTTTTGCTTACCCTTTTGAGTTTTTATCTTTCTTCGTACCCCTCTTTTGGAATCAAATGAAAGTCAAAAATTTGAAAAAGTTAAAAAATAAATAAAAATAATAATAATAATAATAATAGTTGAAAAAAAAGAGAGTTGCAAAAAAAAAAGAGAAAGAATCAAAGAAAAGAAAAACAAGAGAACCAAAGGTCGAATAAAAAAAAATAAAAAAAATAAAAAAAGGCCAAAGAATGATTTTCATAAACTACGTTTGATTTGATTCTTACTATGACAAGATACATAGGCAGCCCTACTCCGGGGTTCGGTCCAACCAAAAGAAAATTTAAATTACCCAGAATGAAAGAAAACTGGGGCAAAGTTTATTTTTCTTAAAAGAATCGATTCCAAAAGTTGAATGTTTTACCCAATGTTGTGTAAATTTTGAGTCTCATGCCGACCTTTCTCTATAACCCAGTCCAAAAGCCAAATTACAACCAAAGAAAGACCTTCAGATCAATCTTTGAGAATGTCAAGGCTAAACATGTTATGGGTGCGTGATATTTCATATTTTTGTGTAAAAAAAATGATGAAAAATGAAAATGAGAGAGTCTTATTGGTGAAAACCTTTTCAGGCACCATAAGGCGACTGTAAGAAGAAAAAGAAATGAAAATAAGATAGACTTGTTGGCAAAAACTCATTGAGGTGCCACTAGCCGAAGAAGAGTTGTTATCCAGAAGGAACAAGTTCAAGAATAACTTAATTTAAAGCTCAATAAGTGGACAAAAGTAAAAATGATTAGTGTGGGTAGATCTGGTTGTTTGATTGAAAAATGCATGTCATAATCACCAGAATTGGTTTCCACATTCAGATAAGTTTTCCTTTTTGTTTTGAAAAAGAGATGCCTATTGTCCTTTTCTTTTTCTTTTTCTTTTTGATTTTTGATTTTTTTATCCTTGTCATCAAACAAAAATTTTTGTTGTCTTTTGTGTGTTTTTTAGTCAAATTCACATCAGGTCAAGTGAGAAAGGACTCCAAACTTACTACCAACTTCTTCAATGGTACAAGGCAAGACAAAGGGTCAATGCATAAGGACAACACTTCAAAGTATAATAAAATACTCAGAATGATCGTGATTTGACAATTTTTACTCGTTGAAAGGTAAAAGGTGTATGGAATGTTAAATTTTGAGATATTATACAAGAAAAATGTGTTTTGAGTTGAGAGTCTCAGTAATCAGAATTTTAAGTCAGAAGTATGACAAGTCAATGGGAATCAATCAAGGAATGAAAAAAGAGTTGAGCATGGAAAATGCAAGAGCCGATACTTCAAAAGTCAAGTGCCACAAACCAACCACCACATGTTTTAAAACTCACAATTTTTCTTTGTTTGAAACAGAGATGGAATGTTTTTTTTCATATAAAAGGATGCAATTTTACACTTCCATCAACGCAAGAAGCGTGATTACAGCATACAATGCTGGATCTCAGTTGTGGACCCTCCTAAAGAATGGGAATTTACTTAAGTCCAGGAGCCCGCCTGAAGAACATGGTGAAGAAATTGTAAGTCCAGGTGCCCGCCTGAAGAATAGGGTCAAGAAATTGTAAGCTAGGAGCCCGCCTGAAGAACGGGGTGAAGAAATTATAAGCCAGGAGCTCGCCTGAAAAACAGGATGAAGAAATTGTAAGTCAGGAGCCCGCCTGAAGAAGAGGGTGAAGAAAAAAAAGAAGTTCAGGAGCCCGCCTGAAGAACAGAGTGAAGAAATTGTAAGTTCAAGAGCTCGCCTGAAGAACAGGGTGAAGAAAAGAGAAAGTCCAGGAGACCACCTGAAGAATAAGGTGAAGAAATTGTAAGTCTAGGAGCCCACCTGAAGAACATGGTGAAGAAATTATAAGTCCAAGAGCTCGCCTGAAGAACAGGGTGAAGAAATTATAAGTCCAGGAGCTCGCCTGAAGAACAGGGTGAAGAAAAGAGAAAGCCCAGGAGACCACCTGAAGAATAAGGTGAAGAGATTGTAAGTCTAGGAGCCCACCTGAAGAACATGGTGAAGAAATTATAAGTCCAGGAGCTCGCCTGAAGAACAGGGTGAAGAAATTGTAAGTTCAAGAGCCCGCTTGAAGAACAGGGTGAAGAAAAAATAAAGTTCAGGAGTCCGCCTGAAGAACAGGGTGAAGAAATAGTAAGTCCAAGAGCCTGCCTGAAAAACAGGGTGAAGAAATTGTAAGTCCAGGAGTTCGCCTGAAGAACAGGGTGAAGAAAAAGGAAGTCCAAGAGCCTGCCTAAAGAACAGGGTAAAGAAAATCAAGTTCAGGAGTCCTTCTGAAGAACACGGCGAAGGAAAAGCAAGTCAGGATCCAGCCTGAAGAATGAGGTGAATTTTCAAGTCCATGCCGGAAGAAAATCTGAAGAATAAACCAATTATCATGTTTCCCTTTAATGCCAAAAGCCAACGAGGAGGAATATTTCGCATATCAAGTTCAACTCAAAATAGTGACTATCTCACCATTTGAGAAGTCATGAAGATTCAAGTCAAGATTCCAAAAAAGCAGCATAGATAAGATCTTTCACTTGTATCTTTATTTTATTTTTGTTATTCATTTGAATGTAAAAGGTTGAAGTCGTTAACCGGAAACTCGACGGAATCTCATTCGACTTTTAACTCTTTCTCTCATTATGTTACCTTTGAACTACTTGTGACCTGATTTTCTTATAACCCGGGATAGGTAGGATGTTCAAAACAAGGACTCGGTCATATTTTTCCTTTTATTTTAATTTAAGTTTATTTTATTCTTAATTTTTAAATAATTGGATGATCAAAAATCATATCTTGTTTACTTCTTTGTATGAAAACTCTTCAAGATTTCACACCAAGAGAGGCAAAAATGTAGACACGTGATTTTTTATCTTCCTTAAATTTTAAATTGCTTATCAATATTAAAAATTTATACTTATATTTAATCTGATATATTTTTATTCTTATTTTATTTTCATAATTTTTAGTTAAAAATAGATAACTAAATAAAGTTATTTTTGAGATATTTTATTTTTATTTTATTTTACTCTAATTCTAAAAATAATGCAAAAATTAAAATATATATATTTCCTATTAAATTTTAAATAAATAAATAATTTTAATATTGTCTTAATTATATTTATTTAAGGTTATTTATAATTTTTATTGTATTTTTCTTAAAAATATAAAATTAATTAGTTATATTTATATTTATTATTATTATCATTCCATTATCTTATTTATTTATTCATTTACTTTTATTTATTATTATTAAATTTTTAAAAAAAAGAGAATAGAATTTATTTTTAAATTTCAAATTTTCTCCCTCTCCTTATGTGATGATTAACCGTTCCTCAAAAAGTCCTTTTATTTAAGGACTCTCACCCTAGCAAAACAAAGGCCGTACATCTACACCTACAGACATCAGACACTGATAAAAACCGTTCCTCAAAAAGTCCTTTTATTCAAGGACTCTCATCCTAGAGAAACAAAGGCCGTACATCTACTCCTATAGACATCAGACACTGATAAAAACAAGAATCGGACAATGAAAAACATCAAAATCAGAGGGAAAAAAAAAAGGGAATAAAGGGAAAAGTCAGATAAAAAGAGAGAAAAGAGTGTAAAGTTGAATTCGGATTCCGTTTAAGTTTTTAGTGCCGATTGTTTCTTGCATTATTATTCAGTTCGAATAATTACATGTTCTTTTTCAATCTTGAACCATTTTATGTTGTAAGTTTACTGGACAATATGAACAAAAAATATTCTAATAATTTTATGCGTTATTCAATCTGTAGTTGAACAATTATATGAATCGCTGTTAATATATGTTATGCAATTGTGTTATTTAATATTGATACATTTTCACATTAATATGCACAAATTTACTGTACACATATAGTGACACACAATAGAGAAAAAATTACATTGAAATATCGAAATACTTTCTGATGTTTTTCCCTTTTATCATACATTGTTAAAACATACAACATACACATCTGCACTTACATATACCCGCACAGTAAAAGAAACAGAAAAATGAAAAGGAGAAAACCAGTGAAGAGGGAAAAGATCGAGGAAAGGAAAAAAATCAGTGATCGAGAGAGATCGGTGAACGGAGGGAACCAACCGGCTAGTTTTGAGTTTTTCGGTGGAAAACCTGTCGGACTCAACGAAACCTCACCGGAAAATACCTCAATCGCCTCCGCTCTTCTCTCTTTCTCACGTCATCGACTGGCGAAACCGGCGAAATCAGCGCCGCCTCCCCTCCCTTCTTTCCCCTCTCCAGCGGCGGATTTGGCCAGAACCGCCATTTCTGGCGAATCCAGCGCTGCCTACCCCCTTCCATTTTCCCGTCGAATCAGCTACCAATGATGAGAAGAATCTCGTCTGAAAACTATCACCCCGTCAAAACCAACCCATTTTTTGGTCTATTCAGGTCGATTCTCGCCGAAATCGTCACTGATGGACCCCCTTTTGCTCCAGATCCGGCGAGGATCACCAGATCCAACCTTGCCTCGCCGGAAAATCCATCAAATTCGGCCACCGCCACTGGTTCCCCCATCCTCTCTCTATTTTTTCGTAATTTTCGGCCCAACCATGGCCATTGTCGGAACAAATAGCTCTGTCACTACCAACGTTGAATTTATGAAACTGATATGAAGTGTATTTCTGTTTATATGCTTAAATTTTATGAATTGTTTATTTTAGGATTTATATTTAAGTTGACTTACTTGATTTGATTTTAATAAAAATATATTAATTTGAGATTATAATAAAAATTAGAAATAAGGATAATTAGTTTTTTTTGGTGTGTATATTTATATTATTATTATTATTATTATTATTATTATTATTATTATTATTATTTTTAGTTTATTTTATTTTTATTTTATTTATTTTATTTTATTTTATTTTATTTTTATTTTTATCACTAATTAAGGTTAATAATTCTTTGTAGATTAATATCTTTTAAAAAGAATATTGTTAAATTTTTATTAATAAGTTTAAATGGCATTTTTGAATAAATAAAATTGTTTTCAAGTCTGTTGCAAACCAACGTCTTTAATGCTAAACAAATTTTACGTACGATTAAAATTTTCGCCTCAATTAAGAATGCGGCGTACGCATCTTTGGGAGACATTTTAAAATTCAAAGATGCAATAATGTACCTTGAAAAATATTTTCTAAAATTAAATTTCATCGGTTTATTTAATATAAAATAATAGACAAGTTTTAGTATAATAAAAATGAGCGAATGAAGGCCTTCAAACATAATTTATTAAAATAGTTTAAACTAAGATAAGTCGATAAAGCGAACGTGCTAGAACCACGGGACTCGAGGGGTGCCTCACACCTTCCCCTCGGTCAACAGAACTCCTTACCCGGTCTTCTGTTTTCGCAGACCATAATAAAGAGGCATTTTCTTTTGATTAGGGATTTGAAAAGGTGACTTGAAACACCATAACTCAATTTCAAGTGACGACTCTGTTAATAAACTAATCTCTATTCAATATCCTTACTTTAATTGGAAAAATCCTTCGACTCCGACCCTCGGGCGAAAAAGGAGTGTGACATTGAGAAATCAAAGGGCCCTAAGTAGTTTATCGGGCCATTTGACATCGAAATGTTTTCAAATTATTTATTTGAAATTAGTTTGATTTGAAGTTGAGTTTTTGTTTGAAGATACAATTTAAATTTTTTTAAAAATTTATTTTTCTTATAAAACCTCACAGCTTGTGAAGTATTCGATGCCCCAATACATATGGAAGACATAAAGAAGAGAATGAAATGTTGACCACTTATATATGATTTTGTACATTTCAACGACTGATATGATATGATATGTTCAAATCATTCTATTTAGTGCTTACAATTGATTTTGAAGTGAGTAATTATGCTACACTTATGATTCTGTTGGTAGTTGCCTTACAGATCCTATAAAAGGAAATGAAGGACCTGATCTGACAGAAATACCACAACAAAATAATGTGCCATAAGAAAAAAAAATCATGTTATTAGAAATGGCTGGATAATATGATTAGTAGATCAAACTTATCTTTATACTAGTGAAGTGTACCTGTTTTGTACGTGTGTCTCACGATAAATAAAATTATTAAAAAATAGTCATCCATGTTAAAATTTTATATCTATTTAAATCATATAAACTAATATATATTTCAAATACTTTGACATGCAATTATCTATAAAGAATAGATGATAATTTATTATTGTAAACTTCAAGTTTATACTAAAATTTGAGAAAATTTACCTCAAGTCACAAGAAAATCTATCTCTTTAATTGTAGATACTATAACAATTGTCTATCAAGAATTCATCATTGAAAACTTCAGCAATATATCAAAAAAATTTAAAAACTTACCTCAAATCATAAATTACTTACCTCAAATCATAAATAAATTTAGCTCTTTAATCATAAATATTACCGTGACAACCGTAACGAAATAGAAATCTAAAATTAAAAGACTTTTTATACAAAAGTAGAGGATTCATAAACCAAAAAGGACACTAATTAATATTTTAGAAATATTTCATATATTCATATACTTTAATAATTATTTTCCATAAAAATAATTTTCGGACCTCAAAAAACTAACCTTTTTCATAGATTTAAGAAAATTCAGTAGTTTGCCTACATTAAAAAAATAATATTTTTCATAAATGTAGGAACAAACGTACAAAACATTAAGAATACAAACCTTTTCTTATAAAAATAGGAAAAATCAACAAGTTTTACGCCTAACAAACTTCTTCTCTATTTATTTTTAATATATTTATTATAGTTAATACTCAATATTATAAAATATAAAAATATAATAATTGAAATAAAAAAGTGAAAAGACAATTTTGTTTATTACGAAGACTTTTAATGAAGGGCAAAAAGCTCAAATCAATTTTTTAAGGATCTTTACACATTTAATATATTATAGAATAGATTATTTATCCTTGTGGACATATACATAGGTCAAAATTTCACCATATACGTGCGTGTTTTATTGGATTGTGGTCTTTGGACTACGAGGAGGTACATGATGTATTGAAATAATAAGTTCCGATGGGGGGAGGGGGAACAGGCTTAAGACAACCAGTAATTTAGGTGTTCACTAAATAAAACCTTACAAGTTCGGGGTGGTCTTTAAAACTTCTCTTTAAAAATTTACAAAAAGAAAGAGCTATCTAATTTTTACAAGAAATATTTTAGAACTTTGAATTAAACAACTCAAACTTCATATTAATAATTAATGTTTTAGCAATAACATCTAAGTTAATATATTGCAAACAAATGACCAACATCTTACTAACTAGAATGAATCTTTTATTACTAATTATATTATATATGAAGTTAAAGGTCATTTGTCTTTTAAAAATATTACAACAAAAATAATCAATATACAACAAAAAAAACAACAACTATAAATTATTATAATATTATTTTGTGTGTATATTTATATATTTATCAAGTTAAGTTTTGATAAAAGTGTATTGAGTAAATACATCTTTTCCCCCTTGAACTTGTCCTCCAGACTCACTTTAACACTTAAACTTAACTTTTGTTTATTTCCCCCCCTTAACATCTTTAAAGTGTATTAAATTTCACCCCTACAGCTGATGTGGAAAAAAAAAGCGAGTGAGTTGTTCTTTTTTTTAAAAAGGTCCATTTTATTGTGTTATATATATATATATATATAACATTAAAAGAAAATGAGAAAATCAAGAAAAGGCATCTTCTTCATCACTCCCCTTCTCCACCCCACCCCACCCCACCCCACCCCAACACTCTATTTCTTCATCTTCTTCGTACCCCCACCCCGTTTCTTTGCAATATCTTCTTCCTATCAAGTCCTAAT
>NC_061111.1:8705299-8831771 GCF_002878395.1 Capsicum annuum
AAAGTAACTGAGGCATTGCTTGATGTTGATTGGATCATAGCTATGCAGGATGAATTGAACCAGTTTAAGAGAAGCAAAGTATGGCACTTAGTTCCTCTTCCAAAAGATAGATCAGTAATTGGTACTAAGTGGGTGTACAGAAATAAATTTGATAAGCATGGAATAGTCACAAGAAATAAGGCAAGACTGGTGGTTCAAGGATATAATCAAGAAGAAAGAATCGACTTTGATGAGACTTTTGCTCCTATAGCCAGACTTGAAGCTATAAGACTACTTGTTGTCTTTGCTTCTTACATGAAGTTTATTCTGTATCAGATGGATTTGAAGAGTGCATTCCTAAATGGCATTCTCAAGGAAGAAGTGTATATTAAGCAACCCCCAGGATTTGAAAGCAAGGAGTTTCCAAATTATGTCTACAAACTGGACAAAGCTTTGTATGGGTTGAAACAAGCTCCAAGAGCTTGGTATGAAAGACTGTCAAAATTTCTATTGGAACATAGACATACCAGAGTCAGCTTCAAAAATAATGATTCACCAACAGAAGTATGTCAAAGAGCTTCTCAAGAAATTCTCCATGAAAGAGGCAAAAGAGATAAGTACTCCTATTACTACTGCCACAAAGCTGAACTTGGATGAAATAGGTTTTGATGTAGAGCAAAAGATGTATCGAGGTATGATAGGGTTATATTGTACCTCACAGCAAGATGGTATGACATTGTGTTCAGTGTAGGGCTATGTGCCAGGTTTCAAGCTAAGCCAAAAGAATCACATTTAAAGTCTGTAAAAAGAATCTTTAGAAACTTAAAAGGAACCAGTGATCTTGGCTTGTGGTATCCCAAAGGTAGTAACTTTAATTTGGTAGGATACTCTGATGCTGATTATGCAGGATATCTGGTGGACAGGAAAAGCACTACAGGTATGGCATACTTCTTGGGATCATGTTTGATTACCTGTTCCATAAAGAAGCAAAATTCAGTAGCTTTGTCTACTGCTGAGGCTGAATACATTGCTATTGGGTCATGCTATGCTCAGTTGTTGTGGATCAACACAAGTGCTATAAACATAGCCAAAAACCCTGTCCAACACAACAGAACTAAGCATATTGATATTCGTCATCACTTTTTTAGAGACAATGTTGAAAAAGGAAATATATCAATTATGTTTTGTTCAACTGAGGAACAAATTGCTCACATATTTACTAAGGCCTTGAGTAGAGAACACTTTGAAAAAAATAGGTTAGCATTGGGGATGATTAAAATTGTATAAATCTCCCTCAGTGATTGACTAGAACATGCTATGCCTTAGAGAGTGTTAATTAATTCAGTTTTACACATTTAGTTGTGTATCCTAATTCCAAGATTTTAAAGCAAAGTGGTATAATTATGTGTTTTTTTTGCAGATAGACTGGATCATTAAGGCAAGAGTGGTCATGGACTAATTAGAACACACGGTATGATTATTGTTTTCCATAATAGCATTAAGAGAAATACGTTATCTATATGGTTCACTCTGTCATGATTAAAACCGCCAAAACCCAACAGTCCTCTTCTTCGAATGGAGGAAAGACCTTTCCCATCAGTACAGAACTTCTACATTAGCATGTTTCTTCATATCACAGTCCCCCCACGTTTCAACTTTTTTCTCATTCTTCTTAAATACACATTTTGTTTTCTCTTCCATCTCCACTTCTTTTTTTTAACCTCTGAAAATCCAACAAGCTATGGCATTTTCCTCATCCTCTCCTTCTTTCACAAAATCTGAAACAAATCCTTCAATCCAAATTATTCTTCACCCAAACATTACTTTACCTTCACTTATCCAACCCCAAATCCCTCTCAAGTTATCTGATTTTTCATTATTTAAAACTCTACCACAACTCTTTTCTCACTCCATTTTCAAACCCTTACTTTTTTCAAAACCCTTACCACTACCTGTGGTTCCTCTACAAATCCTTAATCGTGATGACATTCCCATTGTTGATCTTATCCCAGACGGTCACGATCGACTCTGAAACGAAAACCATCTTTTGTCACCATTGATGTTGATGTCGATACTCAGGTACAACTTTCTCCCATCATCCATTCACCTCGAACTCCACATACTCGGGGAAGAAAAAACCTAGAAGATACTTCTTTGGAAGAGGCACTTAGGGCAAGTAAAAAAAAATGGGTAGTGTCTACTGCTTCTCCTTCCGCACGTGAGCCCTCTCCTGATATTTTTCTTCGCTCTAAAATAAAACAAAAGAATATCCTAGCCAAACCCTCAAAGCCCTTCTTCTCTCGTAAATAGACCTCCATTTCCTCTTCCACACCCTCCTCATCCTTAAAATTCACTGTCAAAGCTTCTACTGTCAAATTCTCTACTGGTCAAAGATCAAACTCCTCTAAATTTTCTCCAAAATCTGCTTTACATCCCAAGAAACAAGTTCCCAAACCTGGTTTTTCTAACCCATCTGGCTCAGATTCAGACTATCTTTCTGATACTCCTTTTTTCCTCCTACTTTAATTGATTTTGATGATGATATTCATGTTGATACTGCTGTTGATAAATCTTCTCAGTCAGACCATGTTCTGTACTTTCAGAAATGAAAGATGGCTAGAGGAAGGGTTGTCACTGGTTTTGGGGGTCCTGATATGGATACGTTATTTCAAAACTGACAGCTCAGGGATGGTCATACTTATTTCTTCAAGGTGATCATCATAGAAGGTTTGGTAAAAATAATGTGTATGAGTTTTATACCAATGGAGTTGCAGTTGGGGAAATGATCTCAACCACTGTTCATGGGAAAACCATCAATCTTTATCCTGTTGATCTGGGCAGAATTCTCAGTATTCCTACTAGAGGATAGAGTCATTATATGAAGGGATCTTGTCCGTCTCTTGATAATGTTTTATCAGCTCTTGATATCTGTAGAAAATTCTCTGGGAATCCTCTTCTTTCCTCTCATCGTAGGGTTATGAAAAATGAGATGCCCCCTCTCTATCAGTCTTATTTTGATATGGTTCACAAAATAATCTTGCCTAGACAGGAAAGGTGCACAGTTGCAAGTTTTCTAGATCTTACCTTGATAGAACTATTGGATTCTGAGATTCCAATAGACCTTCCTCTACTCATTATTAAGCATATGCAAAGGGTATTTGTCAAAGATACAAATGGTCATGCTCTGCCCTACCAGTTCTGGCTTGCATCTATTTTTGATGATTTTTATGTACCTATCAAGATATGGTCCTTGCAGACGACTAAGGATGTGATTGGACAACTGAACCATGCTAGGTTACCTGCTGCCATGAGACATACTGACAACCCTATACAGAAGTTACGAAATGCCTTAGTGGCCAAGCAGGGTGAGCTGGAGGGTGCACAGGCTGTATTGGTGGCTGCCCAGGCTGTTCATGAAGTTGAAAAGAGGGTTCTTAAAGCTAAAATTGTATCTCTCACAGCAATCTTGGATAAGGAACGAGCTGAAAATGCTGATATCATCAGGAAGTTGACCTCTCTTATCCCCTGTACCTCCTCCAATTAAAATCCTTCTTCGTTCCTTAGGCCTATTCACTATGTTGTTCTTCTGTTTACTTGTTTCTCTTTTTGTTTTACTGGGTAACGATAATTGTATCTTTTTTTTTGTGCATGAAATGGACCTCTTTTGCTTCACTTGATCTACTTTTGTTAATTCAATCCATAGTTATCTCTTGCTCTGAGTCTTGCTTGTTTTGGTGATAGCCCCAGTGGCCGTGAATTATTAAACAATTTTCACTTGATGGCTCATCTTTTCGATGATATCAAAAGGGGGAAGAATAGATTATACAATGCTTATAACTCAATTGGACTAACCTGTTTCATTCTACTGTGATTCTGTTATTTAATTCCTTCTTGAGTATGTCAGGATTCTGTAATATTGAAGCTACTATGTTGTCATCATAAAAAAGGGGGAATTTATTAAGGCATGAGGGGTTTTGATGATAGACATATGAATGAAACGTATTGAAGAAGCTGGTCTATTTAAGGTGAAATAGTCTAGCTAGCACAGGAGTTAGGATGATGTGATTCTGCGTTTAAGACAAGCATAGATAACATTGATTACATCAGAAGCTGAATCCGTTCAGACAAAAAGTCTTAAAGAAGTTAAGTGGATCAAGGAGTTCAGTAAGAAAAGGATTTGAAGTAAAAGAGTTCTATTAAATCTAGGAGAGGTGAGGAGGCAACAAAAGGGAAAAGAGTTAACTGATAGAGTTCTACTGGAGAAAAAATTGAACATAAAAAAGGACTCTAGCACAGGTTGGCTTAAATACAACAAACGTGACTCAAAGTTAGCACTCATGCACCCACTAAAAAGTTAATCAATAATCAGTATATCAGTTCACATACTTGAAGAAGAACCTAGTCTCTTACTTAGCAGTTCATAAACTGTGTTGAAGTTAGGTTCTTGTATTGTAATGAGTCATTGATTCTAGTCTCAGTAATCTATAAACTGATTTAGAAGTTGTTGTCTTCATGTTTGGGAACTCGAAGATTTGGGAACACTTATCTTGGGAAGATTAGTGTTTTTGTAGTGATAAGAGTTAAAAGTTTTAATTCCTAGGTTACAACAAATCTTGTAATTTTGTTGATTGTTAAGGCTCAAGTATTTTAGTGAAGTTGGGTTAAATCCTGTAGAGATACAGGTCGTGGTTTTTTCACCTTTCTTGAGCCGGGTGTTTTCCATGTAAAACACTGTGTTCAGTTTACTTCTATGAACCACGTTTACTTACTTGTTCCACAGATAGGCAATTACTAGGATGCGTACTCTAACAAATTGGAGGTCAAAACACCAAATTTTACATTAATATAGAATTTGGTGTAGGGTTGGAGATGGCCTAAGAGTGACTTTGATGGCACTCACTTTAATTTTAGTCCCATTTGACAAACCATCTTTGCTGACATTTGTAGAAATTCAAGAGCAACACATTGGGGAAAATTTTCCAATACTTATTTCTCTGTAGATGTATTTATACATGGTTCATAACTTGAATGCAAAGAAAAAATTAAAAATTATCCTAAAACGATAATTACATGTCTAATTTCTATTGATTGTCTATGTAACCTCTATAACGAATTTTATTCCTTCCTATGCTGAAGGTTGTGCCTCTCACGTGCCTTGGTGGAAGGTTTTAGGACCAAAATAAGATGAACGGCTAGTATTAAAATAAGTTGAATGAAAGGGTAGATTGTTTTTGGACCAAAAGCCTTTGACTTTGGCTTTTTCTTTTCATTTCCTTTTGATTCTGAAGAGGAAAGAACATGAACATTTTCTGCAACTTTTTCTTTATTCTCCACCTCTTCCTCAAGATGGAGGGGAGGGAAGTGACACCCATCTTGTCAAGGAGCCGATGATGAGCAGGTCCATAAGGGACTTAGTGAAAACATTTGCGACCTGATCCTTGGAAGGAACGAAAATAAGAGAAATGAGACCTGAGAGGTACTGCTGCCGAACAAAATGGCAATCAAGTTTCATGTGTTTCGTCCTTTCATGAAACACGAGATTTTTTTCTATCTGAATCCTTGCTTGATTGTCGAAGCGAATAAGAATTAGTAGGGTCGGCGGTACTGATAGATCGAAAAGCAAACATGTCAACCAGGTCAACTCAGCCACCAATCGTCGCACGAAATGATACTCTACTTCAGCAGAGAACAAAGAAATCGAAGCTTGTTTTTTCGATTTTCATGAGATCGGAGATCCTCCTATGAAAATGAATAATCCACTGATACAGCGTCGGGGGTCATGACAACACTCCCAATCTACGTCACAAAAGGCGGAGACTGAAAAAGAAGGAGATATAGATAAAAAAATTCCTTGATTAGGGTTCTTTTTCAAATAACGCAATACCCTAAATGCAGCTGTAAAATAATTTTCACGAGGTGAGTGCATGTACTAACTCAGAGTTAAAACTGCAAAACACAAATTGGGTCATGTGTGAGTCAAATAGTTCATCTTTCCAACAAGATGTCGATAAACTGTTGAATCTAATATATATGCCCCTGAATTTGCAGATAATTTATAGGAAGGATCCATAAGTGAAGATACAGGGCTCAAGTGATACACATCAAACTCTTGAAGAAGATTCAAGGTATATTTCCTTTAACTCATGATTATTCCTTTGTCTTCCCGCAAAATTTTGATTCCCAGGAAGTAGTGCAGTAACCCAAGATCCTTAATTTTAAACTCGACATGAAGAAAATCTTTGAGACTCTAAATTTCAACAGCATCACTTCTAGTTGTAGACACGTAATTTTTCACCCTCACAAATTTAATATATATTTCTGTATTTGTAGACACCTAATTTCGTCCCTCCCCGATATCGTTTTTACCCATTTTTGCCTTATCCTACCATGTACCCTCACCCGTGTGATAATCCCTCCACAAAATGACAAAAATAGCAATCCCCTAACTAATTTTATCTTATCCTAACAACCTACTCAATCAAAATAAACCACATCACACCCTACCCCTACCCCCACCTCACCACCCCACCTACCCTACCCCACAACCACACAATTCCATAGGCATATATACAACAAAAAAGGAAATCATTCGGCATCCATTTTTTTCCATTCCACGAAATTCCATCTTTTTTTCGTTTTCTTCTTCACGATTCACACACACTCCTCACATCCTCATAAAAGACACTCACTAAAATTCTCCATTTGGACAATTAAGAATTCACACAACAAATAAAAACGAGGGGGGACTTTCTTTGATTTTTATTTTTTAGAGCGTCATCATCATCTTCATAGAAGAACACGAGAGCAGCCATGGATGAACTCGATTTTTCTTTTTCTTCTCAAAGAAATTGAATACAACACATCAGATACTAAAAAAAAAAAAAGGACACTCATCTTCTTCCTTTCGATTCAAGACCATACACCCACATACACACAGCCACAAGCTCCCATGCACACACTGAAAAAGTCCAGATCGGGGAGAGAGTAAGCTGAATGAAAAAAAAAGATAGAGGGATTCGAGGTTGAAGTTTGAAACGGATAAGAAAACGGGATTGGTTTCGGGTTACTCGAAAATGGGTCGGTGGGTTTGGTCGTTGTTCTGGTGATTACTTAGTCGGAATTCTCGTCAACGTTTGCCCGATTTTGTTCGTTCAACGAGCCCGGTTCAAAATTTTCAATATTTTTTCCGTTTTCCACTGATTTCTAGCTAAATCCAGCTTGAAACAGTGAGGTTCGCTGGAATATATTTTTGGCATTTTTTGTTTGTTGTCCTGTTTGAGTTCATCAAAACTCAAATTACATAAGATTCGGTCTTTCGTCAGGTCGTTTGAGGCTTCAGATAGATTGCTATTTTTCTATTCAAGTTGGATTCGTCGCCGTTGAGGTTTTATTCGAAATTCCAAGTCCGGGTTTTCTTATTATCAACAAAGATCAGATTGTCGAAAGGTCCATTTCTTAACCCGCTCTCTTTTTATCTATCTTGTTGTGTTGAATGGGTTGTGAATATGTGTGGTGTTATTATATTTTGTTGGATTTTTGTTGATGTTGATCATGACGTTTGTGATTCGGTTATGTTGGTTTGAGGAATGAGTTTGATCATGTTTTAATGGGTTGATAAAAGGAAAATTGGGGTGGAATTACGAGATTGATAAAATGATGAATTTGGGTTAATGATGGTTTTATTATTACTTTTTGTTCAACTTGGAATAAACATGAATAATGTTGGTGAACTCGATAGTATCACTGTTTTAGGTCGCTAATTGGATAGGCGAATATAGGCTGGGAAGGCGAATTTAGGAATAAGTGTTTTCGTGGAATGTTTAGAATTGACAGGTTTGGTTGAATGTTGGAAATTCCATGGAATGTTTGAAATTTTGTTGAATAATTTGATTTTCTCGCACTAAAAATGTATTCATTTGGTCGGGGAATACCCCAAAGTATCTATATATATTTATTCACCGGGGAATGCCCCGAGATATCTTGTACCCGGAGGACGTTCGTGATGAAGGCCCAAGGCGTCGGGTAGAGCATTAGTCTAGAATTAATTTAGAAGAGGATTTATTCTTACGCATTTT
The DNA here is from genome assembly GCF_002878395.1 of Capsicum annuum. NCBI lineage: Eukaryota > Viridiplantae > Streptophyta > Magnoliopsida > Solanales > Solanaceae > Capsicum > Capsicum annuum. The sequence goes on from NC_061111.1 coordinate 8,713,354, forward strand.
TCTATTTTTGGACTGTATAATTGGACTGGACACTAAATTTTGGATTTGTTTTGTTTCATGTGTTTGATGGATTATTTTATGTGTTTTTTTGTGTGGTTTATACATTTGTAATGTCAAATTAGCCGATACGCTCTACCAAGCGACCGTGGTCGAACCACGGGATCGAGGGGTGCCTAACACCTTCCCCTCGATCAACAGAATTTTCTAGCCGGAATCTCTGTTCGCAGATCAGTTTTATAGAGTCAAAACTATTTTGAAAAAGGATATTCATTGGTGACTTGGCACATCCGATTTATGCTAAGTGGCGACTCTGAGTTTTGAAACTAATGAATCCTTTTCTAAACAATCATTTTCTTTTGTCACTTAATAATAAAAACCCTTTCGAACCTTAAACCATAATCTTTTTTTTCGGTTAAAAAAGGGGTGTGACAGTATTAAATATTTATATTTAATCCGATATTATTTTTAACTTTTATTTTATTTTTAATAAGTTTTAGTTGAAAATAAATAAATAAAGTTACATTTTAAGATATTTTATTTTTATTTTTATTTTTAAAATAATATAAAAAATTTTCAAAAAATATTTTATTTTAATTTAGATTTTTTATAAATAAGCTAGTGATTTTATTTTCTCAAAATTATATTTTATTTTAAGATAGTTATATTTTTATTTATATTTTTTATAAGTATAAAAATTAATTAGTTAATATTACTTTGTTATTATTATTTATTTTATATATATAATTAATTAATTTATTTATTATAAGAAAAAAAAGAAGGAGATCATTATCCTAAAAAAAAAATTGAAATATTACTACATGAAATTATGATCAACTGGAAAAGAAAAAATAAAAGTATATATTATATTCCTACAGTGAGAATTCCTGGATAAAGAAAGATTAAGACAATATGGAGAAAAGAGAACGTGATAAGTACTCCTTAATTAACGCTTTATTCATTCTTTTAATCTCCTTAAAAATTAAAAGTTGAATGGCTTAACATGTATTTGCAAACTCTTAAATTTGCTGTAAACTTATTTAGACACTCGAATATAATTGGTTTTAATTAAGTTTGACCACATGAATATTGCTGATACATGTTTTTTATTAGATATACTTTCGGTTCAATTTTTTTACGTGAATATTAGAGAGTCCATTACGTAAGATGTTCTTTTAGGCTAAAAAAATATTTTGTGGTTTAAATCATTTTAAATTCTCAATTAAATATGTGATCATGAGTAATATTTGCGACTTAATTCAAAACTCATTGCAAATGATAAAAGAAAAGAAAGAATAAGAATAACATGGATAAGATAAAATTGTCTCGAGTTTATAAGAGACAAAGCAATGTATTTTAATGCTAGATAAACTTTAGGCACGTTGAATATATTTTACTCGATTAAGAATGCAGCATACGCATCTTTTTGAGATGTTTAAAAATTAATCCGAGGATGCAAAATTGTACCTCGACAAAGACGTTCTAAAATTGATTTCTATCAGCTTAATGCGAGAGGTATAGAAATATATTCTTGGTATATTATAAATGGATGAATGTAGGCCTTAACATAATTTATCAAAATAGTTTAAATTAGTATAAGTAAATAAAAGTGATCGTGCTAGAACCACGGGACTCGAGGGGTGCCTCACATCTTCCCCTAGGTCAACAGAATTCCTTACCCACTCTTCTGTTTTCGCAGACCATAATAAGAATCATTTCCTTTTGATTAGGGATTCAATAAGGTGACTTGGAACATCATAACTCAATTTCAAGTGGTGACTCTGTAAATAAAATAATCCCTACTCAATATTGTCACTTTAATTAGAAAAACCCTTCGACTTGACCCTCGGACGAAAAAGGGGTGTGACACTAGTAATCAATATGTCATCGACATACACAACCACTATAGAAATCAAATTCCCTGTTTGTTTAAAGAATAAAGAATAGTCATTAAGAGATGTTGTATACCCTTAAAACTCAAGGCCCCAGCAAGTTTGGCATACCATTACCTTGACGTTTGCTTTAGTCCATATAAGATTTTTCTTAACTTACACACCATGTTAGGATTGGAAGGAGTTAAACCAGGTGGGAACTTCATGTAGACTTCTTATTGCAAGTCACCTTGTAAGAAGGGATCATGCACATCAAATTGTGGTATAGGCCAGTTCTTCTTAGCTGCAATAGCCAAGAGACATTTGATTGCGCTCATTTTGACCACTAGGGAGAAGATTTTATTGAAATTTATTCCTTCCTTTTGAATGTCTCCTCTAATGCTAATCTTGTTTTTAGTCTTTCAATTGAGCCATTTGCTTGATATTTTACTTTATATACCCACTTACAAGATAGTGTCTTTCTATTGGAAGGTAATAGAACTTCATCCCAAGTATTATTAGATCTCAAATCATTAAGTTCCTCTTTCATAGCCTTTGTCCATCCTGAATAAATAGAGGCCTGATGATAACTATTAGGTTCTGTGATCTGGTCAATTATTTTCAAAAGAAATTGGTTATATAAGAAAAGTATAGAATAAGAGAGATTACGGGAGTTAATAGGGATAGCAAAACAAGATTCAGTGATAGGACTAAGAAAAATGTTGTTGCAAAAATAATCTTAAAGATTTATAGGAAGGACTCATTTGTTTGTTCTTTCTGATCTTCTTAGAGGTGGATCAATGAAATTAGGGGGAAGTAGAGCTGAAGTAGCAGAACTGAATGGTGTGATAGGTTGAACACTGGGGGGAGAAGATGAATCAGGTGTAGGAATTGAATGGTCTAGATCCATAGGTGGAGGGTCTGAAGTATCAAAGGAAAAAGGTGCACTGTTATTGTAGTAGTGTGTTGATGATGGAATAGGAAAAAATAGGAGGAGGGTCAGTGATACTAGAAAAAAAGAGGAATATGTCTTCAAAGAAAGACATCCTTGGACACTATTAATTTTTTGATTTCTAACTCCAAAAGCTTGTATCCCTTTTGATTGGATGGATTACCTAAAAACACACAAGGTTTTGCTCTAGATTCGAACTTTCCTCTTCTATTACACAGAGTACTTGCATAACACAAACATCCAAAACACTTCAAATTATTATAGCAAGGTTGTTTTCCATATAGGATGTGATAAGGAGTAGTTCCTTGAAGTACTCAGGAAGGTAATATGTTAATTAAGAAAGTGACAGTAAGAATGCACTCTCCCTAGTACAACAAAGGGACTTGTGACTGAAATAGAAGAGCACTTGCTATTTCAAGAAGATGCCTATGCTTCCTCTCAACAACTCTATTTTTTGGGGGGTAGAAACACAAGAAGTTTCATGTAAAATGTCCTGTGAGTTGAAAAATTAAACTGCAACATTGCTCTTTCCTAATTCCATGGCATTATCTCACCTTATCTTTTTCACTTTAACATTGAATTGCCTCTCAACCATTTGTAAAAAATGTTGCAACACAGAGAATGCATTACTCTTGGTAGCTAATAGATAAGTCCAAGTGCTTCTACTATAATCATCAACAATAGTAAGAAAATATCTATAGTTATCATGAGTTGTTACTTTGTAAGGTCCCCCAGTATAAATATGAATGAGATCAAATATGGACTTAGTATAAATGTGGCTAATAGGAAAAGAAGGTCTAGATTGCCTTGCTTTAGGGCACACATCACAAAAATAATTAGAATTTGAAGAAAATAAAATGAAACAAACATTTTTCATTGATGAGAAAGGCAAGTGTCCCAATCTAATGTACTATAGTTTTACATCAAAAATAACACTTTTACAAGCAGGTAAAGAAACTGAATTATCACTATTCAAAGAAAAAACAAAAACCAAAGAACTATTAGGAGCTGCAAATGACATTTTAGCTTTGTTCTTGCTGAGTTTGATAATTTACTCTTGAACCTTAGGCTTGAGAAAGTATAACCCCTCTGAAACTTCACCAAAAACTTGAGGCCTCATCATAGAAAGGCCCTGCATCACACAGTTATGCAAAGTAAAAAATATTGTTCATAAAAATTGCTTGCAAAATTTATGCACAGACATAAGATTATATTTGAAACTTAGAACATACAACACATTATCTAAAGAAAGATCAGAAAACATAAGTATTATTCCATATTGAGTGACCAAGATAGTTTGTCAATTAAGAAGATTAATAGTCAAGGAATTTTTAAGATAGGACAGTGATGTAAAAGAAAGAAAATTATAGCACATATGCTCAGAAGCACCTGAACCTATTATCCAAGTACTAGATCTAATAACAGAAAAGCATGAGCCAAGATATTTAAGAATTGTATCAACCACTACATTAGCATTAATGCTTATGTCTGAATGACCACCTGAAACTTTCTCCATTTTTATTTGCTTGAACATCTGGACAAATTGATTGTATTGTTCCTTGTTGTAAGTCTGGCCAGTGACATCTGCAGCATGATTTTCTTTATTATCTATTTCTTCGATAGCCATAGCTCCATCACCCCTTACTTGACTCTTGAAGACCTTTTCATTTGTAAATTAAAAATCATCTGGAAAATCATGTAATGTAAAACAATCTGTCTCTAAATATCCCATTTTTCCACAATAGGTGCAAATAGAATTTGGGTCATATTTAGCTCGTTTACCATTCATCCTCTGATTCTGACTTTGCTTTGAAAACTTTTATGCTGATTGTTGTGATCCAACAGTTCTGGGATAAGAAGCACCAGATCTACCTAGAGTATTCATGAACCTTTGTCCTTTTCTATTCATCTTATAGTAATTCATGCTTCCAGTCATGAATGCTGATGAATCAGAGGGAACTATAGAGTTAGTATAAGATTCTCTTTGATTTTCATCTTGCACAATCAAAGAGTATGCATGATTGTTGTCAGGCAGAGGGTTAATCATTATGTTTTCTGCAACTTATGTTTTCCTCCACACATACATACTCACAAGTGCATTTGACATTTGAATTTAGTGAATCTAGCTCATCCCACAATTTTTTCAACTTAGTAAAATAATCAGCTATGATGGAAGTACCCTAAACTGGCCTACTGAGTTTCTTTTGTAGGTGATATAACTTTGCACCATTAGATTAGCCAAATCTATGCTCCAAACTTGTCCAGAGCTCCCTTACTGTTGCTGAGTATATCACACTATCAGCAATTTCTTTCGATAAAGAGTTCAAGATTTAAGATGTGACTATATCATTGCACCTGTTCCAAGCCTACAGATCTGGAGAATCTGGAACTGGGATTGATTGAGTTCCTGTGATAAATTTCAGTTTGTTCTTAGCTGAAAAGGCTATAAGAACAGATCATCTCCATCCTTGATATTTATTTCCATTAAAAGGAGTGTTTACCGGAGTCATTCCTGCTGCATTAGAGGCATGCAGGTAGTATGGGTGATTGTGATCAATTGTTGCTATGGTTCCAACAACTGTTGGTGCAGGTTCCATGGATTAAGGATTAAGGATTAAGGATTTTAGAATGATGATTTGGATGACTGATTATGCTTGCTCTGATACCATGTAGAAATTCAAGAGCAACACATTGGGAAAAATTTTCTGATACTTATTTCTCTGTACAGGATGTATTTATATATGGTTCATAACTTAAATGCAAAGAAAGAATTAAAAATTATCCTAAAATGATAATTACATGTCTAATTCCTATTGGTTGTCTATGTAACCTCTATAACAAATTTTATTTCTTCCTATGTTGAGGGTTGTGCCTTGGTGGAAGGTTCTAGGACTGAAATAAGATGAACGGCTAGGATTGAAATATGTTGAATGAAAGGATAGATTGTTGCCACCTGTTGTTGAACCAAAAGCGTTTGACTTTGGCTTTTCCTTTTCATTTTCTTTTGATTCTGAAAAGGAAAGAACATGAACATTTTCTGCAACTTTTCCTTTATTCTTCACATATTTGAAAAAATAAGATGATACTCATTTATTATAGTACCTTTTTTTCTAATTTTACCCTTGTTGCTCCAATTAGTCGAGTGTTAACTAAGTTAATAAAATATTTATAAAAGAAAAAGATGATTTAAATAAATCATTTTCAATTAAAATTAAATACTACTCCCTTCATTTCTTATTGGAAGTACAAAAGTATTGTTCTTTTATTTTAGGACAAGTCCTTTGCTGTGTTTCATTTATGAGTTATGACAACCTAGGCAACTCACGTGAATTCATGTGATGGTTTTGGCCTCAAGTTTGACTCCTCCTAGACAAAGAAACAATAATTTTTTATTTTTTATTTTTTGGGTTTTGGATGAAGTTGAAAATACAAATGCTGGCTGGAGGAAACAAAAATTCAATGGCTAAATTTGCATTTAAACCACAAGGATAATTAACTCTTTTTTTACGCTATTGATATTGTGGTGAGATTGAACAAAATTTCTTAAATCCTCAATTGGAGAAGTTGGGATCTTGGTATTAAAAAAAAAAGCAATTCTAATAGTTGTAGGCATGTTTTTCCTTTTAACTAGCCTTATGCAGCACGAATATGAGTTAATCGAAGCTATTATGAATATTAAATCTGAAGTGGGAAATAAAAAAGACTTTTTCCCATGAGTAATGTGAGTAAAAAAAAAAAGTCAAAGACCAGAGAACTAGTTTACAAAATATATACATAGTGTATACGTAATATATATACTTTATATTAATAATATACATATATCACACATCCATATACGCTACATATATGACCAAAATATAGTGATAGTAATATTTGATCTATGTTGGTAAGCTAGATGTCTGAAGAGTATATTTACGTAAATTTTCCTAAAAATTACCCCTAAACCCAAATTAATCATCAGCAGGGATAGGATGAAAATAACAAGAAAGGTCATGTAGATTATTTGCAAGGAATCAAATCAAATTGGATTTTGATTCGTGGCGGTACAAATAAATCCAGGCTGGTACTTTGAAATCAAATATTCTGAATTTTGGACCACTTATGCTACCAGATTTAATTTCCACAGAAAATCCAAACTTTTTTGTTAAATGTTAGTGTCAAGACAAAATTTGTGAAGTATTTGGCTTGTTTTCTTTCTCGTGTTCCTTTTCATGTGAAAGTAATTTGGCTAATGTTCAAACTTCATTTCGAGTGAGTTCTGGTGAAATAGTAATATTCTAGAAAAATATAATTGGCAAAATCTGTTGAATGCAACCTTGCATTGTATATAGATTAATAAGTGCCAAATCCTTTTTTTCAAAAAAAAAAATAGGAAAAGGGCCAATTGTTCTTCGTTTCATTTTTTGGCACAAGAACATCCTTTAATCGAGCAACTCAAAAAATGGTCTTTTATCGATAGCCAATCAGCTCAAAAATGCCTCTCCACTAATGTTTACTCTTGAAGCCAAATATAAATCTACGGGATAAAGGTAAGGTTAGCGTACATTCTATCATGTCTAAAAATTGGGATGTTGTTGGATAAATCATCCTTAAACAAAAAAGAAAGGCATTTTGGTTTGTATATTGAACCTCTAAGTCATTTTTATGCAGTGGGAATGTCAAACCTTCATTTCAATTTGTTTGTCTAATTTTGACTTGACATAAAATATAAAAAAGTAAAGACTTTTGAATCTTATCATGGTCTTATAAACTAAAGTTGCATAAAATGTGTTTTAATCTTATGATTTTAAACCTGTCACGTAAAATATTGAAATTAAAGAAAAGAAAAAGTCATTCTTTTAAAAAATGGAATAAATAAGAAAGTAAACAAATAAATCGAAACAAGGTAATAATATAAATGAATAGTAGCCTTACATAGATTATAAGCAATTAAAAAGAACGTGTGAAATCCCAATAAATTAAACAACCATCCATCCGGGGGAGCATTTTGATACATCCGGAAAATAATAATAATGAAAATTACAAGTCAAAAAAACAATTAATAATAATAATAACGGCCTTCTTGATTATCAACATAAATAAACTACAACTAAGACACCTACATCTTAATTCTTACAAATTAAATAAGAGACACCTCACAAAGCCTGGCTCCCGCATTTTAATTAAACAAACAACCATCTGCTGCAAAATGTTCCTTACTGGAACACAGCAAATATTGTTGATACCAGCAGCAGCAGCATGTAACTGAATTTCGACGCGTTGCCTTTAATGGATGTTGCATATGATATATCTTGTGGCCTGTAGATTAATGAAGTATGTTAGACAATTACAAGTGTTGAAACACTTCTTAGGTGTGAAGATAGTTGTTGTTTACTTACTTTTGTAGTTTGTTAAGTTGGCCACAGAAGAGTGCATTGTCTGGAATTGGCAACTCTGTCTTGTTAGTGGGCTCGGGATTAACAACCTTGATGTATGTTTCTTGGCCTAGATACCACGAGTCGAGGTTTTCTGTCCTCAGGTTCCAAATTCCAACGTTGTCAAGGGATACCAAGATTGCTGTCCATGCCCCGGGGAAGACCTGCGAGAGCAGCATAGCAAAGTTGATACAACTGTAGATATGAAATGAAAATTATGCACTAAAGCCAAGAACAAATTGTAGGACGTTTAAATGGCATAGCCTGTGGAGTAATACTAGATGTGCCTGTTGATGCTTGATGCTAACGGAAGGACAATGATGTTACAGGCAACCACAAACATGTTGAAGAAGCTTAGTACGTTCAAAAGTTTACACCTCAATTACCACACAAACTGAGTTTGAGTTCTTGTATAAGACAAGCAGTGATATTATGTAAGGCAAACGAGTAAGAAAAGAATTGAACTCATCGAGTTGTAAGCAGTTCCATTGAAACAGCAACGAAAATATAGTGAGTTTGGCCAAGGAAGACATACATCCATAATTCAACACAATGTCGTACCTTTTCCTTTTGAGAAAACATACTTCATGTACTTACTATCAACCTTATTTCATCGTTCTAATACACCACTCATTACTTCATTGGCACAAAAAGGAAAAGAGGGGAGTCCAAACTGGCCTGGTTAGGAGCAATATCATGGTTGTAAACAGATATCCAATAAGGGATTGTAAGCCTGTACTACTAGCCACGAATCTTGAGAAATTCTCAAGATATAAAAAATGATTACCTGTGTTGTGGTACGAGCTATTCCATCCCATTTGTTGTAAGTACCCCTACTATTATTTGACCACACGCCATAATCCATCCTGCAAGTTTGCATTATTGAAAAGTCAGTTTTAGAGAAATAGGTTCATCAGTTTCAGGTTTGAATATAATGGACACATTGAGAGGAGGCCAGATCATACCCGACCACAAAAAATGCATATCCACTCATATGGTATGTGTGCACTTTGGTATCATTGTTCTGAAATATTACTTCCATAAATCCCCTGAAGGTACCATTGATAACAGAGGTTTCCATCTTAGGAGGTCCAGTTAGTGGTGCTGTAGGAAAATCTAGCTTATATACGCCCTTCAATTTGTACTGGTCAGCAAGTCTGATTGGTGTTTTAGGATTAACAAATGAAACCCCGTTAAGTGTTGTTCTCCTTTTTCCATCTACTGTTGTTGGCGGCTTATTTTGGATCACGTATATCTCTGTCACATTAATAGAGCCATATCGGAAAGAACCTTGCGGATTTGGGCGAGCTCCACTGGCAGTTACATTCCACCTACATAGCATACACCATAACAGCAAATGGTAAGTGGCAGAAAAGTTTTGCAACCCTGTTAAATTAGCTCCCAACTAATTAAAGCTTTCTGATACAATTTGATAAGAGTATTGAGGAAAGAAAACAAACCTGATAGATCTAGCCTGGTTCATAGAGTAAGTTTTGTCGAATTCATCTTGTGGTGGTGCGGGTAGAGGGCCATGTGCCTTCCCTTTTGAGTTTGTGTATGTCAAAATACCTACACCGGTGACTCTTTGCCATTGTGATTGATTCACAAATCTGGCACTTGCCACAATATAGTAATCAGAACTTGCATTCTGATCCATGGTTACCAAAAATGAGTATGATTGTCCAACGTGTATGTCTAAGCTAGTATAATTTTGCTGCACAGTGTATGATCCCTCTGCTTCTGCCAAAAGTAAGTTATGATTCTGAATTCTGAAATTTAAGCTGGTTGATATTCCTACATTGCTTACACGAATTCGATAGGTTTTGCCTGCAGAATCATAATACTAACATTATAAAACAACCAAGAAGGGAAGTGTATCACATTTGAGATAATTAACAAGACAAAGTAGCAGCCTAAATGACAACTTAAGAGTACCAGATAATCAACTAAGTTCTATATATGATGCATTATCTCGGTGAACCTCCTTCCTTCGTTATACTAGTGAATCACAAAAGCATAAACATCGGCAAGAAGGTAAAATCAAACTCTAAAGTTTCTAGAGAAAGTTTTAACGCAGAAGTATCAAAGAGGGATTTTTCTTTTAGCAGATAAAAGCCATATAGATGTCTAAACAATCCCACTTTGTGGGAATACACTGGGTTTATTGTTGTTGTAGATGTCGAAACAACAATAATGGAAATTTTCATAAGATTTATGTAACATGAATGAGTCTAAAGACAACATAAATCTTACTCCTTTTAAACAATTAATCCACTTCTAGCACAATGTAGCTTACCTGGATGGACAGTAATCGTTTCATAGTCGATGCCATCAGGCACAATCGTGTCATTGTATCTATAAGGACCTTTCCCATTAATTAAAACACCATCTGGTTTTCCCAGATCTTTCCCAGCAAGAAGTGTGCTCCTCAAAGACTGCATCCAACAACAACCAAAGGTACACATTACACACTAAACTACACAAATTTAACTTTAAACCATAAACTCATCGTATCATCGCGTAGAGACTAACCGTGTGATTTCTGGTGTACCAATCACCAATCATAATAGTAATATCACCATCTGGAAAATTAAAAGGGATTGGAATCTCATCCCTGTTGTTAATTGTAATTCCACCAAAACCACCTGATGCCCTCTGAAAATTGAGTGAAGGGAAATAAAAGAAACTTCCAATTTGGTCCTTGACCTGAAATTGGTAAGTCCAGTTCCACTTTGGAGGAATAGGACAGTTTGTTCCTGGTAAACCATCTTGCCAAGAAGTCTTTTTCTGCTGAACCCCAGACCTATATCACCACATAAATCAGCTCAAATGCACCAACAATGGAAAAAACAAGAACCCCCATAAATATAATATCTTACCAATGTAAGAGTAGTTCTTCATCTAACTTGTTCCTCACATTAACAACAACATTGTCATTAGTTGTTACATTCAGAGTTGGTCCAGGAAACTTTCCATTGATAGCAATAACCTGAAAAAACAGATTAAGCTAAATGTAACTCAAGAAACTTAAAATCCAGGCAACAGCAAAAAACAGCAATTCCAAGCTTCCCAAACTCAATGGAATCATCATATTACCACAAACAGAAATCATAACCGAAGTCAACATTAAACTTAAAGTTGAAAACTTTAACATCACAATATCCCATAGATCTGAAACCAATGTTCAAGAAATACTACACAAAACATTAAACACTTGCCCTGCTAGTCTGCTACCTAGGAAAGGACAACGTAAGTACAAAACAATAAGAGATCTAAAGAAACACACCTGTTGGGAGACACCAAGTGGTGAAGCATCAATGTAAGAGACCTCAAAGTTCAAAAACTTAAATGGATCTCCGGCAGAACTTAACCTCATAAACAAGAAAATGCAGATAAGGGTCATTTGGGAACACCAAATAGAACAAGAAAAAGAAGCCATTGGAGCTCAAAGTAAGTAAATATCAATACTTTTCAATGTGTTTTTTACAATAAAGATTCAAGAAAATGTTCACTTTTTTTTTGCGCAGTTACATTATAAGGACTAGAACAAAGAAAAAAAATGAGTAGAAAGAGAGCAAGAAACAAAGAAAGTAGCTAAGAAAGTGCAAGTAGTAGAAGTAGTAGTAGTTTCTTTCTACATATTAATAGTGTAATGTAATGTACAATAGGAAAGTGCACAACGGTTCAATTTGCTTTTCTTATGGGGTATGGTCTTGTTGGTCAATAGCTAGGTGAGAGATAAAGAAAAGCAATGGTGGTGCTAGCTTGGAATTTAGAGGAGCTTAGCTGAAAGCTTTTTTGTCGGTCCAAATGGCTTATAGCATAGCAGTATTAAATTAAAAATACTCCACAAATATATAATATAAAAAAAGAACAGTCTGGTGCACTAAAGCTATCTGCCAGAGGCTGTTTCTAAGATTTGAACCTCAACTTTACCAGTTACTCCAAGGCTCCTTCAAATGTATAATATAACAATAATAATAATAATAATAATAATATACGTATTCTTACAAATAAACTTTAAGAATGATAAAATATAAGTTTATTTTACCACTGTCTTAAAGAGGTAAAGAAGTTTTTGAAAGACCTCGACACAAATATAGCAAATTTATGTAAAGAAAAACAGTCAAAAAATATATACTTCCTCCGTTTCAAAAAAAACAACTTACTTTGGCTTAACACAAAATTTAAGAAAATAAATAAGACTTTTAAATCTTGTGGCCTTAAATTAAAATTGTGTCAAATGTACCAAAATGTCATTTAATCTTGTAGTCCTAAACATGTCATGTGGAAAGTTGAAATTAAAGTATTACCAAAAAAGAAAAGAGTCATTCTTTTTTAAACGGATTAAAAAAAAAAATCATTCTTTTTAAAACGAATAGAGTAATAACTAACAAGAAAATAATACAAAGTCTATCAAAAAAATAATAGTTAATTTCAAAATAGTAGAACAATAAAAAAAAACAATAAATAACCACATATGATTGATATCTCCTCTATCAATATATAATATATTAGGTACTTTAGCTCATGCCAGCATGACCCTGTTATTTGCATTATCTCAATTTATATAGCACAAATAGTATTTAAAGTGGCAATCAAATTTTTATTAATATAAATTTTTAAATAATTTAAGTTGCTAATCATTGTGATTTATAGTACTTTTACATAATTATCAAACAATTTATGTTACTCGCTTTATCCCAATTTTAGAATTTAGAGAGTCAATCAAATTTTTACTAATATATTTTTTAAATATTTTAAGTTGTTAATCGTTGTGATTTATGGTATCTTTTAATGTAATTTCAAATAATTTATGTTACTTGCTTTATCGCAACTTATATGACACTATTGGAATTTCAAAAATCAATCATTTTTTTACTATATGTTTTTAAAATATTATAAGATGTTAATAGTTATGACTTATAATTATTATTATTTTTGCATAATTTTTTAAATATATATAATAGTTTACCAAAATAAAATAAATAAATAAAAATAAACAAAGTACAAAATTTTCAAAAAATGAAAAAATAATTTGGATCAACGAATTACTAAATTAAAACATTAAAATATGCAAACTATAAAATGCCAAAACTACCCCTGGATTTATGTAACACAAATATAATTAGATAATCAATCAAATTTTTAATTTTTTTTTTTAGATATTTTAAATTGTTAGCTATTATAATTTATGATATTTTTTAAGTAATTTTTAATAATATATGTTACTCTCCTTATCCGAATTTTTGTGGCATTGAAGTCAATTATATTCTTAAAATAATTTAAATTTTTAATTATTATGATTTATAATAATTTTTTCTCTATTTCAATTTAAGTGGCACTGAAATAATTTCGAGAGTCAACCAAATTTTATGATTGAAGCAGCGAAGCGGATATGTCCTAAATGACTTATAATACCTAATTAGAAGTGATATAGCAAAATTACTATACAAAATATTTGTGAAAAAATATAAATGAGTCTCATATAAGATGTCATATATTAATTTAAAATATCAAGAATTAATTTATCATTTTATGTTAATTTTATTTTTATTAGTTATTATTAATTTTTTTTAATACCTAAATGACTTACAATAATTAGTTAGGGGTGATATAGTAAAATTACGGTTGAAGCAGTTGAAGAAGACATGTCATAAATGTTTATTTTACTTTTTTTATTCAATATTATTAATTTTCTTATATGTAAATGACTTACAATAATTAATTAGGGGTAATATAGTAAAATCATGGAGTAAAAATACTTTTGAAAAAAATTAAAATGAGTCTCATATAAGATGTCCTATTAATTTAAATCAAGAATTAGTTTATCATTTATGTCTATTTTATTATTTATTAAATATTATTAATTTTTTAATGTTTAGATGACTTATAATAATTAATTAGGGGTGATATAATAAAATTTAAATGAGTCTCATATAATAAAACTACGATTGAAGCAGCTGAAACAGACATGTTATAAATGTCTATTTTATTTTTTTATTAAATATTATTAATTCTTTTTATATATAAATGGCTTAAAATAATTAATTAGAGATAATATAATAAAAATACGAAGTAACTGAACCAAGTGAAGAAGCATGCAGGTAGACGAACAACTGTCTGCTTCTTCACACTTATTAATAGTAGTAGTAATACATACAATTTATTTATATGAATATAATTATGTATAATATTAATATAGTTTATATGTATCAATATGAGAGTATATAATCAAGGTATAATCTCTCTCTATATATATTGAGTATAGAAAAATAAATGTAATAAATTTGTTCGACTATTTATGAAGACAGATATAATAAATAAAAAACAGCATAATTATTAGGGTGCACATTAAGAAGAGCGATGCATGGAGAGCTTGGATTTGAGGAAAGGAAAGAGTGGGTAATCAAGAAAAGGAATGCGTGTCTTTGCGGGTAATGTGTGTGTGAGAGATAGACCAGAAATGAGCCAATGACAGATAAGATTTATAGGAGGAAAATATTAAAATTAGAAAAATCCTTCACAAGGCAATGGAATTACTAAAATGGAAAATATGGGGATGAGTCTTTTATAAATTAGTTATATTATACTTTCAAATCTTTTTATAACGATCTGATTATAAATAATTTTGATGTGGTAAGCATTGTCCTTTATAACAATCAAGGCTGAAAAGTTTGTAGACCTATATTGTTGTCTATACTGTTTGATAGAAGATTCGATAGTTATTGTAATTTCTGCTCATTTTAGATGGAACTCTAAATTGAGAAGTTACTCAAAATAGTGCTAATATACCCGTATATTTGATTTGGTAGTCAGACCCCCTTTTGTAATGATCAAAACCGGTAAGTTCATCGGTCTATATAGACATTCATATGCCAATAAAAGATTCGATAGCTCGTGACCTCAGATTCTTCAAATAGAACTCCTCATTGAAGAGTTACTCGAAATGTGGTCAATATATAAAATATACTTGATTTAGTATTCATGAGTATAATAAATCAATTTATTCTCTTTAACGCCAATTTTTAAATCCGACGTTTGTTCTACTCTCAATTTGTTGGTGATATGAATTCTTTTCTATAACTCATGAATCATTTATTTGAATGTCTTCAGCTGCTATAATATAACATGTAATAAGAAAAATAGTTTAAAAAGTTTTAATCGTTATAATAAAATATAATTATAAGAGATGATTGTAGTGTAACTATATATGTGAAGAAAGTGAAAGAATTTTATAACCTTATTTGATTCATACGTGGAATGCACCATTATAATAGTTTCAGCGAATGGCGGAGTCTCTTTGATTCAAGAAATATTAATTGAAATCTCTTCGCTGAAAAAAAGAAGAAGTTATATTACATTGAAAATAAACAAAATGTAATGTATGTTATATGTTAACTTTTAAAAAAAAAAATCGTGTGAATGTTTATTTATTTTTACGTACTTTGATTCCTTTTAGATCTGGCTTGATCGTTAGTTTCAGTTTAATTTGCTTGTTAACATAACATTTGTGAACGATAATGTGATTTTTCCTTTGGTAAATAAAAATATTAAAGCACTACAAAAGTTGTCTTTAGAAGAGCAAGAAATATGGATTAAAGTTTGTACCAAAACGAAAAGAAATTGGACCCCTGCCAAAAAATCATACGGATTAAAGGTACCATTAAGCAGAACCCACAATTTATATTAATATGGATGTAGCATCCAAATTATTCAAGCATGCATAATGAGATTTTCCTTAATAATACCATCACTTTTGTCTTTTGTATAATAACGTAGTATATATAACGTAGTAGATTTCCTAATGGAAATAAAAGTCCTATCATAAAAAGTGTTCTAAGAACTATTAGGGTAAGTATAGTTTTTACTGTCGATCCTATTTTATACTTATAGTACATGATTTAGAAAGACAATGTCCTAATCATGATGGATCGGGTCAAATTAAGAAACTTGTTGTGGAGATACGTTTTAGGTTTGTGAATCGAATGTCCACCTGAAGGTACAAGACTTGAGTTCTAAAATCACAATCATTCAACGGGATCCAAAATATCAAGCCTCGAAGACCTCTGGGACATGAAACAATACTTTAAGGCCTTCTGTGTTCCTTTTGACAATCACGACACAACGGCAGCAATACTTTGAATCATAACATTGGCTACAAAGAATTGATAATGTCTCAATCTCATCAACCTGAATTTAGACAGTGGTATAAGAGGTTCACTCGATATATTGTGGGGAACATTGCTGAGCAGTGATTAGGTCGTGCTTCTATCAATTTCAATCTTTTACTAACATCAAGTACTCGTAAGTTTTTTGTTTTACGATTTATACGCTATCTATTTGGTATTAGCTAAATTTATATGTCCCAAACATATTCTATTTGTAAAATTTTGTACCCTATTGAGTAATTTTTCAAAAAACATTTTTTAAAAAAATTATATTTTATATTTTAACCACTAGAGTTGGCATATTGGTTCACGCTATGTCCCTTAAGCAAGAAGTCGGGGGTTCGATCCCCGCCTCTGGCGAATGGAGCAAACTTTGTGGCCAGTTTCCTACCGCAAAATACACTAACCGAGGAACGAAGGATTAATCTCACGATTGTCGGCTGTGGGGATACTTTTGAGAAACCAAAAAAAAAAAAAAGAAATATATATATATATATATATTGAGAGGAGGTGGGGGTTAGGGGTGGGCACGACAGCCAATGGACAGTTCAGAGTGAGGCATATAGTAGCATACAGAACTACCCACACGCGTACTCCTTTCAAATTGAGAACCAAATTTTGTCCTCCACCAACATCCATTATTTTTTTTATTTTTTTATTTATTTTCATCGAATATCTGATATTCGTGTTGAAACTCGATTAAATTCAAATTCATATTGAAAAGTCTTACGGATGAAATGCTCCTTAACAAATGCGACTCTGTATACAGGGATTTAAATTCGAGACTTCTGATCAAGAATGAAGAAGTAACTACCGCTCAACCACAACCTTGGTTCCTACATTATTCTTTTCTTTTTTCCTTTCCATCATTTATAATAATTATAATTATAGATCCTTCTAGAGCTACCCTATTATTTATTAGTGCTACATTTATGATTAATCTTCTTCTAAATATACACTTATTCTGCTGTTCATTCCAAATGGATCTATAATTAACAGCTCTTAATTGGTTGCATCTACTTATAGGCCGGTTGTAAGAATTATAACTATAGACACGTATGCTTTATTCTTTGGCAAAGTCAATATTTTTAATTCACGAATTTCTTATAAGTTATAACATTTTTTTTTGCGAATTCTGAGTAAATTATTTGTGCATATTAATTTTTTTCTAACACAAATATAGAGTTTAAACTAAAGCTATAACTTCAATATTAGCATAACTTCTTGTATTTTCCATTAGTATCAAATTGATTAACACACTTGCTGGTTAACTATTTTGTTAGGAGTATAAGCTAATACACCTTTTTCCTTTTTCCTCTATATTAAAAAAAAAATTAGATTGTGTCTTTAATTAATTAATTAGTGCTCTATTACTTCTCCTGATTACCAAACGTTACTAAATCTCACTAAAAACAAGAGTTATAGAACAATCGTAAAGTATACTCTTTCTATTTTAATTTTTATTAATACCTTGTTCAATTCGAACGTTTCCAGATGGTTAACCCCATTTAAATATTCTGCACAGCTTTTTTTACCTTTCAAATTTCCGGATTCGTTTAACTATTTAGGTAGTATTTTATATATCAAGCGAATTAATATAGTACAAATAAAAATTATATACACCAACATGAAAGACAACTTGTAGAGAATACTATTATTTTATGTATGGAGCATCCTAATTATAAATACATGACAAGATCCTTTTATCTGAAATTCGAAATTTCACGTTTGCATTTTAGTATAAAAATGTCCCAAAGCTAAACTTTTTGAAATTTAGTCGTTTGCATGTATGCATATTCATCCTAACTTTAGAATTGAATATTGTCTGAAGTTTAATTCTAAAACAGTTAAATTTAATGATTTTTTTAATCACGAATCAATTTTAAATATAAGATCCTAAACACAATTATAGGAACATTTCATCCGTAAATTTGAATTAGTCAAATTAATAAACTTTAATTTTGAATAACAAAATTATTTTAGAAAGAAAACAAAAAAGTCATCAAAATAAATAAAAAGAACAGGGAAACCGGAAGCTCCACATGATTGCCAGCAGCCCAGCACCGTGTGGGGACTTTTTTCGGTGGATTCACCCATCAATGACTATGTACTCCCTCTGGTTCGTTTTACTTGATTTATATTGACACGCCACTTTTTAGTTAGGATTTATTCAAAAGAAAAATTATAAAAAAATTATATTATTTTTATATTTAAATAAATTTTATTAATAAAACTTCAAAAAAATTTAAATCAATTTTTATATATTATATAAATTTTATATTATAAATTTAACAAAGTATAATTAATAAATTAATTATACTTTGTTAAATTTAAAATATTATATAAATTAATTATACTTTGAAAATTTAAATTTGACAATTAGTATTTTATATATTCATTAAATGATAGGTATAATATTGAAAGAATATGATAAATTTTTCTCAATTTTATAAATTATATAAGTAAATTGAACAATTATTTTTAACAAGGGAATCAAATAAAATGAAAAGGAGGGAGTAGTTGCCTACTTGGTCCTATTTGCGGCTGTTCTATCTTCTCCTTTATTTATATGTATTTATCAATGGTATTGAAAACAATGAATTAAGTGAGCCTGACTTTGATATCATGATAAAGAAATGAACCTTGAATCTAACTCAACCTCAAAAGCTAGCTCATATGACGAGGATTGCCTAAGACAATATAAGGAGATCAAAGGTCCTTTAATCCACCGATGGGACTCCAACATATTCAAAATTTTATTTTCTGATAAAAAATGATGGGACGTTATCTTTCCATCACAATGTTAATAATCATCAGCTCTTAGTCATCCCATGTGATCTTTTGCTTAAAATAAAAGTTAATTAGACCATATATACCTCCCACGAAATGATTTCTTTCTTATTTGGAAAGTTCTTTTGCTTTTTACCTAAAATTATGATTTAAAGACTAGATTTATCTGACACAATGACAATACAATGTTGTGCTCCATTAAATTATTTATAAAAAAAAAAAGGAGGTTATTGTAACTTGAACGTATAAGAAATGATTAATTAATTAATTGGTTGATCTAATGACACATAAGCCAACTTGACTTTTACTGAAAACTAGGATTATAAACTTGTTAAAGTGATTATCTTTTTCCTAGGTAATTGACTAGTCTTAGGAAATTAATTTTGCCTAGCCGCAGAAAATTAGTAAAGTTGATGACATTTAGTTAAAAAAACACAGACAAGGAAAAAGTAGAAGTGATTGATTACTCAATAAACAAGTCTCTAAATAGATAAAATAATTTTAAACTAATGGCTAATTACGTAATTTTATCGTGATGTGAAGGTTGCTCAATTGTGCCGGTCTATTTTGTTTTAGGTTATACGTGAAGGAATTACCAACTAACATTTCTTAATAAATTTTCAGAAGTTGGAGCAAAATTTGCCATGAATTTAAATTTAGGTATATTAAGAGCCAAACTTTGAGTGAAACGTGAAAAACACATATGAGTATTATTTTTTTTGAGTTTCATACATGAATTATATCATATCAGGTGTAAGTTTTCTACTTGAATTATCACCAACTATTTAGCAAAATATATATAATTTTTACTGTAATTCTTTGAGTTTCATACTTGAACTAATTACAAGTAGGAAAAGTGAACAACTAATAATTTAGGCGTATTTTGCTATACAATTGGTGATAGTCCATGTACGAAACTTACACACGTGATGATTTAGTTATGAAACATGAAAAGTTGAGATCTTTAAAGTGTGTTTTCAGTCATTAACTCTTTTTAATTTGACGTCAATAAATATGTACTTTCCATTACGG
Organism: Capsicum annuum; assembly: GCF_002878395.1. Classification (NCBI taxonomy): domain Eukaryota; kingdom Viridiplantae; phylum Streptophyta; class Magnoliopsida; order Solanales; family Solanaceae; genus Capsicum; species Capsicum annuum. The sequence goes on from NC_061111.1 coordinate 8,733,581, forward strand.
GTAAATAACATAAATCCCACTAGTTTGTTCCTTAATTATCCCCTCTCCAAATTTTCTTATTTAACTTTCCTATATTCCGAATTTTAATTATTCATATACATAACTTAATGTCAATATAAATTACTACTTATGTATATAAACTAACTGATTTAACTATAATTAAGAAAATAAAGAATCTGTCTTAAATACATAACACAATTAATTTTATATTCATGAAATTGTGAATAATGAATTTCTTAAATTCAGTATCAGCTTTTCAATTTCAAAATTTTGAAATACCAAATCAATTTCCACGTTCATAAATGAATTTATATTCCATTTACTTTGTTTCTTCGTTTTTTTTTTCTATTTTTTTTTTCATTCTTAATAATCACTTTTTACTATTTCTTTGTTAAACAGTTAATAAGAGGAGTGTTTGGTTGTGGTGGATTCGGCTAGTTTGCTCCACGATAAATAGTTTGATCCAAACATGATTGTAAATTTAAATTTGGTAATCTCTTGAATGTGGCTCCTTGATTGTAGGCATTTTCTAAGGCAAAAAAAAGCTTATAAATGGGAATTGATAGAGTTATGTATATGAATTGTTGAGAGAGAAATTGTAAAAATAAAATATTTATAATTAATTTTGAGATATTGTGTAATAATAGAAAGTAAAATTTCTAATTTTAAGTAATTTATCCAAAAAAATTGAGTTTGATAAACTATAGTGTCATTTGATATACGCTTAGACATCAATTTTTTTTTTTTTTAAATATTATCAACTACCAATATTATTAGAGAAAAGACATCACCTTCCCCCGAACTTCTTGTCAAAACTTACTTTAGACACCCTAAACTAATCGGGCAATTATTTACCCTCTTTAATAACTTTTAAGTGAATTAATTTCATCCTCTACGGCTGACATGGCAAAAAAAAATGAGTGAATTTTTTTTTTAAAAGGGCCTACTTTATTATATATATATATATATATATAAATTACAAAAAAAAATGAAGAACCAACTTCATCTTCTTCTTCTTACCCGCCCCGTTCCCATCACCCCCTCCCCACCCCAAGTTCTTCTTCATCTTCTTCATACCTCCACCTCCACCCTCATTTCTTCATCTTCTTTGTAACCCCCACCCCTACCCATTTCTTCATCTGCTTCATACCCCACCACCCGTTTCTCCATTACTTCAAATCCTTTACTTTATCTCTATTACTTCAATGTTTCTCAACTCCGTATCACCATTTTTTATTTTAATATTGTTCAAAAATTCCGATCGAAAATTGTAGTTATATTGATTTTCATTAATTGAAAATTCGATTGATATTTTTCTATCGAACAAGGTCATCGTCAATTGATTATTATTTTTTCTCAGTTCTCACGTCTTGTGCTTATTGGAAATTCATCAAATTCGATGAAGAATTCAATTGGAGAATTCAATTGAAGAATTCGATTTCGTATAATTAAAGAATTCAATCTCACCAAATTCGATGAATTCAATTTGGCCATTTTGAGTTGGAGAATTCTGTTGTTGAAATGAAGTTGATGCCATTATTGATTGAGTTGATGCTCATTGTGGCATTTTGTTGAATCGGTGCTGGATTAAATTCAGATTTAGTTGAGGCATTTCGTCGAACAAGTGGTGTTTCTGAACATTTTGTTCATATTTGACTCCAATGGGGGATTATTTCAGGTGTGGGGATTGAAGAAGAAATATGTTGGGGCGTGGGGCGCTGGAAGAGGAGGAGGGGGGGCTGCATTTGTAGGGTAGGGGGTGGAGGTAAAGGCTGGAAGAGGAGAAACGTAAAGAGAGGAGGGGTGGGGGTAGGGGTGTGTGAAGAAGAAAGAAAATAGAGGTGGGGGTGTCTTTTTTTATATATTTATATAAATAAAATAGTATAATATATATATATATAGAGAGAGAGAGAAATATATATATAAAAATCATGCGTGGGGGATTAATTTTTTTAGAAAAATAGTAATTTCTTACGTGGCAATGGCGTGACTCCGACGTGGCAATGAAGTGGCGCTAATGTGGGCGAGTGTAACACACTCTCCATTGTGAGAGTTGTATTCAGTTTTGAGGGGTGAAAATAATATACTTTAAAGATATTAAGGGGGTAAATAAATAAAAGTTTAATTTAAGTGATAAAGTAAATTTAACGGCCCGAATTTTTTTATGACTTTTCTCATATTATTATAACAATTCAAAAAGATAGGACAATGATTTCGAGACATTACAGAAAAGAGTACTATAATACAAGCTCTATCTGGTGATATAGATGCTTATGTACTATTTTTCCTTTCTTTTGGAATGATTCGAGGTGGCATTTGTATAGTTTTTAATTTGGATTGGCCAATTGAAAACTTGAAGGTCTCAAAATGAACTTAGGTTACTTGCAAAGGATATACATTAATGCTCGTTCGATTGCTCGTTAGAGTTGTCTAAATAATAATAATGCATAATTTAGTTATTTATATATTGATTAGTTTATACTTCATCGTACATAATACATAGATTATCTCGTGCGTAACTTATATATGTATGAGTGATTGTTCGATTTTTAAATTGCAAACCAAATATTATATTAGGTGTGTTGATTTCAATAGCATAACAAGCTTAGACAAATTCCACAATTTGGAGAGGGTTAACAAAAAATATATACATTATTTCATACACAATTTAATACATGAATAGCTTAACTTCTAATCAGCTACCAAATTATGTGAGGGTTGAATGCACGTTGACAAAAGTGCTCGCCCAAATCTTTTTACTTAGTCTATACGAGTAAATAATATGCAAAGCGAAAATTTTGCATAAAATAAATAGAAATGATACTACTTGCTGACAATAAACTAAAGTCCATTGAATCCCTATTGAAGCAGGGCCATTTAGTCAATACCAGAATTTAATGAGGTTATTATATATATGTTGGCTAAACAAATATTCAGCCCTTAAACATGTTCAAAATTCTTGTTTAGACACTTAACTTTATTTTATTTCAACTGAACACATAATTATATACAAATTTATTCGAATGAGACATAAAATGCTGACTTGACACATGTTACAAATAAATATACGTCGGATGTGAAAAATATTATTCCACGTAATAAAAAAAATACCGCATAGATAAAGATCACATAAACAGGCAGAAGTCCATTCATACACGGTTGTAGTTCATTCATGCACAGTTATTTTATATATATATTTATTATTATTGACATTATATACACGCGTAAAGCACATAATCTATCAACATGGGTTGTGGTGCAGTGGATGGGGCTGCTCCATCCTTAACAAGAGGTCGAGGGTTCGACCCTAGATATGGAGAAAACTCTGTTGGAAGCGTTGTCACCTAAATGGACCCTGCAACACGCGATCTGGATTAGTCGGGGCTCCAATGTGGGCACCGAATATTGAATGGGAAACAAAAAAAAAGCACATAATCTAAATTAGCCACAATAATAGTAGTGATTGTAGACACGTGATTTTTTTATCCTCCCTAAATTTTAATTTGTTTATTGATATTAAATATTTATATTTATATTTAATCATATATTATTTTGATTATTATTTTTATTATTAATAATTTTTTTAAAATAATAATAAATAATTAAATGAATTTAATTTTAAGATATTTTATTTTATTTTATTGTTATATTTATTTTTCTTTTTCTTCTAATTTTTAAAATAATAAAAAAAATTTAAAAATAATATTTTTTTATAAATTTTTAATAAGTAAATTAATAGTTTTAATATTATTTTATTTATATTTGACTATTTATAAATTTTTATTATATTTTGTTAAATATAAAATTAATTAATTATTATATTTGTTATTATTATAATTTTATTTATTCATTTTTATTTTATTTTATTTTATTTATTATTACTATTACTATTATTTTCTATATTTTCTATATAAAAAAAAAGGGGGAGGAGCTTTAGTTTTTAAATTTAAAATCCCCTTCCCCCTATCAGATAATAACCACCCCCCCCCCCCCCCCCCAAAAGATATCTACTCCCTCCCAAATACCTGTATTTAAAGGATTCTACGTACAATCTATCTACTTAGAGACTGTATCAAAAAAAAAAAAGTCAGAGTAAAAAGAGAGAATAAGTGAAACATTCAAAATCATCAGGAGAAAAACATCAAGCGAAAGAGAGAAAAGAAGAAAGTTGGAGTTCCGTTCGAATTTTCAGTAGCAGCATTCAAATTTCTGTTTTAAATCATCAATAGGTTTTTATTCAATCTTGTACTTTATTAGAAATCAAAATATAAATGAAGTTGTTTAAATAATTTTCGTGTATTGTTTAATATGTGAGTTTGTTGTAATTTCCTATTTATTTATGTGATTATTCAATTAGTATCCGTCTTAATTATATATGTAAATCATGAAAATAAAATTAATAATATGCGATAAATCTGTACATGTGAAAACAGTGTAAAAAAAATGTTTACCTAATAATTCACTAATTCACACATGAACTATATCACCGTTCTTCAGTTTCTATTTACAACAAACCACACACATAAAATTCTCTGAACACAGATCACACATACATACTCTCACAAAATTTCACAATAACATCACACACACGCATAAACAGTAAACCAGAGATAGGTCGGAGAAAATTAGAAAATCAGTAGAGGAGAAAAGAAAAAAAATAGAGAAGAGGATCGAAAGAGAGGGTGTTTTCAGTGAAATACTCATCGAAATCGTCACTGAAAAATACCCCTAATTGTTGGTTTGTCACAGTTGTGGCGAAATGATGCCGAAAGACGACGGCACCGATTAAACACTATCATACCGCCACCATCATTTTCTTCCTTCCCCTTATCCGTCACCGGCGACGCCACCTATGGCGAAGTTCAGCGTCATCGCCGTCGACCAGCCATCTCCAACGGCGACCCCAAAGCAGCAAATAACAGAGAACTTGGTTGAAGGATCTGATCAATATTCGTTTATAAATATTTATTCCGCTGTTAAATTAGTAAAATGTCTAAGTAGCAGACTAGTATTTTCAGAAAGAAAGATTTCAGATCTTATTTCAATTGGGGTAAACATTTTTTTTTATATTTAAAATAATTTATAAAGGGACATGAGTAAAAGAAAGGTGAATGCACTAGTAATTCCTTAAATTGGTGACTTGTAGTTGAAAACAATGGTTTTGGGAATAATATAATAAAATTAGTAATAATTGGGCTAGTTTATGTGTTTATATTATTTTATTAATATTATTATTTTTATTATATTATTTCATTGTTATTAATGGATCTTAACAATTATTTGCTAAATAAATTTACTGTTTTGATTAAATGTTGCTTAAAATTTTTGTTAAAGTTAAATAGTATTTCGAATAAAATAAAAACTGTTACGAGTTTAGCAATAATGAATAAATATTTTTAACACTAGGTAAATTTTAAGCACGTTTAAAATATTTGTCTCAACTAAAGAATGCGGCGTACGCATTTTCTGAGACATTTAAAATACAAGGATGCAATAATGCACCTTGAAAAATATTTTTCTAAAATGAATTTTCATCGATTTATTTAATACAAGAGTTTTAAACAAATTTTAGATAATAAAAATGAGCAAACTTAGGCCAAACATAATCTATCAAAATAATTTAAGTAAGGATAAGTCAATGAAAGCGACCGTGCTAGAACCACAGGACTCGAGGGGTGCCTCACACCTTCCCCTCGATCAACAGAATTCCTTACCCGGTCTTCTGTTTTTGCAGACCAACAAAGAGTCATTTCCTTCTGACTAGGGATTCAAAAAGGTGACTTGGAACACCATAACTCAATTCCAAGTGGCGACTCTGTAAATAAATTAATCCCTATTCAAAATTGTCACTTTAATTGGAAAAACCCTTCGACTTGAGACCTCGAGCGAAAAAAGGGTGTGACATCTCTGGCGACTCTGTTGGGGACTAATAAGAATTCGAACTTTTTATATTGACTTATACTTGCTTTAATTATTGTTAATATTGTGTTTGTTGGCCTTATGTGCTACTTGTCGCTCATTTACCGCTTTGATATTGATTGAATTGTATTATATACTGTCTTCTCTTGTGCACCCCCTCTGAGTCTCGGAAATAGGATAGAAGGAATGCAGCGTATGCATCCTACTTTCCTTTTGAGATAGCCGGAGTATCAAGGCACCTGGTGAAGGATTATAGTCACACATGTTAGGTTGGGTTCGGATCAACAACGAAGGCGGTGTTGCCCTACTACCGACCAAGTTGTCCCTCCCCAGCTTGAGTGTCCTCTCGGGTAAGCCAGTCTAGACACCTATCCCTATTAGGCTTAAACTTAGAAGAACTGAAAACTTAGAATCTGGTTATCCCTATTAGGTGTCGTTTTATTTGCATCATATGCATTTGACTTAGCGGGACTCGACACAGGAGTCGGTTCTGTCTAGGACAGGTAACCTACTTTATAAAGACCAACATGTGCATCCTACGTGCTCCTTTACATTTGTTTGGAAGGCTATTTGTGTGTTGACCGTCTTTTAGGCAACATTAAAATGCAAGAGATTGAATTATCGTCACATTTAGTGAATCATTTTTGAAAGAAAAATTTTATTTTTAAAGGAGAAAATTTTTAGTAACATAGTTTTATGGTTTTTATGAAAGATTTAATCCTGAAAGATTCAATCGCATCAAAGATTACGAAGAGAGGTTAGAGAAATATAAATGCTCAGAAGGAGTTAGAGATTGGGATAAACTTTTTCATTCTCTGACAGCAGATTAAATCACTTAAAATCTCCCTTGGTTCCCTTAGAGGCAAGTCATACACAATTATGTCATTCAGCCATTCTTATTATTAATGGGTACTAGGGGTGTTCAATCGTATGTTCCATTGAGAGTTTTACGTCATCTTGGAAGACGTCAAATAATTTCCATTATGGAAAATATGACCGAGTTTGTATTTGAGGTCAGACCAGAGATCCCATTTTCGGAGGAATTGGCCCAGCAGATTTGGGAAGGTTTTCGTATCATAGGGATTGAAACGATTGTCATAGAGTGTGAGAAAGGAGAAGTAAACCAAGATTACCGTGAATAGTTTGAAAAACAGTCGAGTCCGCCAGTCAGACCAGAAAGAACGGTTAGGGGACCTATAGATCAGGAAGTTACAATCAGGATAGGAATTGAGAGAGCCATGCGAGAACATCAAGAGGCCAACCAAGATTTGAGAGCGGAATTAGAGCATGCCAGGGAAAAAATAGTCGAACAACAAAGGGAATTTGCTGAAGAGAAAGCTAAATCGGTAGATATTTGAGGTTGCACTTCGGGGACAAATCAAACTGGCTACCACTAAAGGGTCACATGTTGCAGAACTTTCTGCATCTCGCCGACAGCAACTGCAAGAAGTTGAAAAGAACATGCAAGAAGAATTTGATCGAGCAAGATCTCAGTGGATCCGTGAAAGAGGAATATTGTGAGAACAGTTGGAGGTTGCTTCTGCTCGTGAACAGCGTGCAAGAGAGATGGTTGATTTTTGAGATCGACAGGCCCATAAATAAGATAAGGCATTCAGTTCCCTTCGATTGCATAAGTACCAGCTTTCTTACAACGTCTCACTACTTCATTGGAGGATATATATTTGAGTTTGGGAGGACATATTAAGCCGAAGTCTCCTTGAATGGATAGTTATTTTCTTTGTCATAGTTTTCATTTTCAGTTTTAAAACTTCTTGTTTAGATATTATGTCTTTTCCAGTTAGTAGGTTTTATTTTAGGAGTTGGGTCAGTTATTTTGTCGTATCTATGTTATAGAATGTAATGAAGTTGAATGTTTATTTCTATATATATTACATATGTTTTACTTCATTTACTTTATTTATTTTCTTCAATAAAAAAAAAGAAAAAACAATTTTGTTAAATTCCTCCCGAACTATGCAAGATCTGATTCATGTCCTGGCATGATACGTAGGCAACCCTCCAAAGGGTTTGATCATAACTTTTGAAAAATACACGCCTAGAAAAGCCGGGATGAAGCACAAAGCCTTCCATGATAGGTTGGAAAATGCATATAGAAGCATGACATATAACTTGGCATTATAATGTGTTAAGAATATAACACTCACCTATTTGCTACTTGGTTACAGAAAGATAAAGTAATTGGTGATTGGTTTGTGGTTTAAACTGGCATCACATTCGTATAATACCAGATACAAGGGTAAAAGAAAAATGACCCGCAGAGAAGGTATAGGGTCTGACAGTGAAGAAGAGCAAAATCAGTTGATTTCATAGGAAGTAGCATCAATGGAAGAAATAAAGTCATTGAAACAACAGATGGAAAAAATATACCAAGCTTGGTTGAAGGGACAAGCCCTGCCTTCTTCAATCCCTAGACTTTCGACTTTGAATTATCTAAATTCTGACCCAGCTCAAACTAGTGATCCATTTTACCCACCAGGATTTGGCCCATTTGCTAATATGTCTGGGGTTGCTGGTACTTCTACCATGCACCCACCAAATTCTTCTATCACAAATAACCCATTTTTTACTTCTATAGCACCAGCTACTGCGGGTACTCAACCGACAGTACCAAAGAATATGGGAAAACCAAGTCATGATATGTTGTATCCTTCTGAAATGACTTTCAAATCCCAAAACCCACATTATCATGTTCATCAACATGATATTCCTATCGTGGTTGAGAAGATTGCTAAGAATGAGGAACGGGAAGAGATGGCTAGAAAAGTTAGAAACTTGGAGCAGAGTATGAGAAATATGCAAGGATTAGGTGGACCAAAAAGTATATCATACAAGGATTTGTGTATGTTTCCTAATGTCCATTGTCGATAGGATTCAAAATGCCAAAGTTTGACAAATACAAAGGACACGACAATCTTGTAGTTCATTTGAAAAAGTTTTGTAATCAATTAATGGGAGCAGGAGGAAAAGAAGAATTATTGATGGATTAATTTGGAGAAAGGCTTACAGGGACAGCTTCTGAATGGTTCATTGACCAAGACATTTCTCATTGGCACGTATGGGATGACATGGCTCGAGATTTTGTTCAGCAATTTCAATGTCACATTGAGATAGTGCCAGATCGCACTACGCTTATCAACATGAGAAAAAAGATGACTGAAAGTTTCCAAAAATATGCTATCAGATGGAGAGAGCAGGCTTCAAGAGTCACACCATCGATAAAGGAATCTGAAATAATTGATATCTTTCTGCATGCACAAGAACCTAATTATTTCCATCACTTACTTTCTACAATTGGAAGCACATTTGCTGAAGTTACTAAAGTTAGAGAAATAGTAGAGAATGGAATAAAATCAGGAAAGATCATCAGCCAGGCCGCTTTGAAAGCAACAACACAGGTAATTCAAAGTGGTGAAGGAAGTTTTGGGGGAAAGAAAAGAAAAAAAAAGAGGATGTAGCAACTATCGTACCAAGTCCACGATGAAATTGGAGAGGTGCGCGTCAACCATATGCACGAAATCCATTATATTTCATTCCATCCCCCCAATATCCTATTTACAATGCACAATCATATGCTCGAGCTCCTTCTTACCCGCAATGGCGTGCACCAGCCATCCAAAATCATCCACCGGTCCCACAAATTCAAAGAGGCCCTCCTAGGTCTAATTTTTGACCTAAAGCAGACTACAAAAGGGATATCATGGGCAAAGATAATTTCACTCCTATTGGAATATCTTACACCAGTTTATTTCATAGGCTGAGGAAAATGAATGTTCTAAACCTAATTGAGAGAAGGATCCCAAATCCTCCTCCGAAGAACTTGGACTATTCTAGAAGATATGAATACCGTTTTGATGCCCCAGGGTATAAGACAGAGAAATTTTGGTATCTGAAAAGAACCATTCAAGAGTTGATTAATACCCAACAGATTATGATAGAAAGTCCAGACGCTCCAAATATTAATCAAAATCCACTGCCAGATCATAATGAAACAAACATGCTCGAAGGAATACCCAATGATGAAGATGCTACAATATCCTTCAAGCCGATCATTAAAATTAAAACTGATTCAAAAAAATCAGCAAATTTTGTAGATTTGACAAAAGAAAAACCTACAGAAGCAGATGTGGTGATAAACAATCCTGAATTATTGAATGTTTCCTTGGTGGTGGGGAAAGAGATTTCAGAAAATGTTGGGTCAAGTCAAGTAAAACCAAAGCTCATTGTTCCTGGAAGATCTCCCAAGCCTCTCTTAATCATAAAAGGAGCTCCCATAGCTTCTATTGTTATTAAACCAGTGTCACAGTTGCCTATGGTTAATACTAAGGTAGTTCCTTGGAACTATAATCGTGTTATGGTAATGCACAAGGGGAAATGAGTGATTGAAGATGTCGATGAAATAGGTAGATTAACTCAATCTGGAAGATGTTATGCCCCAGTAGAGTTAAGAAAGAATAAACAAGGCAATGAAGAACGGATGACGTTCAAGAAACCTGTTACTGATGAAGAAGCTCAAGAATTCTTATAGAAAATGAAATTGCAAGAATATTCTGTTGTAGAACAGTTGAAGAAAACACCAGCACATATTTCTTTATTGTCTTTATTAATACATTCAGAAGAACACCGCAAGGTTATAATGAAGATTCTTAACTAAGCAAGTGTTCCCAGCGAGATTAAAGTGAATCAGCTGGAAAAAGTTGTTGAAAGGATCCTTGAAGCAAATAAGATTACTTTCTCAGACGATGAATTGCCTGTGGAAGGTACTGGACATAATAAGGGTCTCTACATTACGTGTTAATTGATGGAGGATCAGACGCTAATATTTGTCCTATGTAAACTTTGCAAAAGTTGAATGCTAATGTAGAAAGAATCCGACCTAACAATGTTTACGTCAAAGGTTTTGATGGATAAAAAACTGATGCCATTGGTGAAATAGAATTCACATTGACAATTGGACCTGTGGATTTTGCTATGGATTTCCAAGTGCTGAACATCGATGCTTCATATAATATGTTATTGGGAAGGCCATGGATTCATAAGGCGAAAGCAGTCGCATCAACGTTGCATTAAATGGTCAAATTTGAATGTGGCAGGCAAGAGATAATCGTTCATGGTGAATGAGACTTATCCATGTATAAAGACTACTCTATTTGCTCCATCAAAGCAGATACTGCAGATAGAGTGTTAATTCATCAAACTTCTGATGTAGTGGCTGTTGAGCATATCCTCGAGGGGAATCTCATCGAAAGGCCACAATTATCCTCTGCATCTATTATGGTAGTGAATAAAATGTTGAAACATAGTTCCGAACCAGGGAAAAGTCTAGGGATATTTTTGCAAGGTAGGGTTTATCTAGTAAACCCCCATGAGAACCTTGGTACTTTTGGTTTGGGATACGTGCCCACAGCTGAAGATATAAAGAAGGCTAAGAAACATAAGAAAGAGTTATAAACACTTACCAAGCCGATATCACCACTTCACGAATCCTTCATTAAAGTCAACATTGTTGGGTCCTCTATATTACCTGCTGCAGAGTCAGTGAATGATGATGATACAGAGTTGATTGGCCTTTTTCAGAATATGTTCATTGAAACTGATATGGTTGAAATCGGGGAGGTACCAGCAATGCAGATGTGCAGTTTATCGGCCCTGATGTTCAGCTTAACAATTGGAAGGCCACTCCTCTCCCTATTATGAAGGAGTTTTGGTAGTTTGTTTGTTTTCTTTCAATCTTAGTAGTTTGTTTGTTTCTCCTTCTATAATTTGAATTGTTCTAGTATTGTAATTCAGATCTTTAACTTGGTATTTTAGGTTAAAACTCTTTATATCTTGGTTTTTAATAAAAGTGTCATCTCCCTTTGTTTTATTTTGAGTCTGATGTTTATTTATTTATTTTTTCTATCATACAGTTCTTTCTATGCTCATTATAATGATATGATATGCATGAAGAATTGTCAACCAGATTTAAAAACCCAATCTAATTATGAAGTAATGAATAAAGAAGTTGAATAATATGAAGGAGAAACATTTGAGGATATAAGCAAAAATTTCAAACAGTTTGAGCATAAGACAAATCCCAATTTGGAGGAAACTGAGGCTATCAATTTAGGAGATCATGAAAATATTAGGGAAACTAAGATAAGTGTACATGCTCAACCACAACAAAAGAAAGCTATAGTTGAAGCTTTGCATGAGTATAAAGGCATCTTTGCGTGGTCTTATGATGATATGCCTGGTTTGAGCATTGATTTGGTAGTTCACAAGTTGCCAATTGATCCTGCTTTTCCTCCGGTCAAGCAAAAGCTAAGAAATCTCAAAACTGACATGAGTGTAAAAATCAAAGAGAAAATCGCAAAGCAACTTGAGGCTAAAGTCATTCGAGTGGCCCAATATCCTACATGGTTGGCAAATATTGTCCCTGTTCCAAAGAAGGATGACAAAGTTCGAATGTGTGTTGATTATCGTGATGTAAATAAAAATAGTTTGAAAGATAATTTTCCACTTCCCAATATTCATATTTTGTTGGACAATTGTGCCAAACAAGATCTTTATTTTTTGTGTATTATTATTCGGGGTATCACCAGATCATTATGGATCTAGAAGATGCGTAAAAGACATCATTTATTACGCTATGGGGGATATATTATTATCGAGTTATGCCTTTCGGACTAAAGAATGTCGAGGCAACTTACATGAGGGCAATGACCACAATGTTTCATGATATGATGCACAAAGAGATTGAAGTTTATGTGGATTACATGATCATTAAGTCAAGAGAGCAGTCTGACCATTTCAAAGATCTTAGAAAATTCTTTGAAAGGCTTCGAAGATATGATCTCAAACTTAACCCAGCGAAATATGTATTTGGAGTTACGTCAGGAAGACTCTTCGGATTCATAGTTAGTCGATGTGGCATTGAGTTAGATCCTTCAAAAATAAAAGTTATTCAAGATTTGCCTCCACCAAAGAATAAAACAGAGGTGATGAGCTTACTTGGAAGGTTGAATTATATCAGTAGGTTCATTGCTCAGCTTACGATAACCTGTGAGCCACTATCTAAGTTGTTGAAGAAGAATGCTAAAGTTGAATCAACTGAAGAATGTCAAAAGGCATTTGACAGAATTAAGAGATACATGTCGAATCCATCTATTTTGGTTTCTCCAGAGCCAGGCAGACCTTTGATATTGTACATGTCTATCTTACACAATTCTTTCGGCTGTGTATTGGGTCAACATGATGTTACAGGTAGAAAAAAACAGGCCATATACGACCTTAGCAAAAATTTTACCACTTATGAAGCTAAGTACACTCTTCTTGAGAAGACGTGTTGTGCCTTAACTTGGGTAGCCCAAAAGCTGAAACATTACTTGTCAACTTATACTACTTATCTCATATCTCGTATGGATCCTTTAAAGTATATTTTTTAGAAGCCTATGCCCACAGGTAGACTCACGAAATGGCAGATGCTACTCACAGAGTTTAATATTGTCTCTGTGACACGAACTGTAATGAAAACTCAACCTTTAGCGGATCATTTGGCTAAAAATCCTATTGATGGGAAGTATGAACCATTGAAGACTTATTTTCCAGATGAAGAGGTATTGTATGTTGATGAGTTTGTTTTTTACGATAGCCATTCAGGCTGGAAATTGTTCTTTGATGGGGCTACTAATGTTAAAGGAGTGGGGATAGGAGCAGTTCTTATTTCTGAATCAGGACAATATTATCCTATAACAACCCAACTTCGATTCTATTGTACCAATAATATAGCAGAATACGAAGCTTGCATTTTGGGTTTGAGATTAGCTATTGACATGGTAATCCAAGAACTGTTAGTGTTAGGAGACTCAGATTTGTTAGTCCATCAAATCCAAGGAGATTGGGAGACTCGTGATTCAAAGCACCTACCATATCGAGGTTGTTTGCAAGATCCATGTCAACGATTTGTATCAGTAAAGTTCAAACATATTCCCAGAGCTCATAATGATATTGTTGATGCTTTGGCAACCTTATCTTCGATGCTTCAACATCCCAACAAACTTATATTAACCCTTTGTATATACAAATTCATGATCAACATGCATATTACATGTGGTTGAAGAAGAACTTGATGGGGACCCAGGATTCTATAATATCAAAGAATATATTCAGACTGAAAAATATCCTGTACATGCCGATGGTAATCAAAAGAGAACTATTCGACGTTTGTCTAGTGGATTTTTCTTAAGTGGAGGAATCTTGTATAAGAGGACTCCTGATTTGGGACTTCTGAGGTGTGTAGATGCTAAAGAAGCTTCAGAAATCATGACTGAAGTACATTCTGGGATTTGTGGACCACACATGAGTGGGTATATTTTGGCAAAGAAAATACTCCAAGCAGGTTATTATTGGCTCACCATAGAGCGAGATTCCATCAATTTTGTTCGTAAATGTCATGAATGTCAAGTACATGGGGACTTGATACATTCCCCTCTATCTGAGTTGCATACAATGACTGCTCCATGGATTTTTGTGGCTTGGAAAATGGACATAATTGGACCAATTGAACCAAAGGCCTTGAATGGACATAGGTTCATCTTGGTAGCCATTGATTATTTCACGAAGTGGGTGGAAGCAGCGACTTTCAAGTCAGTGACCAAGAATGTGGTGGTTGATTTTATTCACTCCAATATTATTTTTCGATTTGGCATTCCAAAGATAATTATCACGGATAATGCTGCAAATCTCAACAGTCATTTTATGCAAGAAGTGTGTCAACAATTTAAGATTATGCATCGAAATTCAACTCCTTATCGCCCAAAAGCGAACGGAGCTGTAGAAGTTTCTAACAAGAACCTAAAGAAAATATTTCACAAGATGGTGCAGGGTTCCCGACAATGGCATGAAAAGTTACCTTTTGCTTTGTTGGATTATCATACTATAGTTCGAACTTCAATCGGTGCAACTCCTTACTTGTTAGTGTACGGAACTAAAGCAGTTATTGTCACACCCCTTTTTCGCCCGAAGGGATCGAGTCGAAGGATTTTTTCAATTAAAGTGACGATTTTGAATAGGGATTATTTTATTTACAGAATTGCCACTTGGAATTGAGTTTTGGTATTCCAGGTCACCTTTTCGAATCCCTAATCAAAAGGAAATGACTCTTTATTGGTCTGCGAAAACAGAAGACCGGGTAAGGAATTCTGTTGATCGAGGGGAAGGTGTGAGGCACCCCTCGAGTCCCATGGTTCTAGCACGGTCGCTTTTATTAACTTATCTTGACTTAAACTATTTTGAATAAAATGTGTTAAGGCCTAAAATCGCTCATTTTTATTATACTAAAATAATTTTCTACGTTTCTTATGTTAAACAAATTGAAGAAAAGTATTTGCCAAAGTGCATTATTGCATCCTTGAATTTTAAATGTCTCAAAGAGATGCGTACGCCACATTCTTAATCGAAATCAAATATTTTAAAACGCCTAAAACTTATATAATGTTAAAAAGCACTTGTTTGTCTCTTATAAATTCGAGACAATTTTTTCTTATTCATACCTACTCTCTTCGCTTTTTTTTTTTTTAAATTTACAATTCGCCTTTCTTACAAATTTTTTTTTTCTCTTTTCTTTTATAAATTATGATTATATATATTTCTAATCTTTTTAAACGAAGAGAATTCATCTTACTTCTGCGAACAAATTATTAATACATAAACTTAATAAAATTACTTAAAAGTCTAATTAACATAATTCGTAACAAAATTAATAATAAAATCAAATTTAGCAAAAAACTATCATCACGAAGTTAACAAACAAAAAATAATAATAATAATTAAATGATCACATATTACAGTTAACCAACTTATTATGACTAAATTAACATGAATATATATATATATATATATATATATATATATATATATATAATCATGCAATTTTCTTTTCTTAAAATAAAACTGTTGTCCCCTTTTTTTTTAAAAATAAAATATATATATATATATATATATATATAAATTGCTTCACTTTGTTTTCTCTAATTTTTCATTTCCTGCTTTCTTTTCCTATGTTTATTTTCTTGTTTTCCATTTTTTCTAAGTTCGTGTGCGCATGATTTTACGTGTGTGCATTCATATTTATTTATGTTTTTGTTTTGATTTATTACATGAATAAACACTAATTACTTGTAAATTAACACAATTTACATCTTTAAACAAAAATAACTTTAAATATTATCTCATTTTTAATTCAAATCCAATCTAATTAACATTATTTCAAAAAATAACATACGAATTATAAATAAAGACGTAGACGCAAAGTACATATAAATAGCAAATTACACATAATAAATAATGTAAAAAAAATATATAAGAATAACTTTAATCATGCTTCAATCAACTCAAAACTTATAAAATGATACAAAATGGATAAGAACCTGAAAGATGAACTGATTAAAGAAAATACGAACAATTTTCTGAAAACTCGAATGGAACCTCAACTCATCGCGATGTTATTTTTGTTTTCTTGCATGCATTTGTTTCTAATTTTCTTGCATGCATCCATTTCTAATTTTTTCTTCTTTTTTTTTTGGTTTTGATTTTTCTCCTTACTTTTCTCACTCTTTTTTTTTTGTTTATTTTGTTTTTTCTCTTTTTTTTTTGGTTTATCTCAAGTTTTGTGTTTTTCTTTCCGTCAGTCTTTTTTCTATGTTGGGGGGATGGGAATCCTTTTAAGTAGAGGAATTTTGGAGGGGGGGGGGGGGAATGGGGGAGTAGTTATTTATTAGGATAGGATAGAATCTTTTTTGAATTTTGAATATATATATATATATATATATATATATGAATACAATAATAATAATAATAAATAAAATAAATAGTAAAATAATAATAATAATAATAATTAGTTCATTTTTATATTTTAACAAAACATAATAAAATTTAAAAATAATATTAAACTACTAATTTATTTATTAAAATTTAGAAAACAAAAGAATATATATATATATATATATATATATATATATAGTTTTTGTATTAATTTAAAAATTAGAATAAAATAAAATATTTAGTTATTTATTTTTAACTAAAAATTTATTTAAAATAAAATTAGGGCTAAAATAATATTGAACCAAATATAAATATTTAATATCGAAAAATATATATATTAAACTAGGGGAGGGTCAAAATCACGTGTCTACATTTTATCCTCTTGAGACGGTCTGTTGCACTTGTCATGCCCAACTCCATTGCAAATCATTGATAGGTATTGTTGACTTGTTGTAGTATTGACTCCAAATTCTGTCTACTAAAACATTTTGACTCAAATTATATTTCTCTTGCATGATGCCTCTGGATTCAGCTTCAAATACACCTTTTATACTTTTATGAGTCTAAAAACTGTCGGATAACAAGCATTCTCGAATACTTTATTATACTTTGAAGTGTTGTCCTTGTATGTCGACCTTTTGTCTTGCTTTGTACCATTGAAGAAGTTGGTAGCAAGTTTGGAGTTTTTTCTCACTTGACTTGACGTGAATTTGACTCAAAGACATACAAAAGACAATAAAATTTTTCATTTGACTGCAAGGACACAAAAAATCAAAAATTAAAATAATACAAAAAGAAAAAGGAAAAGACAATAGGTATCTCTTTTCAAAATAAAAAGGAAAACTTATCTGAATGTGAAAACCGATTCTGGTGATTATGATATGCATTTTGAATCAAACAATCAGATCTACCCACACCAATCATTTGTCAACTTTTGCCCACTTATTGAGTTTGAAACCGAGCCATTGTTGAATTTATTCACTCTAAATTACTATCCTCCTTCGGCTTGTGGCACCTTAATGGATTTTTACCATCGAGCCTATCTCATTTTCATCTCTTTCTCAACTCATTGTCGTCTTATGGTACCCGAAAGGGTTTTAACCAATAAAACTCTCTCATTTTTATTTTCATCATTCATTTTTTTTTAAGAAAACAACACCCAAAATATGAAATATCATTCACTCATAACATGTTTAGCCTTGACATTCTTAAAGATTGATCTGAAGGTCTTTTTTTGGTTGTAACTTGACTTTTGGATAGAGTTAGAAAGAAAGGTTGGTATGAGGCTCAAAATTTACACAACATTGGGTAAAACATTCAACTTTTGACATCGATTCTTTTAAAAAAAAAATAAACTTTTGCCCCAGTTTTCTTTCATTCTGATAATTTGAATTTTCTCTTGGTTGGACCGAACCCCGGAGTAGGGCTGCATACGTATCTTTTCATAGCAAGAATCGGATCAAACGTAGTTCAGGCATCTAAATTCTTTTGCTTGATTTTGAATTTTTGATTTATTTTTTCTCTTTTTTCTTGCAACTCTTTTTTTTTTTTTTCATTTTTCTTGATTTTTTTTCAACTTTTTCAAATTCTATTTTGATTCCGAAAGAGGGGTACGAAAGAAAATAACACAAAAGCTCAAAAGGGGTAACAAAGGATGACACAATATTTGGGTAGTAGAATTAAATGCCTTCGCCATATTAATCCTTAAAAACACAAGTACATAACATGTAATGTGAAAGTAGAACATGAAGATCATACGTATCTTTTCCAACATTGATCATGACTAAGCTCATGCACTTGCGTCATTTTTTATTTTTTTTTAAGCCTGTGAAACATACATGTCCACTTATATTGTACTTTTTTTCTCGATGAGTGACTCATACCATTTTGGAGCTAACTTCCTTTTGTTTTTCCTTATAGTGGATACTATACATCCTCCGATCGACCTCATTCAAAATTCTCGAATTGAATCATCTAATCGATAATCAAGTTATTTTCTGATTCACAAAATGATTGCCTCAATACATTCAAGTGAGGTTGTAACTATGTCCCCAAATACCAGAACACTTAATTATTTTCTTATATGTTTTGTCCCTTCAACTCTATCTTCTTAGTCAAATGTTTCAGGATTAGATTGGATTTAAAGATCAGTTTATGAATTCAACACACATACCACATCACTAGAATCACCGTAGAAAGAGCTCTTTAAAGAAAAGGAAAGACAACTAAAAAATATACAATAAAAAAAAGGACACTCATTTGTTGACATAAAGATTGAAGGATTTGAATAGAAATGATAATAAAATAAGATAAAATAGATCCCAAATTTCAACCCTAAAATAATTCGGGTAGTAGAATGAGAAACAAAACAAACTACCAAAAATTCTTCCTCGTGGGGAGCAAATTGACTTCTAAATTACCGAACTTAATATTTTAGCCATTGAATTTCACATCAATCTTAATGGAGTCTCCACAATCATTGCTACATCATCTTTCTTTCTTTTTTTTTTTTTTAACTCAATTATTTTGTATTTATCACCTCAAACTCTCTCCAAAATAAGTCGTCAGCATTTTCTCTTTTCCCCTACTCCTCTTAATTGATTTCATAATCTTTTTTAGATAAATCAAAGGATCACCATGAACCCCTTACATGTCCAACTTTGGTGTTTTGGACTCTAGATGCAAGTGAACATCATGAAACATGTACAAATTCTTGTTAAAAAAAATCTCTTTTTCTCTCTAAGTACTTGCATGTTTCTCACATTTTGCTTCAAACTTTCACCTTCCTTGTCATTTCCTCTTATTCCTCATTTCTAACAGTCTACACCACCTCATCTTAGACCATATATCATTTTCTGTGGGTTATCTTGCCTTTTCTTTGGAACTGGAGTTGTATGGATGAGAAACCAACGTAGCCACAAACCAACTACCTTAACACTATTTTAATTATGGTAAAAACTAATGTATCAAAGTTTAAAAAAATTTCAGTATTATTTTTTTTAAGATCACCGAATCTTTGAAGGACTGCCTACGTATCTCATTAAGATGAGAATCAGGTGTGGGTAGTTCATGAAAATTATGTCGTACAAAACTCAGCCTCAAGACCCCTAAAGGTTCAGGGCTATTAAGATTTATATATATTATTTATTTTGCAAAAACTTAGCCTCATGATCCCTAAAGATTCAGGGCTATTAAGATATATAAAAATTTGACTTAAGGATTATAAAAATAATTATGAAAATAGTCATATTTTTGAAACATTCTCAATAAATCTATGAATAATTTTTCAAAAGATAGGTTCGTATTCTGAGAAGGACTTTCTACGTATCTCGCTAAATAGTGAGAATCAAACCCTCGTAGTTCATAAAAACCTTAAAAGTATATTATTCTATGTTTAAAAATTTTCTTTGAAAAATAATTCAATAATTTTGAGGATAATATAATCTTTTGCGTTTTAAAGTTGCCTGAAAGCCGGTCAACAATAAAATAAGTCTTCCAAATAAATGTCAAAGAGCACGTAGGATGCACATGTTGGTCTTTATAAAGTAGGTCACCTGTCCTAGACAGGTCCGGCCTCTGTGCCGAGTCCCGCTAAGTCAAATGCATATGATGCAAATAAAGCGGCACCTAATAGGGATAACCAAATTTTGAGTTTTCAGTTTTTCTAAGTTTAAACCTAATAGAGATAGGTGTCTAGACTGTCTTACTCGAGTGGACACTGGAGCCGGGGAGGGACAACTTGGTCGGTAGCAGGGCAACACCACCTTCGCTGTCAATTCGAACCCCGCCTAACATGTGTGACTATATCCTTCACCAGGTGCCTTGACACTCCGGCTATCTCAAAAAGAAGGTGGGATGCATATGCTGCATTCCCTTTATCCTATATCAGAGACTCAGAGGGGGTACGCGAGAAAAGACAATATATAATACAGTTCAAATAATATTAAAGCGGTAAATAAGCGACAAGTAGCACATAAGGTCAATAAACACAGTATCAACAATAATTAAAGCAAGTATAAGTCAATATAAAAAGCTTGAATTCTTATTATTCCCCAGCAGAGTTTCCAGAGATGTCACACCCCTTTTTCGCCCGAAGGGATCGACTCGAAGGATTTTTTCAATTAAAGTGACGATTTTGAATAGGGATTATTTTATTTACAGAATCGCCACTTGGAATTGAGTTTTGGTATTCCAGGTCACCTTTTTGAATCCCTAATCAAAAGGAAATGACTCTTTGTTGGTCTGCGAAAACAGAAGACCGGGTAAGGAATTCTGTTGATCGAGGGAAAGGTGTGAGGCACCCCTCGAGTCCCATGGTTCTAGCACGGTCGCTTTTATTGACTTATCTTGACTTAAACTATTTTGAATAAAATGTGTTAAGGCCTAAAATCGCTCATTTTTATTATACTAAAATAATTTTCTACGTTTCTTATGTTAAACAAATTGAAGAAAAGTATTTGCCAAAGTGCATTATTGCATCCTTGAATTTTAAATGTCTCAAAGAGATGCGTACGCCGCATTCTTAATCGAGATCAAATATTTTAAAACGCCTAAAACTTATATAATGTTAAAAAGCACTTGTTTGTCTCTTATAAATTCGAGACAATTTTTTCTTATTCATACCTACTCTCTTCGCTTTTTTTTTTTAAAATTTACAATTTGCCTCTCTTACAATTTTTTTTTCTCTTTTCTTTTATAAATTATGATCATTTATATTTCTAATGTTTTTAAACGAAGAGAATTTATCTTACTTCTGCGAACAAATTATTAATACATAAACTTAATAAAATTACTTAAAAGCCTAATTAACATAATCCGTAACAAAATTAATAATAAAATCAAATTTAACAAAAAACTATCATCACAAAGTTAGCAAACAAAAAATAATAATAATAATAATTAAATGATCACATATTACAGTTAACCAACTTATTATGACTAAATTAACATGAATATATATATATATATATATATATTATATATATATATATAATCATGCAATTTTCTTTTCTTAAAATAAAACTGTTGTCCCCTTTTTTTTTAAAAATAAAATATATATATATATATATATATATATATATATATGTATGTATGTATGTATGTATGTATGTATATATGTATGTATGTATGTATATGTATAAAAAAAATTGCTTCACTTTGTTTTCTCTAATTTTCCATTTCTTGCTTTCTTTTCCTATGTTTATTTATAAGAATAACTTTAATCATGCTTCAATCAACTCAAAACTTATAAAATAGTACAAAATGGATAAGAACCTAAAAGATGAACTGATTAAAGAGAATACGAACAATTTTCGAAAAAGTCGAACAGAACCTCAACTCATCGCGATTTTATTTTTGTTTTCTTGCATGCATCTGTTTCTAATTTTCTTGCATGCATCCATTTCTAATTTTTTCTTTTTTCTTTTTTTGGTTTTGGTTTTGGTTTTTCTCCTTACTTTTCTCACTCTTTTTTTTTTGCTTATTTTGTTTTTTTTTTTTTTTTTTTTTTTTGGTTTATCTCAAGTTTTGTGGTTTTTTTTTACGTCAGTCTTTTTTCTATGTTGGGGGGTTGGGAATCCTTTTAAGTAGAGGAATTTTTTTTATTTTTTTTTTTTGGGGGGGGGGGGGGTGGGGGAGTAGTTATTTATTAGGATAGTTATTTTCAGAAAGAAATATTTCAGATCTTATTTCAATTGGGGTAAACATTTTTTTTTTATATTTAAAATAATTTATAAAGAGACACGAGTAAAAGAAAGGTGAATGAACTATTAATTCCTTAAATTGGTGACTTGCAGTTGAAAACAATGGCTTTGGGAATAATATAATAAAATTAGTAATAACAGGGTTAGTTTTTGTATTTATATTATTTTATTAATATTATTATTTTTATTAAATTGTTATTAATGGATCTTAATAATTATTCGCTAAATAAATTGACTATTTTGATTAAATGTTGCTTAAAATTTTTGTTAAAGTTAAATAGTATTTCGAATAAAATAAAAACTGTTACGAGTTTAGAAATAATGAACAAATATTTTTAACACTAGGTAAATTTTAAGCACGTTTAAAATATTCGTCTCAACTAAAGAATGTGGAGTACGCATCTTTCTGAGACATTTAAAATTCAAAGATGCAATAATGCAGCTTGACAAATATTTTTCTAAAATTAATTTTCATTGATTTATTTAATACAAGAGTTTTAAACAAATTTTAGATAATAAAAATGAGCGAACTTAGGCCCAAACATAATCTATCAAAATAATTTAAGTCAGGATAAGTTAATGAAAGTGACCGTGCTAGAATTACGGAACTCGAGGGGTGCCTCACACCTTTCCCTCAGTCAACAGAATTTCTTATCCGATCTTCTATTTTCGCAAACCAACAAAGAGTCATTTCCTTTTGACTAGGGATTCAAAAAGGTGACTTCGAACACCATAACTCAATTTCAAATGACGACTTTATAAATAAATTAATCTCTATTTAAAATCATCACTTTAATTGAAAAAATCCTTCGATTCAACACCTCGAACGATAAAAGGGTGTGACAGTGATTTGTGCAATTCAAAGTCAATGGAACTTGTGGAAGCATGCTTCAAACAGTTTCACCCTCGAGATGCCCCTGGTCTGAGCAAAAACATTAAGGAAAACACTAATTTATGTTCCCCTACCCACTCAAAAATAGAAAAAAGCAAAAAGGGATTTGCAGTACTCTGTCAGTTTCATTTTATTTTATGTGGTATGGTTTGATGAGATACGGAGTTTAAGAAATAAGAAAAAATTTAGTGATGTTTAACTAATTATTTTTTTTTTTAAAATGTGCTACTATTCTTTTTTAATTAAGTAGAATTAATAAGGATAAAAGTAGAATTGCGTTTTTAAATAGTTACCAAATAAAAAAAAATAACGTTCTTTTTTAAATGAATTAAAAAGAAAACGACGACACATAAAATGAGACAAAAAAAATAGTAAAAAAATTGGATTGTAGGATTTAAAACGCTGTATTTTATTGCAACCAGCATTGCAGAAATTGACCATACATAAAAGCCAACGGATAAAAGTTAGGAAAATGATGTACTATTAGATAGTGTAGTGGTCCCATTGCTCATCTTGAGATTTTAATTTTGTTTATATTTGGGGTGACAAAATCAGACGATGAAAAATATATTCTTATAATTTGTTCAAATTTAAATTGATTATTGACCCACCTACTTACTAGTTCAATTCATAAATTTAGGTTGGTATACTATCCTAATTGATCGGTAAGCAATTTTAGCAAAATTGTTTTTAGAAAACTTTTTTTATTGGGTATATAATATCTAGTCATATTTTATATCTTGAGCCGGTGGTCTATTGAAAACAACCTCTCTATTTTCTCGGAGATAACGATATGTACTGCGTATATTTTACCCCCAAACCCCACTCTGTGGGAATGCACTGGGTCTGTTATTGTTGTAATATCTAGTCATAATAAGAAAAAGAAAATAGTTTTATTAAGTATAAAAAGATAATTAAAGGAAAAAAAAATAAAAATTAAAACTTAGTAAGAATTGAATTGGCCGGATTATGATTCATCTTTGATGTATTTCAACTGAAGTAACTTTAGATGGTCAATTAGTGGGGGAGCCATTTTTATTATATTGTTTTTATACTATTTTACATGGTTAAAAATACTTTTTTATATATATACAGTAGATGTTGAATCCCTTCAACTAGTTTGTATATATACATACTTTTGAACCTCCTCAATAAATATCTTGACTCTGTCAGTGCGGTCAAGGACCCATAAAAATTGTTTTATGAAATAATGATTAATGAAACTGATTTAAGTAGGTGATTAAATGAAGAGAAAAAGATCCAAATCAATCAGGGTTGACGTGTATTTTCACCAAACGATTATGGAGTTAACTATTACAAACGGTCGATTAAATTATTATTATTTTATTACTTTTCTTAAAATTGATAAGTTATGGCTTTCTGGGTTTTAGGAGAGAAACTGCAATTCTTTGACCATCTTAATAACTTAATTAGTTTTAAAGATAAATATAGTAGATATTTAATAACTAGAAAGCTAGCTACTGCAAAGGAAAAAGCTAGCTAGTTAAACAAGAGGACGAACAATTACCAGCTAAAGTGTGTTGCTAATTATTAGTATAATATAATTGCACATGATTGTTTTAGCAGTAGGCAGTAACAATTGTCATTTATTTGCCCCACACTTCGTAATGATAAATGGGCCTTCATTGATACTCCTCAGTTTCGTTTTAGTTGATCCTCATTCTAAAAAAAAAAAAAAAAAAATAAATAAATTATTTCAATTTATTTATTCAACTTATAAAATCAAGATTATTTTACACAAATTCTTCCCATTCTATCCTTGATAGTATTAACTATAACCACACTTTTTAATTTTTTTGAAAATAACACTTTTATATTTTTAATACAAACTTTATGAAGCTTTACTTTTTTTCTCTTTCTTTTCAAGAGTACTACTAGTATTCCTATAAAAAGATACCATGGACGACACCACTTCTTTTCAAGAGTACTCCATTACACCAATTTTCCATGCTTAATTAATTATTGAATCTTACAGTGTTAAGAAGTGTAAAAAGGTAAAATATACTCCTAATTATTGGATTTTTTAATGGGTGTGTCAAGATTGAAAGGGTCATCTAATTCAAAACGGAGGGAGTATATTTTTGGGAATTTAATACAGTATAATTATTCTATCAAAATAATAGTTAGCAAATACTAACATTTTTAAAAAATAAGCTAGCAATTGTAATTATTTTTAATCGAGCGGCTAACTATATTAAAACCCCTTAAACGGCCTATAATCTAACCACTCATATAACATTTGAGTCCACATACAGCCTCTGGTTAAGTAGTTGATAGATAAATGGCTGGGCATTTATGTGTCCGAAAAGAGATTTACCTAAGTCTCAAAATATACTTTTTAGAAAATATTGCACGCCGTACCTATTTTTTTTTCTTTTAAATATTTATAATATGATTGATATGATAATGAAGTTATGTTGTTGTAAAATTAGTATTTGTCATATATAGAGAGAGATATTTTGGCATAATTTGCACTCATTCAATTAGCTTTTGATTAATAGTCCATCAAAAAAAATTCCAGCACAACAGAAGCTGTGTTGTTCCACTATGATAGTCTTGATTTCCTTGGAAATGTATTGGGCTGATAAATGGGTTTCAAGATTAACATAAAAGTTTTAAGGGAAAAATATATATGTTAGCATACCTAAGTACTAAATTATAAAAAATAGCAATACTTTTTCTTAATTACCTTGTGTAGCATTATTTTAAGTGGAGGACCACAATTACCGCATCTTAAAAGCAGGTTCCATTATTTACGCTTAAAACGTTCTCTTTCCTTTAATTGCTTTATACTTTACCATTTTTTATGCTTCTTATCAGATTTTCTCTTTCAAAATTTTTCCTTCTTAACGTCTTTTCCACGATTATTGTTCCACAATTTCAGGTAAATAATTAATTCAGTTATTGCATGTTATCAATTTCTCAATATATATTTTTTTTAATTTTGTAGTGTAAATAATTTCTCCATTTCATCTTTAAGGTTTTGATTTTTGTAGTTGTTAACGGAGAATCAAGGTCATCGAATTTGCTGAATTTTGTTTTGTTTGTTTTTCAGTTAAATTTGATGTTTTATGAGTTGATATAGTTGAAAAAATTAAATTTTGGCTGAGAATTGGAACTGGGTTTTGTTTTGTTGCGATAAATGGAGGATAATCGAAGTTGAATGAATATTGTAGATGATTTTGGGTTGATTTGTTGTTGTTGTTGGTTGAATTTTTTCGAAGATAGCAGATATTTTGAAGAAAAAAGTGGTTGAAAAAAGTTTCTTCTCCAAAAGGCGAACAAATTAAAAAAATATATATATGAGAAAAAAAAAGTAAAAGAAATTGAAAAGTCAAACAATGTTGATGACGATGTTGAGAACTCTTTGTGTTAATGAATCTGAAGAAGACATGGAGGAAGAGGTATTTTTCGTTGTATATGTATTTTTATTTACTGTTATATATTTAGCGATTTCTGTAAAACTTTATCAATTGGTGTAATATGTATTTTTTCAGTGAGTTAATATGTATTTTATGTTTCTCCTGATATGTATTTAGGAATTGCAGTGAGGTGATTTGTTCTGTTAAAAATACATATGCATATTATATGTATTTTTTGATGTATTGGTTGTATTTTGTTGATTTATACAGTTTAAGTTGTAGTTTTAATGTGTTTTTTTTTTTTACAGTTTTACAAGATTTTTTTTTGGTTAAATTTGAAAAACATCATTGGGTTCTCGCAATTTTATCATTCTCCGAGAGGTGCATGTTTTTATATAATTCATATGAATTCTCTGGTCACTATGCAGTTGTTCTGGCTGAGATAAAAAAATTAGCTGAGATTATCCCATTGTGTCCCAAACTTGTAATTTCTACGAAAAGAAAGGTATTGATCTTCATAACCATCCAATATACAAAGATAAAAACTTATCAGATCTTTTTGATGTGTTATTTGCAGATGAATTGGTTCAACAATCAAGTGAAAGCTTGTAAGTACTTTAATATACATTTACCAATATTGTTTGTAGAAATTAAATTTTATTATTCAATTTTCTTTTTGTAGGGACTGTGGTCTGTATATGGTAACATACGCAGAGTGTCTTTCTTATGATAAAAGAGTTCCTTTGATTGAGTTCAACCCCAACACACTTCGTACATGTTATGCTGCACTATTGTGGGACTATATATGGCATGAGAAAATAAGAAGCAAATGCTCATAGCGATGTCGAAGCACCCTTGAGGCCTGGCAGGCAAAGCCAAATAACTAGTGTCACTGAAGTTTTAGAAATATGATGATTGTTGAATTTATTACATTGGATAGTCGACAATCTGATGTATGGATGTTTTTTTTTTGTACAAACTTATTTCATGTTTTGAAGTGTTTAAATGTTACTTATTTTGAAGTGAATGAAAGTAATTCATTTCTGTTGTATAAGTTGAATATGTTTTCAACAATTTTGTACTATGTGTTTTACTCCAGTGTTCAATAATATTGATTGCAGTGCGATTGACCTCTGAAATACATATGCAGTCTTGAAATTTTCAATACAAATACATATGCACTTACCTTCATATATATTCTAATTTGTGTTCATTTACTTTCAAAATACATATGAGATGAATTCAACTTTAAGTTTGTGAATTGAAAGAAAGAAATTCATTTAAGTATTTTATGAAATTTTTTTTTTTTGCTGTGAGATTTAGAGATCAAAAATACATATACAGTGTTCAGATTTTGCATTAAATAAATACATATGCAGAATATATCATATGTATTTATCCTTTGTTCAATAGTTTCAAAATAAATATGATGTGATTCAAACTAACTAATTTAGAAAAATGCATGAAATTAATTTATTTTAAAATTTTATTAAAATCATATGAAACTTCATTAAAAATACATATGCAATATACATCATATTTATTTTAATTTTTCTTCATTCTAAAGCTAACATTCATATGAGGTTAACCAAAGTTACTAAATTTGTACTAAAAATACATATACAGTGTTCAAAATACATATGATATGTAGATTCAAAATACATAAGCAGTGTTCAGATTTTGCATTATATACAAATGCAACATTCATATTAAACAGTGCTTAGATCGCAAATGCTAAATAAATGTTTAGAACCATAAAAATGAGTTCATTATTATAAAAAGTGCAGAAGAAAGTATTAAAAAATAATACAGAAGAAAAAATGTATCATTTATGATATTTCCTACAAGAATGTCTGTTGTGACCCTTAGCCCCACATCCAGTGCATGAGTTAATGTTCTTCTTTCCAAACATATCTCGACCCGATTTTCCACGATCCTTCTTTGCAGGAGGTCTTCCAGGAGGGCGTTTGTACTTTGGTGGCAGTACAATTGTTATAGACGTCTCATTCATCTGGGAGCATATCTAATTTGTATTTTGATATGGGTCAATAGAATTTCATCACATTCAACAACTAAATTCGATCATTCATTGATCTAGGATTTCAGAAAATAATTGAATAAAATTCAAATAGAAATTTGTTTAAATTATGTTCATAATTGAATTCTACAAAACTTCACAATTTGTTCAAAAAATACATTAAAATAAAATTTGTTTAAAGTAAAATACAAACACAACAAAAGTTTTCAACCAAATACAGAAACTACTGAATTGAACAGAAGTAAAACACGTATAACATATATTTTCACATATACAGTTATATTCTGAAATTTCGACAAACAAACCAAAAATACATATGCAGTGTTAACACTAAGCATAGCAAAAATACATATGCAGTTTTAACATTAAACACAAAAAAATACATCTGGGAGCATACCTAATTTGTATTTTGATATATGTCAATAGAATTTCATCACATTCAACAGCTGAATTCGATCATTCATTGATCTAGGATTTCAGAAAATAATTGAATAAAATTCAAATCAAAATTTGTTTAAATTATGTTCATAATCGAAATTCTAGAAAGCTTCACAATCTGCTCAATTGTTAAACCGATCAAAATAACAACAAATGATCATCAAATAAATAGTTGAACAGTGAAATTTTAATACCTGAAACAACTTCTAAACTGAAATTTGGCAACAAATAGTTGAATTCTGAAGGTTTTTGTTATATATGTTGAATTTACTCCTTCATTGCTTATAATTCAAAATTCGTTTAGAAATTATTCATACAAAATTTAACAGCGACAACAAAAAACTAGATAGGAGCATCAGTAAATAATCTATGATGCATCACAAATTGAGCAATTGAAAAAAACGATTAGCAAAAACAAAATCTACTCAAAAAAAAAACCCGGTAATACCTGAAACAGCACTCAAGCACTAATTCGTAGAAGATAATTGAATTTCAAAGTGTTATCAAGAACAAGGTAATGTTGATAGTTGAACTTTACGAAATTTTTTTTGAACATCAACAAGTACAATTGAATTTGATTGTTCAATTACAGCGAATTTGAAGCTTCAACAAAAATTTGAACTGATTTTTTTTTTAAGGATCATGTGTTTAGCGATTGGAAAATTGAATTGAATTTTTTTTTTTTGAAGAAGAATCACGCATATTGCGAGTGGATAATACAATTTTTTTTTTTTGAATTTGAATAGTGTTGTTGGAAGGTAACGGAAAAAGGGTGATTAGTGAGCTTTTAATGGGATTGTAATCTTTAATTGTTAATTTATGAAATTATTACCATATTTAGATCAGATAATTAATGCAGTAAAAAGAATTGTATTTGTATTTTTATAGCAATACTTTACCAAAATACATATCAAAAGTTGCTATAATATGCAATTATGAAAGTGTTGCTATGAATCTCATAATTAAAGGGTTAAGTATGCTATTTGTGAATTTTGCCCAAATCATATTCAGTTTCTTTGTCATGTGTAAATCATGATGGTTGCATAACATAATAAAATATCATACTATAAATTTGATTAATGACTTTGAATATGATAAAACACTTCACTGGTTTCTTCATTATTTGAGTTTCACTAATGAAGATATCCGGAGTACATAAACGGAGGGAATAAAAAAGGAAAAATGGGAAAGATGAAATTATTACAATAAAAAATAAATAAAAGAATGCCACAAAACAAATACATGGTGGAAAATCAAAAATTAAGAAATATCAATAAATGATATATCTCGGTACATTATAATTATCGGTGGAATTAATTAAGTATAAGTAGATTGTATATTAGCAGAATCCATTTGCCAAATCTTGAGTGTGGCAGTAATGCTAATATCAGTGGCATTGTTAAATAAATAGAGCTTAGCATCTTCATATATTGCCTTTGTTGGATATACCCTTGATGTTATAGCTGTCCTTCCACCTTGTGCAAAACTTTCTACTATTGAATGATCCACCTGTTAATTAGTTTCACAAAATTATTAATTACTATAAACATAAACATAAATATTTAATTTGGGACAAGCAATTAAGAAAATGATCAATGAAAAGGAAAATTAATTTTACCAGTGTTCTTAGAGTAAGTTTCTCTCCTTGGAGAACTGGAACAGTGCTGCCATACATTAATCTATGAACATCTGATGCTTCAGATGACCTATAAATATAGCAGGAAGTAAACATTAGGACCACCATTATTTACTTATTTGACTATAATTTGTCCGTTTCAATTTATATGACATAATTCGACTTCATATAATTTAAGAGTTATTTTTTTTTTGTTTGGAAATTTGTAACTTTAAATGTCTTAACATTTGTGTAGTTATAATATAGTGCTTTGTAATCTCAAAGACGATATTTGCACAACTTTAAAAGTAAGGACAAAATCCAAATGGTGGCATAAAAAGGGAATATTTGCGGAAGCCATATCATAATATTTGTACAATTGTAAAAGTGAAGTTCAAGTTAAACCATTTCCCTGGATTAGTGTTTTTTTTTTTTTTTTTTTTTGAAATAAGCATAATTCAATACCCCGAATTATGGTCAAAGTTGCTACGACACATTCCAACTTCACAGAGGTCTTATTACCTCTTGAACTCAATTTTAGCGTATTTTTGTCACCCTTTTGTGCTGACGTGACATCTTTTTATTACATAAAAATGAGGTCCACGTTAAAGGTGTCACGTAACCTAAAAAAGTGTTATGCCAGCAAGAAAGGTTTAAAAAAATACGCTAAAATTTAATTCAGGAGATAATAGGATCCCCGTGAAGTTAGAGTATGTCGTAGCAAATTTGATCATAGTTCAGGGGTACTAAATGCTTCACTCTTTTTTTTTTTTTTTTTTTTTTTTTTTAAGGA
Organism: Capsicum annuum; assembly: GCF_002878395.1. NCBI lineage: Eukaryota > Viridiplantae > Streptophyta > Magnoliopsida > Solanales > Solanaceae > Capsicum > Capsicum annuum. Next base: position 8,765,182 of record NC_061111.1, read on the forward strand.
ACGGACTAAGAAGAAAATAGTGTTACAAAATCTTTTAATGATGATGCAAGAGGATAGAAAATTAATACCTGGTGAGATCATTGCAGAAAAAAGTGTTGAAATTGCCTTTAGCATCCTTAGCAATGTAGAAATAGATTGGTGTTTGTTCTGATAAGCCATTATCTGTTAGAACCAATAAACCAAATGGTCCAAATGCACCACGTTCAGCAGACCCACCACTGTTTATACAATCATATGTTCCATTACTACCATCTATTCTCTCCAACACCTTTTGGTTTACTTCAAATTCAGCCATTATGTCCAACTGCAATAATAATCATAATGATATATGACATGATATTGTCAGTCTAGACTGACTGTAAGTGTATATAAGTTAAATTCAATTGACGAAATGAACCAACCTGAGCGGCGGAACCAACTTCTAGTGGGACAATTGACCCTGGATTAACCTTAACCTTATCAAATTCGACTCTGTTTGATCTCAAAGTTTCTACCTCTGACACTGGCCATGTAATTATGTTGCTTCCAGTCTTCTTATCAAACTTTATAGTCCTTGGAATTGGCTGTTTTTCGAAAGAAAAATAAACATCACACGTTACCAAATGTTACATTAATCAGTAAAACAACAATTGTTACTATGATACGACATGATGGTTTAGTAAATGACTACTTTTCAAAAATCTTATGAACGATGATAACCTAAAAACGAACATTTACGTAATTTAGCTAATGAAATTGTACCTGAAGTGAGGCCCAACCCTTGCAAATATCAGCAGCTTCACTATCAGTTTCTTTGATCCAAGCCCAAAGGACTCTTCTCTTTTTCTCTTGGTCATAAAATGTTTTTGATGCATAAAAATTACCATAATCATATCTTAGTCCAATGCCAACATCAATAGTTGGGTTATCTGGAACCCATTTTCCATTCAATGCATCATACGTACCAAGGGCATAATAGTCATTTCGATCATCGTCGAGGCTGGACTTCAATACATGTTTAACTGCAGGCCCATTTTCTGAAGTGTCCAGCCCATTTTCAGCAACTTTCGATACCGGGTAAAAGTCCACACACTCCCACATACCCGTACCCGGTACACCATGTAACACACCTTCTAATAATTCAAAATTCTTAAAATCAACTGTGTCATAGACCAATGAGATTCCGGTTTTATTAACTTTTGAGCCAATAGTAATCCGCCATTTGCCCTCCGGCGTGGTCCACGCGGTCGTGGGGTCACGGAAGTCCTTCTTGGCAATACCGGGTGGTGGGACCAGGACCGGGTTGCCCTCATACTTGACCCATTTTCTTAAGAGATGATCTGATGGGTCGGCTGGGTACGCCAGGTTTTGGACCTGGACCGATTCGTTGGTTGACCCGGTGTATAACATGATGAGACTACCATCTGGTAAAAAGGTAGCGGATCCGGTCCATGCACCGTTAATGTCGTACCATTGATCACCTACCATGGCCACTGGCAGATGCTGCCAGTGGATTAGGTCGCGTGAGACTGCATGGCCCCACACAATGTTTCCCCATACAGCTGCCTCTGGATTGTATTGATAGAACAAATGGTACCATCCTTTGTAGTATAATGGACCTAAAAAAAAATTGGAGTTAAAACAACATAACTAAGTATTTCGTTTCAAATATTTGAAATATTATTTGGAGATTATAGTCAAGTATTTATCATATTTTATTCGGTCCATCATTTCAACTTTAAATTTAAAATAGAGAATTTTATATTTGGCATCCCATGGAATTGTAACTTTTTATAAATGTTCCAAATCAACTGGTAAAACTTCATTAATGGAAAGTCTTTACATTTTTTGTGGACTTATAATTTTAAATTGTAACAATAATTAACCTAGGTCATATATAATTACATAAGTTATCCACCCTTGATTGAAAAAAATTACTATAAATTCGTGAATCAAAACAAAGCTAGGTTGTTAAATGGACAGACAGACATGATGGATGTTTGTGTTTGGTCCTAGAAAATTCACATGCAACTGTCTAAAGACAACTGTCTACACCATGTTGACAAAAAAACTATCTAATTAAAAATTGTTCTTGTACTATATATGTTCTAAATTAGGTCAGGGTTTTGAGAATAATTCTCAATATATCAAAACATAAATGATGGTAGAAAAATATGGACTTACCATTCGGATCTGAGAAACAAAATCAAGCAATTTCCGTAATCCCCAGCCAAGGAATCCAACATGCCAAATAAGAACAAGTTATCAATATTTACCTCAAAAATAATAATAATAATAACAAGAAAATAAATAAGAGCAATTTTATATTACAATTAAAGGTCCTTAAGTATCCATTTACTCCAAAAGATGTAATCTGTAATTAATGGTTTGTTTTATATCAATATCAAGAATTCTTACATTACGAACTTAGTACAATGTCATGTCAATTCATTAAAAAATAAGACGCAAAACTTAAAATTCATGAACGTGTAATAGAATGTGGATGATCAACATGAACAATTAAATCAAAGTGATTTCTACTTCATACAAGCATTAAATTTCCGATCTCATTTCAATTAACAAGGGTTCATGGAAATAACAAATTCAAAGATTCACGTTCATTCATCATTTACAAATGATAATTCATAAATAAAATCATTCTTGATGTATGAAAAAATTTTAAAATGTTAGTACTAACCATTCATCCAATTCTTCTTAGGTTGAAAGTGGAAGGACGTTCTTTGCCAAATCAACATATTTTTGGTCCACGGAAATGGCCGTGCACCCAAAAAATGTCCATGTGACTTGGCAGAGACGCCTTCCGCCACACCACGCTCCACCATCCTCATGGTGGTCAATGGCATTAGATTAGAGCCGAGTATGTTACACACCGTATCTTGTGATGGATCCGATCCTGGATTTACATCATCAATATCTTCATAACTACCGTATTTTACCGCTACGAAAAATAATATAAACACCACAAACGTTGTTAATATCATAAACGTAACTCTTTTCGATCTCCCGTATGTTGATGCCGGAGAATTATGGGAGGCGGTCTCCGCCTCCGGTAATTGTGTGTATGCAACGCCATTATTTGTTTCCTCTGAATTAGAGAGTGCCATAAGAAAGTTCTTTTTTTTTTTTAATTTGCATGGACAATCTACTTTTTAAGGCCTTTTATAGCACTACAAAATACTACTAGTATTCTTATTTTCCTTTTTTTTTTTTTAGTTTACTTCGGAAAAACTGATGGTGGGAAACAAGATCTGTTTTTTTTAATTTTATTTTACTGTCTTTTTTGTGAAAATTGAAACGAGAAACAACAACAAATAAATAATATTTTTTAAATTTTTTTACAAATTTGGTTTATGGGAAGAAATGAAGAATATAATCTTGGGATTTGCTAATTTACATTTTTACTACTTAAAAAAAGGAGTGGACGCTACTTGGTTAAAATGTTGACAAGGTAATTTAGGAAATAAAATTAAATGAAGATTTCTTTAATACATGAGGTTTGTTTAAAGATTAAAAGTGGAAATTATTTACTTTAATATATTCATCTATTTTTAAGAAAAAATAATTGTTGAAATTTCAAACAGCCGTCATAATAGAGATTTATTGACTGGTTTTAATTTAGGAAATTTCAACGTTCAAATAATGCTAATTATCGATTTTCCGTAATTATCTTAGTTTTCCCTAGGAAATATCAAAGACCCTTTTTTTGTAGTAATAATAGGAATAAGAAAAACGTGTTTTTTTTCTAGCAATTAGCCCAAACTTTTTGAAAACAATATATGTTAATTGATTTGGTCGTAGAAGAATATTTAGTTTTGGAAGAGGACCAAAGTTTAAAATTGGTTGGAGTTCATGAATTAAAACCAAAATTGAGCTGATCGAGTCCCAACAGAGCTTTGTAGACGAGGATAATTTAATTCAATATTCAATTATTTTTGCATAATGAGCAACGAATTGTTAGAGTTTGTGTATATTGATAAACTAAATTCGAGAGATATTAAATTAGAAATACAATTTAGAGGAGAAATTGTATCACTTTTCGGCTTGAGAAATCTTTTGGATGAAATGATAAAAGAAAACTAACTTTTTTGATTTAATATAAATAATATCACTTTATCACCTATTTTTAGTAGTTCAGTGACCATCTAAGCAATGAAATCTTTATTAACTTTTAATTAACGAGGTAAAATGGACATACTATTATTTCAAGATTCAAACTGTCATATATCAAGGTGATAGAGGAGCCTTAAGTCACTAATAAAGTTATTGTTTGATCAGGAGGTTATGTATTAAGTCGTGAAAATAGCCTCCTATAAAAATTCAACATAAGGTTGCATACAATTGAGAGTAGTGTTCAGTTCTTTCTCGAACTCCGCATATAACAACAAAAGCTTTAATGCACCAAATTCCTATTACTAGTTAATTTAAAAACCCATTGGCAATTCATTATCTTTTTCAATCATTTTCTTACATTGGAATCAAGCATATCTCCACATTGTGAAACAATTTATTTTAAAAAGGATCCAATTGTATCTTCTCCTAATGGAATTTGGCCTAGTGTACATGAAATACATCCTGTAACAACACAAACATATCAGAAAAAGGCATGTGCTTGTCCACATGCAATGAGTTGCAACAGGATTTCCAGTTCCATATAATGCTGTTTTGTTTGATGGGCCATATCTTAAAATCAATCATACTTGTGTGTGTTTAGTATGTAAGAGAGAAGGAAGAAAAACATGAAAATTTCATTACACTAGATACATTGAATTGATTAATTATACTAATGTGAGATACATTGAATTGATTAATTATAATAATGTGATTGACCATGCTTCCACATGAAATCAAATTTGGAATTACTATGAATTGATTAATTATAATAATGTCATTGTCCATGCTTCCACATGAAATTAAATTTGGATTTACTTACCAAATGCACATGGTGACAATGATATTTTTCACATCTTTCACATGCATTAACTGTTGGATCCATATCGATTTGGTGTCTGGTTCTTTTGATCGATTCCAGTGGATCATAATCATTTTAGTTTCTTTCTTTAGTCGTTGATATATTTGTCTCGATACATCTTTTCGATTTTAAAAATGTTCATTTCATTTGATCTTCTTGTTATTATGGCAAATCCATATGGACTTCTAATAATATGAAATGAATAATGATCATAGTTTGGAATCTTTATCATTATGGACATTGATCCATATGATATCAATCATTAAGGAAACAACTGTAGATGGATCATGGGAATTGCAGCTTGTGTTTGTGGTAACAATTTCACTCTGCACTTTTGGGTGTTGCCTGTTGGATTTAAATTTCACTGTGGTCTTCCTCCAGGTTCACCCTTCTAAAGAAAAAAAAAGTTAGAAAATACCTCAAGCTAATTTACCTGAAAAGAATTTTTTTACAGTGTTAAAAATTGTAATGTGGAAAACACCAATTGTTGGTGTTATTTATCTTATTAGTCGAAATGTCACGCCTTCTCCACATTTCGCCTTCGCCATTTAACAATAGCTTCGAAACTCACCAGTCATCCTCCGACCGCCCTCCTTTCCACCTTTAAGTAGTGGTGTTGATGTGTCTCGTTGCAATCATTCTGAAAAATGACAGGAGATGACCCATTATACGAAAAATGATGTCAAAATCACAATTTATAATCGCAATCATAAAAAGAGACGCTGATTTAGAAAGAGGGGGTGAAATTCCCTTTATGAAGGAGAATCACCGCAACATGCTCACTGCCAACAAAAACATACTCTATTTACTAGTTTAAATCGATTCACTAAGCTAGTGAAAAGCCTTATTACGCAATTCCATCCGTGTGTAATACATCCAACTCATGTACAACAAATGTCGATTCATCCACACTAATCACACTTCCATTCCTTGTAGAGGAAGGCTAACTCACTAATTACACTTCCATTCCATTCCTTGTAGAGGAAGGCTAACTGTCGTTAAGCTTTAGTCCCTCCGCCGTCTATAGACGGCGGCTTGGCTTCGCTATCACTCATGACATGGTATAGAGCCACGCAGCCGTCGATTTTACCAGTCTGATTGTTTTTTTAATATATACTTTTCTATTGATAACAGGTAACACAAGAGCAATACCAAAATCAGAGTCATAGTTGCTAAAGAGAGAAACGTCAAGAAGGGGTCAAACAATATAGGAAGGAAACAAGAAAAGGAATCCCAAAAGCTAAATGAGATTTAAAAAATTCATTTTATTACATAAGGGAATCATTGAAGATGCCGGAAGTAGGACAGTGAGAATTAAACCCGGCGCATATTGTGTATATGAGACTCTCACACAAGTCTTGATGCTAGGTGGGTTTAAGAACCTCGAGTCCACTGTTCAAACTAAGAAAAGCTGACACATATCTTTTCACGAAACCACAAACATCCTGCTGATGCATGTCGCCATTTTCATACATTCGGTGGTGGCCATATCTTGCCAAACAATTCTTCAACCCGCTTAGCCTGATTAATATAGCCATCCATTCCAATAGTGAGGAGCTCCACCGATGCAGGACCCATAGCTGAAGAGAAGCTATACTGATCCCACTTTTGAAGCTGAAATAGAATAGCATCAGTTACTGTGAAGATCATCATATCATTGTATTCAAACTAAATTTTACTGAGGATTTAGAGTTTCTTAAGAAGTTGCAGAGAAGCAGATACAACTTCAAATAAAACAATGTTAAAGGGGGCCAGCCCGGTGCACAACCCATCCTGCATTAATAAGTAGAGTCCGTGAAGGGCCGCACCCCAAGGGGTGTGATGTAGACAACCTAACCTAATGCAAGCATTAGTGGCTGCTTCCACAGCTCGAGACCTATAAGCCACACTTTATTTTTACTTCAAGGCTCCCCTTCAAAACAATGTTAAGAGTCAAAATATTTTATGAAAACATTCCTCCTCCTCGGCCGTACTTTTTTTTAAAAGCTATAGAGTATGAAAGTCGTGTTTGATAACTTCTCCTTCCTTCTTGGACTTCTATAAATACGTGTATAAGTATTTCACTATCTTGTTTCATTACTTGAGAACTTTAAGAAAAAAAATATCTATTTTGATATACAAATATATGCATTCAGTTGTCCAGACAGAAAGCCGGTCAGGCCCCACTACTCGGTGTCTCACATCCAACTTCTTCTTTCTCTTCTTCCTCCTCTACTTCTCACCTATCTTGATTCAAGTTGTCCTACAAAAATCAAATATCACTTTCCATGAAAGAAAGCCTTGGAGTAACTAGTAAAGTAGTTGTCATGTAAGCCGAAAGTTACGGGTTCAAGCCGTGGAAACAGCCCCTTTCAGAAATGTAAGGTGAGGTTGCATATAATAGACCCTTGTAGTTTGGCCCTTCTCGGACCCCGCGCACAACGGGAGCTTTAGTGCATCGAGCTGCTCTTCATAGGATGAGACCAACACATTGTATTTGATTGAGTGAAAGAGACGTACTTCTTCTGTTTTAATTTGTGTATCTTTCTTTCTATTTAGTAAGCATTCAATTCTAGTATTCCCATTTTACCCTTGATGACACTCTCTTATAAGAACATGTCATGTTTAAACCACAAGATTCAAATTTGGCAAGACACCTTCAATTTAGACTATAAGATTTCAAAGTCTTTATATTCTTGAATTCCGTGCTCAACCAAACAAAACACATAAAAAGACAAAATGAAACAGATGGAGTAATTACTAAATTTCACAGGCAGCAAAGACCACTCTGCAGCTTATTTCTAAAAAGTCTCACACTGGTTGGAGAATGGATTGATGGTTTGCTTATATGGACTTGGGCAATCCTCCCCTCATGAGCTAGCTTTTGGGGTTGAGTTAGAACAGGTGTCATATCTTTACATATCTTTACATGGTATCAGAGCCAGGTCCATCCCCCTTTAGGCTCTCCGGTCCACACGCCAGTTGAACCTGGGCGTGAAGGGGGTATTGAAGTAGGTGAAAGTTCCACATTGGTTGCCTAGGCGTGAAGGGGGTGTTGAAGTGGCTGAAAGTTCTACATTGGTGGGGGAATGGACAGGGGTTTGCTTCTATGGACTTGGACAATCCTTCCCACATGAGCTAGCTTTTTGAGTTGAGTTGGCTCAGGTGTCATAACCTCAACAAGTTTCATTGCATGAGTTTGTATCAGATCCATTTGTTTCCCATCAAATAATGTTCATTCGCCCATAATTCCCTTTCGTCAATTGGAAACAGGCTCATGAGAATGAAAGATATGAGATGGATTTGAGACCAAACCTCGTCTTGAGTGAAAGTGAATGCAGCAGCTGATTGTGGGGATAACCTTCTTGTAAATGAGTACTTCTCATCTGGTAAGGTCACGGATTCTTTAAGAGATTGCAATACCTTCAGTGGGGTGATAATGTAATCCACCCTGAAGTTGTTAACAAAGTTATAAGCACCACATATGGACCACATCAGGTGCAACAAAACATTTACATGTTCGAAGTACAGTCAAAATTACCCCAAAAGGTTGAAGACATCCTGCTTGTTCCGTACTGCTGCAGCCATCAGCTTTGTTTTGTGCCCATACTTGTGGATGTAGTTATAAGCTTTTGTCACCTGAAAAAGTGCAAAGAACACTCAGTACTTCAGTGATTTGTACTTCAGTGATTTGGCTGCAAGATGTCCGGGGAAAAGCCATTCAAGGAAAGGCTCATAATATCTCAGTTCCAGGATTGTTGTTCAAAGACAGCAGAAAAGTATTTTCAATGATAATTTGGCACAATAACATCAAAAATACAATCGACCAATACAAAACAAAATCCAAGGAGGCATTAAGATATCCCTGAGGAGCAAAGGACAGATACATCTTGCAATTAGATAACTAGTCCAGGTTGGAAGTAGCTTACATATTTCTGGAGCTTGAGTTATACATGTCCATAATTTGTGATGGTCACAAGCTCCTAGGTTTTATCTATAAATATGCTATTCTCAAAACATCTAGATTCAAAAACTACTCAAATTTAGTGTAAGTGTCAAAACCCCCTGAAATACTTACAGTCGAGAGGAATAATCAAATGCATTTGGAAGGAGAATAAGACGAAGGAGGTGGTAAAACTGACCAATGCTAAGCCGGGGTCTTCTCCTCGTCTAAGAGCACTTTCAACTTCAGAGTCACCAGTGTGATTGCGAGACCAATCCTGAAAATAGTGATAAATGAGATGCCAAGAGAATTAAAGAATCCAAAAAACATAATTTATTATAAGACAAAAGAATTTACCCTCAGGCGACCAACAAAAATCTGAATGACAGAAGCACCAGCTTGAGCAGCAGCAGCAGCCTGACAAAAGCTGAGAAGTCGAGACAAAAGTTTCTAATAGATTTAGATTAGAAAAGCAAATTCCAAGCATTCGCCTACATGATTTATTGCATGTGGACTTTGAATGGAGGAGAAAAATTTATGTCTATATTACAATAAAAAAATAAGGGAGCAGTATATTCAAATAACATAGTTGATAAAGCTAGAACCAATTTTAATTTTTCTCATGTAACCTCAAGATCACGGCAAAATATATGTTTCGTGAACCAGAAACAAAGTGCAAAACAATAAATTTTAAAGAGTTTATCTAAAAATCAAAAGCTAAATAACTGGAAGATATAGAGCACACATGAGAATTATCTCATTTAACAGTTCCATAGGATGAATAACCAACACAAACTATCATCAATAATGAATTAAATGACATGCTAACAAAGGAGTATGCACGCGTATGTAAGTGTGTGTGTATATATATATATGTAGATTTTCATTGTCCATAAAGAACAATGTTTGGTCTAATTGGATAGACATGGCATGAAAGGAAGAGATGGCAGGGGAAGTAGGTGCTGAAAAATTAGAGGTATGCATAGAATATGAGCATGAGCTCTTGTCAATCTGTTTGTGAAAGTTTATACCTGTAAACAAAAGTCAAATGTGTCTGTATACCCTCGGCTTCCAATATCCTTGATGCCTCAATTCCCTAAAAGAAAGATAAAACACTGACAAATGAGAAGGATAACCCTTCAGAAGAATCAGAACTCACTAACTTTCAGACACAGTTTGATTCAACATGAGTTGTTCAACAGGGGACAGAAACAATTATAATTGTCTTATGGAACTCACTTGCCAAGTTGCAGGAATTTTGAATAGCAGTCGCTCTGGAGGAACTTCAATTTCGGTATAGGTTTTCAAGAGGTCATGCACCTGCAAAGTTGAAGTTGAAACCGCTCAAACACAGGACATGCCACAAGAAAGATGAAGAATGTGATATGGTGGTAACAGGATGCGATTTTAAAAGGGCAACCCGATGCACTAAAGCTCCCGCTATGCGCAGGATCCGGGAAAGGGCCTCCCCACAAGTGTGCATTGTACGCAGCCTTACCTTGCATTTCTGCCAGAGGCTGTTACCCGTGACCTCCATGGTAACAGGATGTGATTTTACATTTCAAAAATATGAAATGACATTTTTATAGCATGCTAACCATTTAGACGCAGAAAAATTCCCCACAAACGACCAGGTATATGCAGCGATTGGATGATTTTGATCTCTTGGTTTTAAAGATTAAAGCTGAATAAGAGTGACTCTATTTCTAATTGTCTAAAAATTGGGTTGATTTTTCTTGGAAAGGATGCTTTTTCACAACACTCTTCAATATCTTTCCGGAGAAAAGAAAGAACTTCAGAAGGCGTGTTGTCACTTGAGAAAAATTATTGAAAAGATCAACTTTATATAGGACCCATTTATATCAAACACAACAAAACTTTAGCAACTATCTTAATAACTGTCCTCAGGATAAAAGGAAACTTAAAATCAATAGTTTGGTACATTTACTGGATAAAATAAACATCAACATAAAAATAAGACGACACAGGTACTGTGACAGATAGAAAATTATACTGGGATTTTTAGTATATTTAACTACATCCCACTAACAAGGGAAGTTCTAAGCTAAGGAAAGGAAAAAATAGAATCATATTTCTCAAATAACAACCAAATTGCAGGTCATCTAGCAGTTAAAAGACTGAATCAAATTTTCATGTTCACCATTTATGTAACGGATATTCCAAGCACTCATATACCAGTAAAAAGTAGAATAAAAATCCTACCACCGCGACATATACAGATTTAACCTTAATATTCTAATAAAGATGATCGGTTTCAGTTTAAAAAACCTGACTCGATTAACTTTTCGCATACCGTTGGACGTTGATTGTCTTTACTGGAAATTAAAAAGACCGGAAATACACTATGTTGCATGGGGTAGAGTGTTGTCCAGTCAAGAACTCACACGTTCAGAAGTTGAAAGTAGCGGAAATGAGGATCTAAGATGAATGTGTGAGCATACTAGGAGATTTGAGATTAGGAATGAAGATATACGGGGCAAGGTAGGAGTCCCACTAATATACCAAGTTATTAGCGTGCCAACAAAAATCAGAACTTGATGGGTTCAACCGTTATGTTCTTCATACATACTAAATTCTGGACTGTTGAAATTATGTGATATTTAAAATTTGTTGAAATTTTGTGGGGTTTTCACATATATATCATTGTTTTACATAGGAAATATTAGGTTCCTTTGAACCCATTGCACATAGGTTCCATAGGCCGGTCCTAATGAATACTGAATTACTGATACTAATTTTCACACTACTACCTTTCGCACAATGCCATGTGTGTCATATGCGAGCCGAGCATCCACTTCAGTAGAAACTCGACCAGGCACAAGCTTTGCTAAATCTCCACCAACGTGCGCTAAAGCCTATTATCACAACAACCAATAGTTAAAATGATCATTGACTAGAAAGAAACTATAGTACACTTAGCTAACATAATAAAGGACCAACCTTGTTGCAGAAACAAGACATTCGAAGATCAGATTTCTCCAATCCATAACACTCAGAATCTGATAAAGCTCTGTCTACAGCACTCTATATCCAATATATGCACATCGGTCAGCATAACATCTAATCAATTAGCATGAATTTGGATCATACTCTTAATATTTACATGAACCAGCGCCAAGTTCTTCTTTAGATAATAAAAGAGGCATACATCCACATGGTATAAAAAAATTTCACTGTCTTTTCATGATGTTTACCTTGCTTGATTAAAAAAGAGTGAAGGGTCAAAAACACACTAAAGTATCTCCGTTTTAGGAGTTCCATAACTGGCCAATCAGTTGTCCAAGTTTTCCTATCTAAACTATCACCAACTATTTATCAAAAACACACCTCAACTATCAGTTGTTCCCTTTTAGAGTTCCGTACCTGGCCAACCATGTGTCCAACTATCGTTGATATTTCAAGTAGGAAACTTGCACATTTGATAGTTCATATATGAAACTCGAAAAAACTAATACTTTAGGTGTGCTTTTGACAATTAACTCATTAAAAATGAAGGTGTATACCTAAACAGTTCAGATAGGAAACTCGTGCACTAGATAGTTCATGCATGAACCTCGAAAAAAACGAGAACTTAAGGTGTGTTTTTGACCATTAACTCACTTAAAAAACAAATTGTACTATTTACTATTTCTACTATTTACTACACCTAATAATTACCTTAAATTTGGTATCAGGAAGGCCACATATACCTAAGAGCAGAGAAGAGCTTACAGTAGCAGCAGTTGGAGGAAATCTACAAATCCGAAACAAATAAACACATCAAACGAAAATCGTTCAAAGAAACTAACACGAAGTAAATCAAAACACAAATACTACTAACTTCTCGAAATCATCGAAAACGACTGTATCCGGAACGATCCCACTATGACTCGTTACAGCATCCAATTCAGTACTCAAACCTAAAATCATCACCAAAAATTTCACTTATTTCACATCCAATCAACACAATTCTACTGAAAAAAATTCACTGATTTCAAGTCAATTCTACTGAAAAATTTACTGCTTTCACATCCAATCAACACAATTTCTACTAAAAAAAAATTCACTCATTTCAAGTTCAATCAACATAATTCTACTGAAAAAATCAGCACATAATCAAAAAAGTTATACAGTACCGGTATCGAGAGATGAAGAGAAGCCAGTGGAAGCTCGGATTAGAGGAAACGAACGGCGAGGCTTGAAAATCAAATTCGGCTTGGAGAAATGAACTGCATTTCTCAGCTTTCTCCCCTGTTCGGATTAGATACACAAATCACAACGAATAATAAGTTAATTTTTATTTTTTTTTAAAGTATAGTTTTTTATTTGCAATTATTAGCTACCGCATAACGCGCTGAAGAGAGATGTACCTGAAGAGATGAGGAAGAAGAGAGAGAGGAGTATAGCGGAGACTGCAAAGAAGATGACATTTTCGATTCAGACAGTGTGTGAGTAATGATTGAAATGAATTGGAAATCTCAATATATAATTTGGAATGGTGGATGTACAACTGTTCATGCATAGAGTATAGTTCCAGAATTTAGTTTTATGAAGTGGCCAATTGAATAATAATGAACATATTATAATAAAACTAGAATTGAAAAATGTTATGTTAGTTTTAGGTTGTTACTTGAATTTCATCTCACAAGGTTTTGATTTCACATTTTTTAATTCCTTTCCTATTTTCCATTCTCCCAACTTGTTTTTTAAAAAAAATCTGATTTGATTTGGTGGTTAAAATTACGAAATGTAACTATAAATTATCATAGAATATTTAGTTATGAAATATGTTATAAATCAATAAGATAAATTAATCTAATTGATCCATAAAATATAGGAATAGCTTATAATTTTTGACAAAAACTTTTGAATAACAAACTCTCGACATTTACGGTACCCACCCCAAGGATGTACATTTTCTTTTTGTTCCAATTCTGATCGTAATCAATTTTTGTGGTCCTCTTGGAAAAAAATTAGGAAAAATAACATAAAACATACACTTTTACTTATCATATTTACGTAAATTCTCATCCTTATAAAATATTATTACAAGAATTTCAATTGATTATGTATCAATGAATTGGATGTATCAGTAGCTAAGCTAATTATGAATCTCAACAGACCCAAATTCAGGATTTCAGTAATTATCAAAATTTGTTGGGAAAAAAATCAACCAAGCAATAAAGACATTGGAGTAGGAATAGGAACATATTGAGAATACCGAAAAGCAATAAATATGTATCAGCTAAGACTATACAAAGTAGATCAATTGTTATTAACAGGCGTAGATCGATATCGACAAAGCAACCCAAACACATAATTATGCTTAGGATTCGATTGGATAAATAGCGATTTACGAGAGCAAAATTGGCTTAAAGTAGAAAGCACTTTGAATTCTTACAGAAAACCAGTGTTGATGAGAAATACATATTTGTAAGAATAATGGGCCTATTGAAACTTATTCTAGTAATTACTAGTACTAACATAAAAGACAAGGGTCCTCCTTTGAAGACCTTCCACCATTTCCAAAATAGGGATAAAAACTAAAGAATAAAAAAACCAAAGCAAGGAAAAAATGGAACTTTGCAAAATTTTAACCTTCCAACAAAACATTAAAACTAAGATTGAGAGCTTTATTTGTGCATATAATAAAAGCTAGTACCCATTTTCTATAAACCACCACCCTAACACACGTATTTATTCCCTTTAGCTTCTCTCCCCTGTATCTTCTTCAACTTCCCTCGTCTTCGCAAGAGATTCCAAGAACTTTTTGACCTGCATTATAGTCGAATTTCATGACTTTAGATTACGATCAACACGGAGAAAGACTTTGTTTAACGTCAAAAAATCTCTCGCAGACCTGTGAAGTATCCTTGAGAGAGAAGCAGGCTTTACTCTCTTTTGGGATAGCTGAAACAAGAATTCCATAACCATTGTATTTCCCCCTCAGTACCTGAAATTAAAATATGGTCAGCAAATTATGATATCAAAGAGAAGAACAGTTTTTTCTTAATCATACTCACCTTGAATGCGTCTTCATCTGTTCTATCATCTCCAATATATATCGGCAGCACATCTTTGTGGTAGCTAAAACCTGCATCGTTCAACATGAATCTGGTAAGCAAGTGCACGAATCTGCTTCTCCTTTGTCCAGTCGATTTCAACATGAAAATATGAAGGAGCTACATATGTACCTAGTGAATCCAGAAGAAACTCAACCGCTTTTCCTTTGTCCCAGTCGATTTCAGGACGGACCTCTAAAACCTATTCAACAAAGAAAAGCATAGGGTATAGCATCAGTTAAATCATCATTACCATAATGTTCCATTGAAATGGAGATGAAAGACTCCAAGTTACCTTCCGTCCATGAGTTAGCCGTAGCCGAGGGTAGCCTTTCAAGACATCGACGACATATTCTCCAACGACAGACCAATTCTGTAGTCAAAACAACGATCACTAAATGCTTGTTCTGTCTTTAACATAGGCAACCTCAGTCGACAGCAAATAAAGCTGGCACTTACCTTCTGATCTACATTACGGTAATGCACACAGGTACAAAACTTATGGTTCTCGACTTTTGCACCCTTAATGTCTTTAGTTTTCTCGACAAGGGTTCTAAAAACCTGCAAAGTAATCAAGCAAGTTAAGTAAACGCCTGTAAATAGTTTTTTTTTCTTTCAAGCCGAGACAAACAGTCATCTGCTGGTTTGAAATGCTTTTAGAGGTAAATTGTAAATCACCTCATCAATCATTGATAAAAATTTACGAGCAGGCTGGAACAGATTGACTTCCTTGCCCTGCTCAAAAGAAGGCCAACAGAAATAGTTATAAGAAATTGACCAAGATAACAATGTAACAAAGGAATGAATGAAAGGAAAGAATCTGTTAAAGCAGCTGAAGTAATACCTGCTGGTCAGTAGCTTTGATACAATTTGCATCATTAGTAGCCAACGTATTTTCGACTGGCAGCATGATGTCCATACCGTGGCTACCAGCATAATAGAGTTCAGGGAGACCTACCAGCTCATATACCTGAAACAACAAAAATCAGAAATCACTTCTGCAAATGAAGAGAGATTTGAAATGTACATATATCGACAATTGATAACAACCGGAATTACTAATTAAGCTAAAAGTTACCTTATCACGGCTTCTCCCACTGATGATAGCTGTTGGGAAATACTTTGCAACATTACTGACAGCAGAACGCATCTGCAGAATATATTATTTTTATGTGAACATCTCTAGATAAGCATCTTACTTGCATATGAAAGATCGATTTACCTCATTGGACATAAAAGCACGGTCAGGGTCATCAACAATAGGAGAGAGAGTCCCATCATAATCTAAGAAAATCACTATCTGTTTATTCCTTGCTTGCCTCATAATTTGCTGAAAGCAGTTGAGAGCTGATGGATACTTGATCTGGAAAAAGAAAGTAACAAGCTTGGTGAAAACGGAAATAAATAGACCGGTGCGCATTTGGTAAAAGTCTTAACATACCATCCAAGAAAGGTAAGCCACATCAGCATCATCTGAAGAAACATCAATGTTTACTTCCTTCAGGATCTTCTTCCTAGGAGGTGAAGAAGACCGCATTGCCTCAAGCCAACTATTGGATCGACCATCATCAAGCTTTAGTGGCTTCTTTCTAGGAATTGATAGCACACTAGTGGAGAATGGAGGTCCAGATTGTGAATAAGGAAATAAACTAGAGTGGATTCCCAATCTGGACTCGTTCAATGGTGAAGGATCAGTAAGAACTGGAGAAGCGTTTGTCGAATTCAAGTCCATTGCGACAAATATGGATTTGGCAGATTTTGACTATGTGATTGACAGCTAAGCACTAGACACTTTATAGTAGTGGATGATTAGGAGTAACGAATGTTTTAACCAACTCTTTTGTCAATGAAAAACCACCTCTTCAAAGTTTTCTTATCACTGCTGCTGGGAATGGATTCCATTAAGTACGGGCTTCCTGCAATCTGGAAAAGTCGGAAACGTTAGGCGATGTGATTCTGAAATTAATTGTGCGATATAAGACAGACAGAAATTTATTGTGCAGTACCTCATCTCCTGAACCACACTGCATTTACACTACGAAACAGAACATTTTGGCTCGCAATTTAATTGAGTCTAACGTGCCTTCCTACCTGGAAAAACAAGTTAGCTATGTGTCAAAACAACATTATATGACCTCTTCTACAAAAGTTTACCATCACATAAAAAACAAAGAAAATTAAAAACATATCATGCTAACAGGCGAAGAATAGACTTGAATCCTTACTACATGCATTTTCATTTGAAGAAAACAGAAGACTCACCGAGATGATACCTTATTCTACTATAGTATAAAGATCCATGGACAATAGCTGTTGAACACTAAGATTAATAGTTTTTTGCAGTAAAGGGTGCGACCTAAATCAACCAGGACTCATCTTTCAAGTACCTCTCCAAGTATATTGATCTCGATGATGCTTTGCAAAAAATCAGTGAATACAGTTGTGAGTAGAAAGGTGTCCATTTGGCTAGACGGTTATATGGTGATAAGTCGGTGTGACGGTGTGGGTGAACAGTTACCTTCATCTCATGAAGTGTACACGTATAGTTGAGAAAGTACACGTGTAGTTGAACATGTAAACGCGAAGTTAAAAATGTACACGTATAGTTGAAAATGTACACGTGTAGTTGAAAATTTTCAAAATTAGTCTCTTTAATTAGTACTATTAAGATCGCATAGCGGATAAAGCAGTAATCTGTATCTATTAACTTTAAAATCTCACATCCACCGCCACGTTGGTTATTTAATACTACCCCATTTCAATTTGTTTGTCTGTTTTCTTTTAAATTTGACAACTAAAAAAAAACCTTTGAATCTTATGATCTTAAACTAAAGATATGTAGAATTTACTAAAAATGTCATTTAATCTTATGGTTTTAAACATATCATGTTGCCAAAAAAGGAAAAAGACATGTTCTTTGAAACGGACTGAAAAGAAAGTAGGAGAAACAAACTGAAACGGAGGAACGGTATAAAATCAAGAACCATATTTGCCTCTTGGTAGGATATGGGAGTACACATTAAAGAACCTACTTTTTCAGCCCAAGTTTGGTGAAGGTTAATATGGAAGTGGACCAAGTACAAAAACTTTTTAAGCTTACAGCTCACATGGACAACAAACAAAAATTTCCAACTTTACTATTGTACTCACCAAAAGGGACCAAATGAAAACCATCAAAGTTATTCACTCTTTTCCAACAACTAGAAGATGGATATCTTTTACTTTCCTGTCATTGTTCCATCAAAACCTTTTTGACTACTGATGAAAGGGGAAAGAAGAAAAAGGAAGTATCATAAAAATAAGCAACATACATAAAATGCATCAGAAAAATCAGATCTTTTCATACTGACTATATTTGGAACCCCACCAATAAACAATACTATGGGCTACTGGTTTAATTATGACAACATCACTATGGTTAAAGTTGTTTCTCATAGTATCAAGCAGCAACTCAGGCGTAGCTAAGTGGACTCAATCAAATTGAATCCTCTTCGCCACAAAATTGTACTGCGCCAATACAACGACAACCGTGCTTTAATTTGTTATATATAAGCTGTTAAATCGCCTTAACATAAAGGAGGACTCTAGTATTATAGTAATGTAGGTTCAAAATTTTGCTTAGGGTTATAGTTTCAAATCCCAATTGTGACATTCTAGTATTATTATTGAATCATCATCAACAACAACATACTCAGTGTATTCTCACGGAATGGGGTTTGGGAGGGTAAAGTGTACGCGGTCCATATCACTACCTCAGATGAAGTGGAGAGGTTGTTTCCGATAGACCTTGACTCAGAACTATATTATTATTGAATCCTCTTGTATAAATTCTTGGTTCCGCCAAGGACGGTAAATACTTCTAAGGGGGAACTGAGATAACAAGCTGATGAAATCAGTGAATAATCTATGGGCTACCACCGAACATGTGTTTTATGGTTGCCATCAAATCAGAAAAGAACAATCCCTTTTTTCAGCAACAGTACATTTCAAAAGTAATCAATGTCAAGCTAAAGGACTTGACATCTCAACTTACCCTACATGATTTTTACCTCTTCCAACTAAAAGCTCAGATCTGAAAGCCAACCCAAAAAAAATGAAAAAGGAAAAACATTACTATTGATTCAAGTAATGCCATTTTGTACTTGCAATGACATGACTTCCCAACCTACATGTCAAGACAACCTACTTCAACCCCACCATTAAAGTGTAAAAAGGAAACCTCTAATGCTAATGAGCTTATTAACTTGATTAAGCCAATTTTAAGGCACACATTTTAGCCAATTCTTGATCAAACTGGAAACTCCCATGACATTATATAAACTTAAAATCAGTTAACAACTTTAACCTCAACAACAACATACTCACTGTAACCTCCCAAGTGGGGACTGGGAAGGTTAGAGAGTATGAAGGACCCTACCTTACCTTGTAGAGATGGAGAAAATGTTTCTTACAGCAAGTTTAACCTTTGAGCCGGGGTCTATCGGAAACAGCCTCTCTATCTCACTTTTGAGGTAGCGGTATGGACTGCGTACACTTACCCTCCCCAGACCCCACCTGATGGGAATATACTGGGTATGTTGTTATTGTTGTACAGCAAGTTTAACCTCATAAAATAATGAAATTATAGAAAGGAGATGCAAAATAGCGGCCACAAATTTTCTTGCTTTGTCCCAATTTATGTAGTAACATTTTTCACTTTACAAGATTCAAAGTATGTGAACGTCCAACATTCAAACATAAGTATATTATTTAATCGTATTGACATGAGGAAAATTGCAACTTTCAGTGTTTTTTGTAGTACAACAACAACACACCCAGTGTATTCCCACATAGTGGGTCTGGGGAGGGTAGAGTGTACGCAGACCATACCCCTACCACGTAGAGAGGTTGTTTCCGATAGACCCCCAGCTTAGGACCAATAACAATATAGCAATCATAAAACATAAATGCGTATAGATTAGTACAATATGCAAAATTAACTAACACCGCTATCCACAGGATAATACTACAACCACAAGATAATACTAAAAACTATCTAATTTAGGTTTGAAAGTTAGTCAAATTGACTCTAAATAACCAAGCGAAGTGACATGTAAATTGGGACCAAGGGAATAATAGCAATTCTTAAGGACCATTCATAACTTGGACTGTCCGAGGTAATGGTATGGACTGCGTACACTTAATCCTCCCTAGACCCCGACCCCACTTTGTGGGAACATACTGGGTATGTTTTTGTTGTTGTTCATAACTTGGACTAAAGGACCTCAAAAAAGCCATAGATACTTGAAAAAGAAAATGTTATATAAGGCAACAAACAGTTTGTAAATTGAACAAGCACAAGCGAAGCCAGGTAGGGCCGAGGGGGTTCAGAACCCCTTCGCCGAAAAATTTACACTATTTACATATGATTAAAATGATCTTTTATGTATATATTGTAAATGTGGAACTCACTTTAGCTTCTTAGTTTATTTATTTATTGTATTTTTTCCTATTTTGAACTCCTTAATCAAAAATCCTAGTTCCGCCACTGAAATGAAACGGAGGCATGGATTAATTAATAACTACACATAATTAAGGAATCATCAGGTGACTTTAAAAAAAATGTTAGTATGCTTAATTAATGCTCAGTTCCATTTTTCGCAGGTAAACCACGAAAACTGATAATGACACATAATCAAATATTTCAACATCATAGAGCAACCGACAAAAAATAAAATAATTTAAAATTACACGACAAAAACTAAATTAAGTACTCCACCTCCACAATTTGGTGCTGTCAAATCCATTATTATTAACCCATAAAGCAAACAACTAAATTTATGACTGTACAGTTAACTCATTAAAAAAATACATTGTATACAATAACTCTGCAGAAAGCCAGAACTTAAAAACCTTTCATGACCATAAGAAAATTTACACAAAAATAGTCAAAATACCAAACTTTTTTTTTTCCTTTTCAAGAAAACCCACAACATAAAAGGGCTAAAGTTTGCACCTTTTGCATGCTTAACTATAGAAAACATCCATAAAATCAAACTGGGTACCCATAAAAAGTACCAAAAATGCATTTCGGTACACTAAAACTGCCGCTATTTGTAGAGTTTAGGGAAGGGCCGGACCACAACAGATAAAATTCAAACAACATTGCATGATGAAAGAAGAAAAAAAATTGTAATCTTGAATCAAGAAAATAACCACCACCCCACCAAAAACACACACAAATACAAGCTAAAAGTGTCATAAAATACCTGTTAATTTTATATCATGTCCCTTTAACCAATCTTGAAAATACAACTATCAAATGCCTAAAGAATTGTATACCATAAAAACAAATTTCAATTCACATCAGATTGGAGAAAAGGTTATTAAATGAAAGAAGAAAATGGAGGATAAAAAGGGAAGAAGATTTTTACCTTTGGAAAATAAAACGGCAGCAGTGGGTTGAAGAGAAAATTATTAAAAGAGAAAAACCCTAAGAAAATGTAATGGAAAAATATATGGAGAGAGAAAAGAAATGAAGAGAAAAAGAGGGAAATAGAGGTGGAGAAACCAAAGTATATATAGAGTTTTTTTGATTTTGATAGACCCAAAAAAAATATATAGACGTGCCAAACAAGGTAACCTTTTCCTTCGGTTGTTGAATCAGGAAACAAAAATTTTACATTATTAATTATTCCGATTAATTAAATAATTACACCATAATAACTCTCTCCACTTTTAAATAAGTGTTTATTTAATTTTTTTATTTCGCGTGATATGTTAGAAATGAAGTGAGTAGACACTAAAGTAGCCGTTTGGCCATAGAAATTTTTCCCTTTTTTTCAGAAAATTATTTTACTTTAGTGAAAAAAGTAAAAACACGGCGTTTGACCATGAATTTTCCAACTCCAATTCTGGAAAATGATTTGAAAAGGTGAAAAAGTTTTACTTATTTTCACTCATACTTCTATCACAAAATTTCAAAAACAACTTTAATTTATATTCATGATCAAACACAACTCCAACTTCATCTTCAACTCCAACTCTAACTAAGACAAAAAAAGTGATTTTCATGGTCAAACGGGGCCTGACACTCCCGGCATTCCAAGAGACTCAAATCCCCGGCCCTACTTTTCTCTACATGATTATGTGATTTGATGAATTAATCCCTTTAAAGTTATAAATGATTTGATTTTGTTGCACTTTAACGTCTAGATACAATGAATTTAGTTGTTCGTTGAACAGGTTAAATTGTGGAAGGTTTGGTACAGTATTTTTTATAGTATGAAGTAAGATTACTAATTCTTGTTGAGTTTTATCGTCGAGAGACACAAATATAGCTATTCGTTAGAGAAGTTGAGTGATGTAGTGAGATATTAAGTCTTAATTGAGTTTTATTGTGGAGAGATACAAATATAGTTACTAGGTTGAGTTATGTAGTAAGATATTAAGTCTTATTTTGCTTTTATCGTCAAGAGATACAAATACAACTCTTGATTATCAGGTTGAGACGTTGAGTCATGTTGAAAGATATTAAGTCTTATTTGACTTTTATTGTCGAAATTAAGTCATGTAGTAATTAGATTATTAATTCATGTTTGTCTTTTATCATCGACAGATACAAATAAAGAGATTCGTTAGAGAATTAAGTTGAGTCATGTAGTAAGATTTTAGTCCTTGTGTGGCTTTTATTGTCAAAAAATAATTTTTATTTGACTTTTATCATCGAGAGATACAAGACTTGAGTACAATTAATCATTTGATAAGTATAGTCATATATCAAAAGATTATTCATTCTTGGTTGTTTTTTATCGTCGAGAGATACAAATGTAGTTCTTCATCAAAGTAGTTGAATCGTGCAGTAAAACAATTAATTATTCTTTGACTTTTATCGTTGAGAGATATCAATACAGTTGCTCGTTAAAGGGGTTGAGTCGTGTAGTAAAATTATTCATTCTTATTTGATTATTGAGAGATACAAATGCAGTTGCTTGTTAGATCATTGAGTTATCTAGTAAGATTAATTATTCTTGTTTGTTTTTTATCGTCGAAAGAGACAAATATAATTGTTCATTAAAGTGGTTGAATCATAAGGTAAAACTATTAATTCTTTGGACTTTTAGCGTTGAGTGATACTTACACAATTGTTCGTTAGAGGGATTGAATCGTGTAGTAAGATTATAAGTTTTGTTTGATTTTTATTGTCGAGAGATACAAATGAAGTTCGTTAGAGGGTTGAGTCAATTCTTATTTGACATTATCATCTCGAGATAAGGCAATTGTTCATTGGAAGGATAGGGTCATTTATAGTAAGCTAATTAATTCTTATTTGACTTTTATCGTTGAGAGATATAATTATTCACTAGAAAGAGGAAGTCATGTTGTAAGTTTATTAATTATTGCTTGACTTCTACCGTCGAGAAATACAAATATAATTGTTCCTTAGAGGGTTAGTCATATATATAGAAAGATTATTAATTCTTGTTAGACTTTTATCATTGAGAGATAAAAATACAATTATTCGCTAGAGGCGTTGAGTCATGTAGTGAGATTATTAATTCTTGTTAGACTTTATTATTCGAAGATACAAATACAGTTGTTCGTCAGAAGGGCTGAGTCGTATAGTTCGATTATTAATTCGTGTTCAACATTTATCATCAAAAATATATATATAGTTGTCGGTTGGCGGGGTTGAGTCATCTAATAAGACTATCAATTGTTCTTTTGACTTTTATCATCGAGAAATATAAATACAGTTATTTATTAAAGGATTGAGTCATATAGTAAAATTATTAGTTCTTATTTTTATCACCATAAAATACACATATAATTATTTATTAGAGGGTTGAATCATGAATATCCAAGCTTTGATTTAATTTTATAAAAGCAGGTTAATTAACATCATCGCGTAAAGATGGTGAGTACGATTGTTTGTTGAAGGGTTGCGTTCTTGAAGTTATATTTAATGTTTAGTTTATTAAGATGATTAAACTTATAATCTCGATTAAGAAGATTTACTTCTTGTTGGAATTAAGTTTTGCCTTTTCCAGGGATGATTATTGATAATTGATATTGTCCACTGGAAAAAAATATAGTAAATGAATATGGTTTTTAGTTTAGGTGAAAGACAAAGAAATTGGACAATATATTTTTTCTTTTAAGTTAAATTTTAGGTCCATTGCTGGACCATTTTATTGGTACAAGAAATCGGACAATAGAAAATGAGTTAATTGGAGGAAAAGTAACATTGAAGTTGAACTCATTTTCTGTGTAACTTCCTTTACAAAGTTTACATTAATACTCCCTCCGTTACAAAAAAAAAAAAAAATCTAATTTGACTTGACATAAAATTTTAAAAAATAAAGAATGACTTTTAAATCTTGTAATTTTAAATTAAAAATATATCAAAATGTTCTTTAATTTTGTGATCTTAAACATGCACCGTGTAAAGTTAGAATTAAAAAATTATCAAAAAAGAAAAAAAATCATTCTCTATGAAACGAATTAAAAATAAAAGTAGATCATTCTTCTTGAAACGGATCCTAATAATTCTAACGTACGCATTCATTCAAAAAAATTTTATTCAGCAAATAAAACTAACGTTGTATCATTACATCAATTGGCCAAAACAGAAGAAAAGACGAAAATCTATTTTTATTTTTTAATTAAAAAAAGCATAGTCAAGAAAGTAAATTTTTATACAGAAAAATAAGAAGGAAAATCAAATGAGACGTAGTGACACGTGGACAGACATCATGACACGTGGCAATAGCATACTGCCTATATGACACGTGGTGGTTGATGATGTGGCGTTCTGTGGGATTCCACTGCTAGTAATTGATGAATTCATTTTCCATTATTGGCTGGATTCCCACCAAAAATTCAAAAAGGAAAAAGGAATGCTCCTTTTATCCGTGTATTTGTCACGTGTCTTATAAATACAAGTTTTTTTTTTGGTATATGTTATTGCTTTTATAAATAAAAAAAAAAAAAAAAGTTGCTGGTTTTCTCACAGATCTTTTTCTGTTTTGCTGGTTTTCAATTTCACCACTTGGAATTAAAAACGAATTGTAATGTTTCTAGCAACTAGTCCGTCGTCTAGCTATTTTTGTACCACGTTATTGAGAGGGTTAGACAATTTTGCAGTTATAATTTTCTTAATTATAGTACTTGAAATATCATCTAAAATAAATACATAAATAATTATTTTGATCCTCACACTAGTTTGTGACACGAAATTTATTGATTCGACCCTAAAAAATTCGCGATGCGTTCCATATTTATAATTTTTTGTGGGGTCTGTGGTGTATGTATTTGTATGTTGTTGGGCTTAGAACTTATTTGTACGCACATATTATATAAGTGCATTTAGTGAGTTGTTTCGAGCAGTTTTCATATACACGTAATTGATACTATCGTCTCCACCTTATATTCCTCTTCTTCATAGTGATTTTCCTCTGTCTCTGCTCGTGATTTTTTTCGTCAAGAATTTTTACGTAAATCTGTATGTTCTTCTTGTTTTTCTTTTGCTTGTGCTATTGCTTATTCTGTCCGATCATAAAATCAATAATATCGTTCAATTTGAGATTAGAAGGATAATTTATTTGATCAGTAATAAAATATTTAATTATAATTTCATTCATAAAATCTTAAAATGATAGTGTATGGGACCTTAATATTTTGTGAAGATAAAAAGGTTATTTTCTAGCAATATCTTTCTACACAAGGCTCAATGTTCGTCTTTAATTTTTATATGATCCTTGTTTGATTGGTTCAGAGCGATTCATCCTATACAAATTTAGTTCTAATTGGGAAGTATAATCCCATCCGCCAAACAATCCTCTCCAATTTTCATTTTTTGTAGAACCGTTAGTTTCTGATGCTCAATAATCTGAAGATAGAGCTCTATGTTCAAATTCATCTCTTAAAGGCACTACAAATCGATCATTTATCACTAAATTCAACTTTGAGGGATACCAAAAGTTGGTAAGAAGCTTTTTAAATGAAGCACGGACATTAATTTACAAAATTTCTCTCAGTGAAATGAATTATTCGATGTTCTAAAGTTAAAAATAAATCTTTCAGATCAATTTTTTAAAAATTTTTTCCACATGATCTGATAACAATTTTTTTTTCCTGATTTTTACTCAAATCCCTTTTTAGAAAAGAATGCTTGATGCCGGAAATCAATGAATATACTTATGATTCTACGACTTGACATAGTGGATCTATCAATCCACATTTTAACAAAATCAAGAGAAGTTTATGATATTTTTTTAATATTATTATTTTTTAAAAAGTTTATAATGTTTTTTTAATATTATCTTTTTTATAAAATGATAATATAAAATAGTATATATATTTAAATTTATATTTATAAAATATAATTAATAGTATACTTTAATAAAAATAAATACTAGTAATATTTTTTTTAAAGAGAGCTAAGTCAGCAAGTTCTAACTAAAACAAAACAATCAAATAGGTATAAAAGGTGCATATGGGGATTGGGGACCATAAAGACGGAAAAAATTTACCGAATGTATATATAGAAAGTCAATATATGCATGTTATGTGTCTGAATTTAAAATTTATATTATTAATAATAATTTGTTAACATATACTTCCTCCATCTCAAATTATTTGTCCCAAATTTTTTAATTTAATTTTTCATTTTACTAATTTTTTTTCATTCATTAAGATAAGATAATTTTTTTTTTCATGTTTATCCTTTGCATTAATTATTTTTTCTTCAAATTAAATTGTAAACATTATTTAATAGGAATATTATGATAAATTAGGCATGTTATTAATTATTTTTCTTAATCAATTTGAAACGAAGAGGGTATTTTAGTTTATTTAATCACTTCATCGTGATAAATTATACTATAAGTTTGGGATATACATCAAATGCGGATAAATTTTTGGCAGCGGAATTACGGAAAATCACGTGGAATCTTCTACTATGACGAGGAGGAATAAAATTGTTTTTAACGGTAAACGCTTAATGTCCCATTAACGCCGTTCGTCTTCTTACTTTTCCCATGCAACAAGTCAATAATCCTTATGGAGTTTAATTTGGATTCCATCAATTTCAGTTACTCATTAAATAAACTTCTTACTTTAATTTATTAATTTCTTTAAAAAAAATAAAAAATAAAATCAGGCCATTTGATCAACTTAGTACTCTTCTGTTGTATTTAAGTATCACATTAACTTATTTCACATTCATTAAGCGATTCGAGTATAACCATTCCCATTAATAATGGCTGTAACAATACAATTGTTAAATTTGTTTATAAACAATTCTTGTATTTGATGAATTACTGTTCACAAGGACAACTTGATCCTCTTTTCTAGAGATCTCATATGAGGGAATTTTAAAAGAATCAACTTCAATTATTATCCATGTATGATTTATATTAGATCTGACGAACTACCATCTTTGAATAACTAGTGTGTGAACTAAACGACCATGAAGTCCGTATTTTATTAGTGACGGTCTGACGAATAAAGGTATTTTTTTTTATGGTATTTGATTAGAATTTAAACAATGTGACTCTTTGCATTTTAGCTAATTCTAATTGATACCACTAGCTTATAAAAGAAGGAGGGTTGGTCACGTTATTGTCTCCATTATGTATCTTAATTGAACAATTATTATTATATAAATTGAATCTTAAGATGTGATAGGTAGCTCGTGAATTTAAAATAAGATGTAATTTTTTCAACTTAAAAGAGTGTCATGAAACGTGACCTTAAGGGAACCTAATAATTTGTCCCATAACAGTTGATTGGTCGGATTGATCGAGACATGCGAGAAAAATAATTTATTTCATAAGTACTATATAGTATGTCTTGCCAGATTCCAAAATTGTGGCCAAAACCTAAATTGCCAATTCATTTTAAGTTTATTAGGGGGGTCCCCACCATGTATAGTTCTTGTACTTAAATAGTTAAATTAGTTACTTAATAATATAGGGTACAACAAAATTCTAATTAGAAAGGAGGTTTAGGTATGAAATCTGGGACTTTACAGCAAGCTAGGACTAATTAAAAACTACACACATGATTATGAATAGTTGCAAACTGATTTTTTGGGTGTTATTTTATTTGATTTTTGTTAATTGGTTCCTGAGGGCACGCACAAAGCAACACACAACTTTTATTTTTTTAGTTAATTGGTTCCTGGACCACCGGTTTAGGCCATAAAGCAACACACAATTTTTATTAATTTTTCTACCACTTGCCTAATCGTTCAAATTCTCTTTTTTGACTAACAAGAATTATACAAAATTGTAGCCATGTGTTATGTTATTATAATTTGATTTGAAATTCTATATATTGTTACTGTAAAATTAAAAATAAAAATTCAGGACTATCAAGTCATCCACGGGATATCTATGGGTAAAACTCATTAAAATGTGACATTCTTAATTTTGAAAATAAGACAAGTTCTGGTATATAATCAAATGGGACATGACAGTTTATTGAAAGTTTCTTGTATTGACAATAAGTAATATAGAACTTTTACTCTTTTATTAATGGCAATACTTAACACTTACATATGCTCAAGATCAAACTATTACTTATTTCTAAGATTAATTTATCTCACCCCTCATGTGGATAAGATAACCTCAAAATCAAATTTGAGGGATAAATTTAGCTTTAGAGTTGATTATACCTTCATTACAAATTCAATACTGAATTCCACAACACATTATTTGAGCATTTGTCACTTTGTGGCGATGTGACATTTTCACAGTACGAATAGTTTGGTATTTGTTGTTATTGTTCTACTTTTATAACATCATTCCCACCAACCATGCAATTTAACGTAAATAGCATACTAGCCAAAGTTTAATACATACCATAATAATGCTAATTCCTATCTAAAATGTTTCTACATTTGCTTTGTGAGTCCTATTTCTCTTCAATTTTTATTTTTTCTTCTTATAGCGGCGAGTTTGACGTTTTGGTAGTTAAAAAAGCACCTACTTTTTATAATTATGTTTATTTTTTCTCTTTTATATGACTAGTGCATATATATGTGATTATGACTTGCAAGCCACAACCGAATACTAAAACATATAGTATATGTTTTGATGTAATTAAACAACTTGCTAACATTTTCCATGTTTTTCATATAATAATACTTGCCAACCACACCAATCCAGCTCGAAATCTTGAAACGAAAATTTGATTTAGGAGGAAAAGGAAATGCTGGCCACGAGCTCTATATGGGACATTTAAAATTAAGAAAAAATAAAGAAATCTATGATAGCAGCCGTTACGCGGTTGAGATTTTCGAGATCTTGATCTCTTTATAGAAATGCAGGAGCTTATGAGACATTTGAGATATCAATGTATTCGTGAGTATTCAAAAGTTTATGGGATATTCAAGATTTTGATATCTTTATTAATACAGAAGAGCTTTGGAATATTCGAGACATCTCTTTAAGGTAACATATATGTGACTCTTTTGTAGGCGTGAGATAGAGCTCAAGGTAAAATAGCCTTCAATAAACTCTAATGAACCTAGCTTGGAGGTTGAAGATAAATTTGTCTCGTTTATAGATTTCTATTTTAATTTCATAAAATTTCTATGTCTACAACTACACCTTCCTAATTAGAGTTCTTGGAAGGGCGATGATTGTGTGGTCACTATCCGTCAACCATACACCCCTGACCCCGCCCTAGAAACCTAGACCACTAGACTGTCAATGCCATATGGAAAACCCAATGTCAAGATCACATTGAACAATAATTGAGAAAGCTTGCGAATTACATCAATGAAAATAATTATTATTGAAATTACAATATGGTATCGACGTGAATCAAATATATAATCAAACATCCAACCAAGCAAACTCGCAATTAATAAACAAAAATTAAATAAAGAGGAAACATATGTTGTGCATTTTAAAAATCCAATTTGATTAATTAGTTAGTTGGGACTTGGGACCATTTCCTAAACTTGCAACACTAAGGGACATTTCATTTCCACCCTTCGATTATTTTTTCTTTAAAATCTACCTTTTACTTAATTCTATATTTGACAAGATCAAATTAAGATACGAATTTAGTTGGCCAAGAAATATATTAGTGCAACTCTAGTTCATGTTTGAAAATAATAACTCCAGTTCATGTGTATAGTAGCTTAGCCACGTATAATATAGAGTGTTCAATTCTATATTTTTTATCAAAAATATCTATTGCGATCTGAAATGAAATTGTGTCAATCTTCATTAGATAAATTGAATCCCAAGCCTCATAGAGAAAGTGGTAGACAATGGCCAATAGATAATAATGGGAGTAGGAATAAAAATAACGGACCACTATACATATATTCATAGCACGATACAAAATATATATATATATATATATAAAATGGACTATAGAAACTAGAATTACAAAATATTCAATAA
This sequence comes from Capsicum annuum, assembly GCF_002878395.1. Lineage (NCBI taxonomy): Eukaryota > Viridiplantae > Streptophyta > Magnoliopsida > Solanales > Solanaceae > Capsicum > Capsicum annuum. The sequence continues at coordinate 8,795,539 of NC_061111.1, forward strand.
TAACGGATCAAGGACTTAGTCTTATTGCCACCAATACAAGACTCAGTCACTAAGTACTAAAATACGTTTTTAACACAAGTCTTTACACAATATATAAAATACAGATAAATAAAGACAATAAGAATAAGTAAACATCCGGACGTCAAGTGTTTACCACAACTCCAAACAAGAACTTCCCAGTGAGCAAGGGCAAAGCCAGCCTTCTATTTGGGGTTTGGTCGAACCTTCTTCGATGAAAAGATATATTATTTATATATAATTAAAATTATTTTTATGTGGTTATAGTAAATGTTGAATCTCATTCGACTAAATTTTCTTTAAATATGAAACTCCTCTAATTGAACTTCTAAATTTTCTTTAAATATGAAATTTTTTTCGATGAAATCCTGACTCCACCTCTGTCAGTGAACAGAATCAACAGGTAAGACTCATACTAAAATCTGCATGAAATATCAAGTTTTAAATATCCTTAAAGAAATTTTTAATTTTACGCGTAGCCCGTTCGGATACACGAGGTAAAACGTTGTCATGTTTGCGTAGGACAAAAGAAGAAAGGACAATCATTTGATTGATTTGATTTATCCTAATTAAATATACAAACGACGACGTTGACATTGTGTCCACATTTCAGATGTGGACTAACAACACTTAGTGGACCCCATTAAAATTTGTTCACAAACTGCCAAGTAAGTGACGTGGCAGTGACACCTCCCCCCGAGTACTGACTCAGTGCTGATGCGGTGGCTGTCGGTGGTTCCCACGGCGGCGCGTGGATAAAGATTACTAGTTTTGTTTGTTGAGTTTTCTGGAAGAACATATGAATCTTCTTGATCTCAATTTCCCTGGTTCGATAGAATTAATATGCAAAGCAGTTCAATTTAACAAGAAATAATTTTATTTTATTTTTATAATTGGGGCGTTCGGTTAACTATTTTGCCTCGATTAATTTTATGAAATAACAATCATCTCTCATTGATAATAGATACATCATATAAGATTATTTTTTCAACTAATAGTATTAAGATAGATGGAAAAAAATAACTTAATAATTATTTTTTTATCTCTATTAAAATTTAAACCTAAAACCTTATGTTTCAACCTACATCACTGACCCTTAAACTACACCTTTCGATGCAAAGATTTATTTTTTTTTCATTCGACCAACAACATACTTCTTAATAAGATATAATATTATTAGACTTAAACATGACATGACTAATTTCAATTGATTGGAGACGTAATTTTAGATAGAAAGATTGAAAAGTCATGATTTTTCGTTAGAATTTCTGTAGGTTGAGCCTCTTTTTAACAAACATATAAAATAGCAGAAATATTTAAATAAGTTTGATTTCTTGTCACAGGGATCGTCTATCGTCCTGCCCCCCTCTTCTTCTTTTTGGTCACATATTTCCTTACTCTTCAATGTATATCATTATTTGTTGTTGCACTTGTCATGTATTGATCTATTTCTCGTATAATCACACGTTATTAATTATTTTTTAAAATTAAGAATCTATCAAAATTAATTTCTTTAATTTATCACATAAAAACAAGGTGAGTATATCTTACCTTCTTCGGCCTACACTCGAGAAATTAAACCGGCTTATAAAATTTTAATTTCATAGATAAAGTAAAGTTAAGAATCTGGTATATAAGTCATAATTACATCGATCATATATTATAGAATAAGAAAAGTTCATATTGTCATTTGTCAATGCATGCAAAACTTAAACTAGTCTAGTCTAGGTAATTATCACAAGTAAATAACTACTAATCTTTATTATAAAGCTGCCTATATTGGCGGGTGTTTGGCAGCCCAAGTTTCTAGAAAAGAGGAAAAAAATGAAAATATATTTATTGTGAGTTGTGACGAGAGAGAAAATACTTAAGATATAAACAGAGTCAGTCATCCATGATCTCATTAGTCAGGTCTTGCAAGCCAAGCTTTATTTCTTATTGATGTGAAAATATATACTCGTCTGTTTGAAAAAAAAATGACTTACTTTTGACTTGACATAAAATTTAAAAAAATAAAAAAGACTTCTAAATCTTGTGACATTAAATTAACTTGTGTCAAATATATAAAAATATTCTTTAATTTTGTGGTATTAAATATGTCATGTGAAAAGTAAAAATTAAAATATTGTCAAAAAAGAAAAAGAATCATTTTTTCTTAAACGAATTAAAAAAGATATCATTCTTTTTGAAACGGAGGGAGTATGAGCTGCCTAGGACATGTTGCTTGGGTATGGAAGTTAATTAATAAATAAAATAATGCTATACTTATATTTTATTGGTCTATTCGTTGATGCGTAGTATTTTGGTTAATTAGTTGGACTTTATCACCCTTGAATAACTTTCTTTTATTTTCTTCGCTCGGTATTTATTGGTACATGCATTAAAATTGGACTAATTCAAATTTTATAGGGCTTATTCAAATATATCGCTCCTATCAAATATTTTTTTATAGCGATAATAACTCAAAATTAAAATCTCTAATTAAGGAAATACAGCTTTATCACCGCATATGCCGGTGTTAATCCTTAATTAGTTGTCTACACATATTTGTTTATTAAGTTGGTTTGATTTTCAACATTTCAAGGTGAATAGTATTATTGTTTTCAAGTTCAATTATTTACGAAGGAAAAGGTTGACTACATAAACCGATGAAATACGGTCCATTGTTCCTTTGAATAAGGAAGAAAATGACTTTTCTGACTTTTTAACGGGAGTTATTTTTCTTTGCAATAATCTCCACTTAAAAATATTAATTGTATAAATAAAACTTCAGTTTCAAAATTAATTTGGAGATTATGTTCAAATGACCCTGAATTCCAAATCACTCCACTGCTTTAACTAACACTTCAAAAAAAAAACATCAAAATACTTTATCACATAGCGTTGTGGTGAAATTTTTAATTTGAGTATTTATGATTGTTAATAATGTGAAATATTTTGAATAAAAATAATGCAGAACAATAATCTTATATAATGCTAAAAGTATATTTGCACTACTTTGCTCAATAATTCATCCTTCATAATCAAGACTAAAAAATACTAAAAATTACGTAAATACATAATTTATGTTTCCAATATTACAAAAAATCTCAACTCTCTAAATATATTACAAAAATTTCAACATATACACAGAATACAATGTATATGCCGGCTATGTTATGTACTCCCTCCGTCTCATTTTATCCGTCCCAAATTTTCTAATTTGGTGTCCCATTGTACTTGTCCTTTTTTACTTATCAAGACAAAACAATTTTTATTTTTCATATTTTACCCTTTGCATTAATTAATTTTTCTTTAAATTAAAATATAAGCATCATTTAATAGAGGTACTATGGTAAATTAATTATGTTATTTATTATTTTTCTTAATAACTGTGCCATCTCAATTTGGGATAAATAAAATGGAATGGAGAAAATATATTAATAGAGAAAGAGAATAAAAATAATTTAAAATGTATGAAAAAGTGTAATTACTTTCAAAAGAATTGATATTTATGTTATTTATACGAAAAATTAATAGTACGATTAATAAAAAAGAAAAGCATTGATATCGACAGTACAGGTGGTTGATCATGGCTTTTAGTTGTGGTCTTTTTAAGTACCCCTATCAGATTCTAGTTGCTCTTTTGTCCACCCCTTTGCAACTTGTCAAATGTTTGTGCGTTCGAGTAATAAATGGGCAGGTCGAATTAAATATATACATAAAATAAAAATAAATTGAGTGGTTCATATATTTGACATCGATAAAAGATAAATTAATCGATAAATAATATAAATATTTATATTATTCGTGATAGGTGAGAACGTAAGCCAAAAGTTAAAATATACTTAGAATTTAAGTAAGAACTAATGAAAAATAATAAACATACAAATAAATATTCATATTATTCATCGGAATATCCATTTTTTTTAAAAATAAATTGTATCTAGATGAGTCGAATTGAATGGTTATTTTTTAAAAGAAAAAAAAAAACTATTTTGCCAGCCCTACTCATGCACGTAACACGATCATTTATCAATTATTGTAAATTAGTATAGGCCTCTCGTGCAACATGTTCTTGTTCCCCAACAAACACAACCAATTAATTAGACAAACACATCACAACAACAATGAAGTCAATGAACTGACCACCCTTCGTTAAGGATGTTCAAGAATAAATATAAACGTTTAAAAAGTAATTTTCAACACATATATATTTCGTATAATTTTTTATATACATTGTATATTGATTTTTTCTTTGAATAATGTTCAGCTGACGACCCTTTATTGAATGTGGCTACACATACGACGAGTTTCACTATCAAAAAACTATGTTTACAGGAAGTTGCATTTGCATTCCTTAAACTATTTGATAAGTTTTTTCATGCCCTTATTTAATTTAGAGTACAATTATTTGGATTTGTATAGCAAGTGGAACATTAATAGTAAAATGTAGATAAAATCTCACATGTATCATAACCAAATTGGAGCAGAGATCTATAAATGTCTTAATAATTCACTAGTTGCTATACCTCTAATATGCCCCTTCCAGTATTAAAACGTTAAACAAAGTCTTCAAAGCCACTAAGGGCCATTTTTTTTTTGGTTTTCCATCTTAGGTAACTTACCATATATGCACGATTACTAAATATACTTGTTCTTAATTAATTTGTGCAACATTAATTTTGATCTATCTGCTAAAATAGAAACAAAAAATACACGTGCATATGCATTAATTAAATTTCCTAATAAAGGTTTTTATCTATTCCAAGTTGACCTGCTGCTAACTGTTTATGACTACCACCTTTAAGATTATTACAATTTGTTATTACGCATACGTACGTACTCACGTTTTTCAGCTACATTATCAAACTTTTTGAAAAAATGCACTGTTTTTATTCTAAACTATACACGAAATTGTTAAGACACATCTGAAACTTTAAAAGGATCATATTATTCCTGAACTAATTAAAATCGTATTTTTGGCAACCTTAGTGCCTACATGGCACATACGTGTGCCTACGTAGACCTTCAGTGTGTTAATTCACTGATGTGCCACGTAGGCACTAAGTTTTCCAAAAATACGGTTTTAATTAGTACGGGGATAATAGGACCCTCCTAAAGTTCAGGTATGCCTCAACAATTTCGTGTATAGTTCAAGGTGGGAACACAACATTTTCTCTAACCTTTTTAGGTCTTCTTAATTTTTTTCAATTTTCCTACTTACTTTGTGTACTTTATATACAAGTTGGACATGAAAAGTGTGATGGTTCCATTTCATCTACTACAACATTATAGTTCCTTAATGGGCAAATTCAGTTTCTTCATGAAATTAATTGACTTTACTTCCAAACAAAACCAATGAAAAAAAGACTAAATTCGTTGCACACCTTTGGATGTCATGCATCAATCATCATTTCTGTGGTCCTCGAAAGTTAGACCGTTTAATAAAATGCAATATATATATCTAGTGTAATTACATAAATGGAGTATGAGGAATGTTAGTGGCAGATTTAGGATTTAAGGATCGTGGGTGTTTGGGATCAGTGACCGAGTCAGGATTTTAATTGAGAGGGTTCAAAAATAAATATACGAACCAGTCGAAGGGTGTTCAACCTCTACTATATATGCATAAATAATATATACAACCATGTAAAAATAGTATAATTTTCCGTCGAAGGGGGTTCGGATGAAACCCCTGAAACACATGTAGCTCCGCCCCTGCTCGGGATGTTCAAATACACATATTATCATCCAAAGTTTTAAGTTTCCGCCTAGAAATTAAAACACTCAGCTATCTTGTTGGTTTTATGGATGCTTTTATCCATCTTATACCTATTTTTATACATTTCTTATATAATTATACCTATTGAGCGTCAGATTTTACGAATGTCGGAGCACCATATATTTTATCGTAGGTCCGCCCCGAGGAAGGTGATTTGCATGGAGCTTTACCTCTACCTCGTAAAGTTAGAGAAAGTTAGGGAACACCTGAATGTGAATAAAATTCCATTTGTTGCCAAATTGAGAAAATTTAAACATTTGGATAACAAGCTTGATTAATTAATAATAAATCATATTGAATTACATAATTAATTCTGAAAAAAAAATAAGCGTGTACTGTCCTTTTGCATTGTATTAGCGTAGTGGACTAATATGGAAATATTAGCTGCAGGAGAACTTCACTGACATACATCAAGAGGGAAAGTTTCTATTCATAATAATAAACCAAGTTGTAATTAGGAGTGATATTTTTTCCCCTGCCATATGCCCATGTGCTACTTTTCTTTTCTTTCTATTTTGTTTACAGCATGTTGTACATTAAATTTACACAGTTTGTATCTAGTGAAATTGTGTAAGTATGGTCTGGGAGGATGATGTATAGGTAGTCTGTTGTGAAGTTAGAGAGGTTGTTTTGGATAAACACATGCTATATGAGAAAAAACAGTTTGTTGTGAGCTACAACAACACTAGATCTCTTTGTGAAATTGCACAAATGGGGGGCTCGGGAGGGTGGTGTATAAGCAGCCTTACTCCTAGCTTGGGAAATTAGATTATTTCGGATAAACACCAGGCCTATATATGAGAAAATTAACATTTTATTGACATAAGATAAGTCCAGACATTTTCAATGATTTCATCTTATCATGGGCTTCTGGGACATTTCATTGACATGGGCTTCTGGGATTGTAGATCTAGGATAAAGAATACCTTGAGGTCAAACTTTTCTTAGTTATCCCGGGATAAAGAATGAAGGTCGTTTGGTTGGAAACAAGTTATCTCGTGATAATTAATCTCGAGATTAGCTATCCCACCATATATGTGGGATAACGTATCCCATCACTAAGGCATAAATGGTAGGATAAATAATCCATTGATCAACTAATATCTCCAACCAAACATGGAATAAAATAATCCTACATTTTACCCGGAACTATTATAACTTATACCTCAACAGCAAACGACGACGGACTTAGAAGTTGGGAAGTGCACACTGTGATGGACTTGGGTACACTGGATTGGGCTTAGCAGTTGAAGGGCACACTGTAATGAACTTGGGCACATTGGGAATCAATTCATATATAGGACAACTACTACAAGGCCTAATCAACAACCCATAAACCAGTTCCCTATTCTGCATTTACACCAAATTGGTTGTGACCAAGGACATTTGACTCAATAGGTGCTATATTGCACGAGTAGAGACCGGCTTGTACCCTAGTGTCATAGCCCAAGCCCATTGAGCCTTGGGCTACACCATCATCGAGACTAAAAGTCTTTCACTTTTTCCTTTCATTTCGATATGCGATTTACCTAAGTTGTAACATACAACTTCTTAGAAAGTTTGCCAACATAGAAACCTATTAATCCTTCTCTTCAATCCATCCTTGTGGTCCGCACTTTTTCACAAGCGTCACGCTAAATCAATCCGTTTGAATTTTATTAAAAAAGTAATCATTTGAATTTGACTCGACCTTTGTGACACGTTTACAATAGAAAAATACAAAGTGGGAGGTGTAGATTGTAGAGTGAAGAGTGTTTTCAAACTATCATATGCTTAAAACTACCTCATTAATGTTAAAAGGCCAAACAAAACAAAATCCATTGCATTTCAATCTACAAATTTCATCATCACAACACAAATCATATCCACAGAAAGTCTTAAAAGTAGCCATTTTAGCAATCGCCCAGACAAATAATACTATACTACGAGTACTACATCCAAAAATCACTATGTATCAACCACTCCCTACAACTCTTCAAAGCTCAACAACATAGCATCAAAATCAAAAACTAAACAAATTCAAGAAAAAAACAAAAACAAAAAAATACAGACCTACAGAAATGAAAGCTAACTAATAGTCTAATACTACAATTTTATCCTTCCACATACTTTCAAGAACCAGAAATTAATAACTAATTTTTCATTTAGTCAAGATTATTGACTTCATTTACATCAATGCACAAGATCAAAAACTAACTAAAGAACTTTTAATCTATAATTTTAAACATGAATTAAAATAAAGAATTGTCGGAAAAAAAAACACTATTTTTTAAATAAACTACAAGAGTAACACAAACAAATTAAAACCACAATACTATCATGCTAGTACCTCCAAAATGTCATCTTTTTCCTTACAACTGTTCACAACTCAACAATGTAACATCTAAAATCACAAACTGAACAAATTCAAAAAACAAAAACAATTCTCCACAGAATTGAACTAGCTAACTAATACTACACAATCTTATCCTTCCACATACTTTCAAGAACTAATTTCTAATTAGTCAACATAATTGCAAGATCATTGACTTAACTTACATCAATGCACAAAATCAAAACTAACCCAAGAACTTTTTTTTCCTTCAATTTGTGCACTGACTTTTCCCTCCACTGTCTTCTTCAGTCCTTCTGCATCTGCAACTTACAATTCCAACGAACACTTGTCAAATTTACTAAGCAATTCCCTATTCCGAAACCCAACAAGAAATTGAGCTAATGCTTCAAGAAAAACCGCCGCTTGATTAACATCTGTTACACTTAGTATATCGGAAATTACACTTCGCCGGAGCCGATTAGCATCGACGAAAACTCCGACGAGTTCTTCCATCTCCGCCGCCGCAGATTCGGCGATAACCCCTTTCATCTCCTCCTTAAGCCCTTCACATTTCCCCCATTCAATTGCTAGTTTTTCCACAAACGCCGCCTGCGCGTCACGTGCACGCGCCGATAGTGCAGGTACCATTAACCTTAACCCGCATTCGATTTGATCGACCCGATTGGTTAATCTCTTTGATGGACTCTTCCAAGCCATTACCATATCCCAATTTTGATGACTCGGGTCGAGGATTTCCTGGTCGATTTCGGATTGGGTAATGAATGAACGGAGGAGATTTATGAAGAGATATGGGTGTAAATCGCCGAGCCAGAGGAAGGGTTTTTCAAAGGGGTTTTTCCAATCAGGGTAAAGTAATTGCGAGACGTCGTTGGATGCGGCGAGATCGAGTGCTTCGTAGAATTTCAACAAGTGACGATGGATTACTTCGACATGGGAAGCTAAGAGAATTGGACTGGAAGTTGATGATGATGACATGGCATGACGGAGCTGAGGAAGGAAGGTATTCTTGAGAGCTTTGAACCATCCATCGTAGTAATCTTTGAATGGCTTCGCCGATTTCTTGAACCCCAAAAGCGCTGTAAAAATGAAATTGGTTAATATTCTTGAAAAGAAAAGTGTGAAATTGAATGTGTTACTGTGTGTTTGTGTGTGTAAATGGAGGAGGAGTAAATGGTACTTACCAATGGCTTTGAACATTTTTGCAAAGAGGAGAATTGGCCCCTGGTTTTTCGCTGACGATGAAGCGAAGAAGAAGAAGTAAGGAGAGTGCAAAATTAGCGGGAAGTATTGTTATTGGTCTATTTATTTGTGCTGGTTGTGTATGGGCTGGGCTTCTGGCTTTGGCGGTTCGTAGATTTTTTTTATAGAAAAGGGTATCATTGGGCCAATTACGTTACGTTAAGCCCAATGTATTGAATACAATTTTCTTCATTTTTTTTTTTTGTATAAATAACATAAATATCACCGCTTTTGGAAGTAATTACACTCTCTCCCACTTTTTTTAATTACTTTACTCTCTCCCTATTAATATACATAACATAGCCAACATATACATAACATTCTGTGTATATGTTGGGATTTTTGTAATATATTTAGGGAGGTGAGATTTTTTGTAATATTGAAAACATAAGTTGTGTATTTGTGTAATTTTTAGTCTTCACTCTCTTCCTTTTTTTTTCTTTATTAGTTATATTTTGCACTAATTAATTCCTAATTAACCATTAAAATCCTTCAATAATTATATCTTCTTCATCAATAAACCACCCCACCATCTCCATCAGTCAGTTAGAGACTTTTCAGACATTTAGACAGCTAGTCAGTTTATCAGTATTTTGAAAAAATAGCACAGGCATACACCTTAACTCATCATATTTACACAAATTCCACCCTCACAAAGTAATTACAAAAATTTAAACTAATTATATATCTTCGTGGATGTATTTGAAGCTCATTATGTATCTCGACCGACCCAAAATCTAAAAAAATGTATCAGGAGCTAATTATGTATCCTTACAAAGGAAAAAGTATATCTTCGTTGGAAGTATTATGTATCTCAATAGATCTAAAATCGAAAAAGATATATCGGGAGCTAATTATATATTTTTACAAAGGAAAATTTTGTATCTTTGTTAAATGTATCGGGAGTTAATTATGTATCCCGACAGACCCAAAATTAAAATTTTTAATAATTATGTAAAATATCAAAAAATTTTGTTGTTTGTCTCTTTTTTTTTTTTCTTAAATTGTATTCAATTTTTTGTTTAACTAGTGAAAGGATGTTCAAATTAAAGAGGGAAATATAAACAGGGTCATTACATAAAGGGGACTAATGTGTTGGTAGTGTCATACGAACTAACCGAAGGAGGTTCAACATTTACTATATATATATATAAAGTAATTTTAATCATGTATATACAACATAATTTTTCGCCGAAGGAGATTCAGATGAACCCCCTAACCCAAGGATAGCTCCGCCACTGTGTGTTGGGTGAAAAGTAGCTTGCATATGTGGTACAGCAAGGGGTGAACCCGTTGCGCGTGGCACTAGCAAAAGACACTCCTGAGAGTAGGTTCAGTAAAAATTTTAGTTTCAAAACATTAGCTCGGTGAAACGAAGCTACCAAGGTCTTGTTGTAATCGTCATCGGGAAAAAGACAGAAGTTTGCGACACAGACAAAAAGAGAATTTGTATCTCAATTATACAATAACACGACAAAAAAGATAAATATGTCAAATACATTCGTAAGATCGTGCTATAAGCATGAGGAATATTAGCTCGCACAACTAACGATGTTTCATGTAGAGTGTGGCCATTAGGCGTAGTAGTTTAGTGCTTGAGTGAAGCTTTTTTATTGGTCAATGTACAACCATTGTATCGAATACATAGTAGTATTCCCTCTAAATAGACGTTACAAAACACAAATTCAAATTAGTTAGGATCCTAATATAAATATTAAAGATTTTATTTTTTTATTTTTTTAAAAAAACAAATGACAGATTGAGATGCGAAGGTCAATCTACGACTGGTTCTAGGAATGAATTCGTGGTTTTTAGCTCAAGCTGTGTCTATATTGCTCAATAAATAACTAAAAATTACACAAATACACAACTTGTGTTTTCAATATTATAAAAAATCTCAACTTCCTAAACATATTATAAAAATCCCACATATACACAGAATGCTATGTATATGTCGATTGTGTTATGTATATTAACGGGGAGAAAGAATAAAGCAATTTAAAAAATGAGAGAGAATGTAATTACTTTTAAAAGGTTGATATTTATGTTATTTATACCAATATTAAATCGTATAGGACCATAACATAAGAACACACATATTTTGAATGAATTGATGCTAAATCTTAAGGTCACGTTAACATGGATTTTGAAGAAAATGAATCAACCCAATGTCACAAATGTGGATCCATAAAAAGAAGCCCTTGTTAAATGTGTGAACTTTCCAAACATATAATAGTAATTAAATTTGAAATACTCACTAAACGACAACATAACGAGGGGGAATACTTCGGTCAAAACCTTCCATGCATGTAAACATGAACATAATATAGCAGTGGTATCCCATTAAAGTGAATTTCAATAAAACAAAAGTTGTTACTCATTCTATAAAAGATTACACTAAATAAAGTCACCAGTAAAGTTCTCAATGCTCCCACTTTAACCAAATTACTATACTTTTTTCTTTCACCTTTAATCTGAAGTACGATTAATCCAACTTTTTGAATTGAATAGCATTTCAAATATAATTTTTTTTTTTATACTTAAAATTTGAACCTGAGATTTTTTACTTTTAATTAAGAGTGACAGATTTCTAATTTTCAATCATCTCATTACAATTTATATTTGTAAATTGGTATACTATTTATTACTCGGTTACTCAATTCACGGAGAAAGTGGAGTATGCTTTTAGTTACAAAGTAATATAAAATTGACATTTATACAAAAAAGAAATACAAATAGATTATTTAGATAATTATGTCAGTTTTTTTATTACTTTTGTTAGTTTTATGTCTATTTTTACAATAAATTTTTATTCCGCACACATATAAGAGATCTGAAAACTCGTTTTCTTCTTTTCAAATAAAAAGACAAGAAATTTTATTTATTTTATTCAATGGGTTGAAAATATCGATTATCTTTAGAACCACCAAAATTATAACATGTATGAATTGATGTAATGTAATTTCATTGTAAATTCTCCGCAATATAAAATTGAAAAATCTTGGATACAAAATTTAAATTGACTAATGGTTTGAAGTTATCCATGTAATCATGCACATTACATAAAATCCGTGGAATTGGATTTTAAGAATTGCGTATCAAATATACTTTGGATGGCTTCTAGATATCATACCGACATATTTTAATACTCCGTAAATTGATTGACATGTTTTTGAATCTTCTAATCTTAAATTAAAGATATGTATTAAAATATTATTTAATCTTGTGATTTTAAATAGAATTTTGAAATGAAAACTAAAAATATATTTATTTTATTTAAAATTTTTGAAATTGAAAACAGAAAGATATGTTTGGTCATAGTATTTTGAAGTTAGTATTTAGAATTTAAAAGTATTTTTTATAAAAAAAAATATAAAAGTAAAAATAATTTTTTTAAAAAATAGAATTTAAAGAAAATGGGATTAATTTATGAAATAAAAATTCAATTTTTTTAAACCAAAATTTAAAAGTGCAAAAACTGAAACAAAAAAGAATTGTTTTTCAAATTTCCAAATGAGTACAACTTTAAGTAGTGTTTGATTTATTTATAGCTAAAAAAGTATTCTAAAATAAAATAAAAACATATTTTGGATAGAAAAAAATCGTTTTTCAGAATTTCGTAAATACTAAAAATAAGTATCTTCCAGAAAAATCCATAAAAACTAACCCCACAAAAAAAATAAAAAAATACAAATCATTTCTGTATTTATATTAAAAAATCATTTTTTTTTTCAGAATTTCTTATATACTAAAAATAAAAGTATCTTTCTAGAAAAATCATTAAAATAAAAAAAAAAAGAAAGAACTACAAATCATTTCTATATTTATCTATTTCTCAGAATTTCTTATATACTAAAAATAAAAATATATTCTATAAAAAATCATAAAACTCCCCACAACGCAGCAAGAAAAAGAATACAAGTTTTATCATCACAGTGACCGCAGAGGATTTTTCTCCATAGCTATCTCTACCTATTGGTCCTTCAACACTATTTTCAGATTCATATGACTTGGTCTTATTCTTCCTTCAACTAACTACCATCTTGTTTGCCACCATTTTCTCCAATCTTGCAAAAACCCCATCTCATATTTTTCAGATTTTTGTGTTTTGATCTAGATTTTGATGTTTTTTGAAGAAGGTGAACACAACCCATACACTCTTTTTGTCCTTTCAATTCAAGATTCACTTTTTCAATTCTGTGTAAAGATTGAGTTTTTTTTTTTTATTGGCCTTTTGATTCAAGATTCACTTTTCAATTCTTGAATTTTTTTTGTTGGGGTGAAGATTGAGTTTTTTCAAGAAAATGATCACCAATTTCATCACCCTTTTCTTTATATGTGTGTTTTTCCTCTTTACCTTGTCTGTCATTTGCCAAGATTCTGATATTGAAACTGATTGTACGAATAGATGGATCCATATAAGACGTCTACCACCTCAGTTTAATCTTGATCTTTTATCAAATTGTTCTGAATATCCTTTGTTTGACAATTTCTGTCCTTATTTAGCTAATCATGGTTTTGGTAAAAAGACTCATAATAAATCTCATAGTTGGTATCGTACTGACCCTTTTATGCTTGAACTTATTTTCCATCGTAGGATGCTTGAATACCCTTGTTTAACATCTGATCCTAGTCTTGCTAATGCTATTTATGTTCCTTATTATGGTGGTCTTGATAGTCTTAGGTTCTTGTATGGTCCTGAAGTTAATTCAAGTTATCAGCATGGTTTGGATTTGTATGAGTATTTGGTACATGGTGATTTGCCTGATGTTTGGAGTAGACATTATGGTCATGATCATTTTATGGTTATGGCTAGGCCTGCTTGGGATTTTAGTCAACCCTTGAATAGTGATCCTCTGTATTTTGGTACATCATTTCTTGAATTGCCTGAGTTTTACAATGTTACTGCATTGACACTTGAAGGTAGAGCTTATCCTTGGCAAGAACAAGCTATTCCGTATCCTACTTCATTTCATCCGCCGAATTTAGCATTTTTCGAGTCTTGGGTGAATAGGGTAAGGAGGTCTAGGAGGACTGCATTGATGTTGTTTGCTGGTGGTGGTGGAATTTCAGCCAATCCTAATGTTAGGAGAAGTATTAGACTTGAGTGTGACAATGTGACAAGTTTGAGTGCTAATGGCACGGGGTACGATAAATTGTGCGACTTTGTTGATTGTTCTAATGGGGTTTGTCAACATGATCCTATAAGGTTTATGAAGCCAATGTTGCAAGCTAGCTTTTGTTTGCAGCCTCCAGGGGATACTCCAACAAGACGATCCACGTTCGATGGGATTCTTGCAGGGTGCATTCCTGTGTTCTTTGAAGATTTGTCCGCGAAAAAGCAGTATGGATGGCATTTGCCAGAGGAGAAGTATGAAGAATTTTCAGTGTTTATAAGTAAAGAAGATGTTGTGTTTAAGGGGTTGAGCATTGTAGATGTTTTAACAAGTATACCACGATCTCAAGTTAGGAGGATGAGAGAAAAAGTTCTGGAAATGATGCCTAGAGTGATGTATATAAAGCATGGAAGTTCATTGGGTTTGAGGACTAAAAAGGATGCCTTTGATATTGCAGTAGAATGTACTTTGGAAAGAATCAAGTCTAGGCTTCAAGAAATAGCAGCTCAATAATTATTTATCGACCGTGTTCTGTTCTATCTCTTCGTGCTCTTGTTCATCTGTTATTACTATTATTTACGACACACCAAATGGTGTAGAGATAGTTTTATATTCCATAGTTCCACTGATAATGAATCAATGTATAGGCAATCAATAGTTTGTACAAGTAGTTGGAGCATTTGTTTAGTAGTTGCCTGTCTTACGACTTTTGTTGCTCCTTCTCGTTGTTTAATGTGCTTCAGCTATCACGTTATTTGGTTATTTTGAGCGCTCCTCTTTTGACTGCTATGTTTCAGTATTATTTTCTATCATCAAAGCTACTCTGATATTCGTTACTTGAGTCAAGAGGATCTTCCGGTAAGAGCCTCTTTCCCTCCTCGAGGTAGGGGTAAGGTCTGTATACACGACCTTGGGACTAAACCGGGCTTCTTGTTATTGTTAATCAATTCCAAAGTCTTGGTTACCATACTTGTAATGCTAATTAGCTGCTTTTCCATAACTAGAAGGTGCAGTGAACACCAACACCACAGATTTTCTACAGTTAAAGATGCCTCATATATAACTTTCATAGGTTCTCTAGCCATAATAGCATTAGAGGGAATGACAAAGTTCAAGATTGCCTCATGAAGTTTGAACACGAGAACTAAAGAGGCTTGACATTTCTGAATTCTCTAGCAGTCTTTTATAATTGAACTGGCTGTAATAGAGATGTTTTGAATTTCTGTAAACCGGACTCGATTGGCTCAGAGAGTCAGGTCAAGACGTCGACTTTAATAGACAAGATGAAAAAAGATTTTGTTAAACTAGACTCGTACGCTTGACGTGAAAAGCAAAGACAAGTGGAGTCAGAAGCCAAGTTACTCGGACTCTCAAAAAATGTTGCCGACCTGTGTCGGATCATTTTTAAATGCACTATTTTAGAGGATCCGACCTGCACCCGTGGACATTTGCAAGAGTCCAAGCAACTTACAGTATAACAATACTAAAATTGTAGAAACCTCTCAACAATATCAAGCACCAGTGGTCTAGTGGTAGAATAGTACCCTGCCACGGTACAGACCCGGGTTCGATTCCCGGCTGGTGCATAGCTTTTTTGATTTTGGTCCGGACATCACGGTGATCAAAAGAAATTCCATGCTTCATTTGCTTCTTTCTTTTTTGTTTTTTTATCCAGTCTTCTTCGATCTATGACCCATTCAAGAGTAAAGCTCCCTACTAAGGATTTTTCTATATCTAAAACTCGAAATCGAAAATTTAACCAAAAATGTCATGCTTCATTGGTCACATTCTTTTTTTGGATTTTTATACGATCTCCAATATATGACCCATTCAAAAGTAAAGCTCCCCTACTAAGGATTTTTCTATACCCAAAACTCGAAATCGAAAACTTAACCAAAAATGTCATTGCTTCATTTGCCTTTTTCTTTTATTGGATTTTTATATGATCTCCAATATATGACCCATTCGAGAGTAAAGCTCCCTACCAAGGATTTTTTTTATTCTCAGAACTCGAAATTCGAAACTTTAACCAAAAATGTCATGCATCATTTGTCTTTTTCTCTTTTGGTACGGTCTCCGATAAATGACCCATTCAAGAATAAAGCTCTTTATTAAGAATTTTTTTTTTTTTTTTTTTTTTTTATATTCAAAACTCAAAATCGAGACTTTTGATCGGGAGAGATAGGAGCAACCACATTCTCTTTTATATGCTTCATTTGTCATTTGTTAAGCAGATACCAATTAAAACCTATGTTAAAGAAGCATTGGGATTTTTTTTCTTTTTTTAGCTTTCATTATTTTAACTTCCTACGTGGTCATTTGGTCTCCAGAAAAAAGCTGGCCCCAGACTACTTGGGGACCATTTTTATAACAAATGATATTTATTACTCTATTGTGTACTGAGAAAAGTCCTCATTTAAGCACATCTTTAACACTTCAGGACCACTTACGTTATATTGCTAATTTTGTTTATTTATTTAACTAATATATATGCATCAAAAGTGTAAGTACTATACATACTACTAATTTTTAATACATTGGATTCCAATGCAAGAGTTGACAACTTTATTCCTTTTAATTATTGTACATATTTATCATTTTTGAAAAAGAATTTCTTTCGATATGTTTTACTAGGATTAGGAAAATGGTTATGTCCCTAAATGGACATGAGGCAGCACTTTCTTTTGACTTCGTTGAAAAAGAAAAAGAAAAAGAAATTCACAAGTAAATCTCTATTCATCGAGAAGTATCGTGGAATAATTGAGATTCTTTTACCGTTAATTAAAGCTTACATGTATTAGCAGGCTTAATATATAATCATACCTTTAAATTCGTTTTAACTGATATTATGTCCTCAAACTTTGGGCGTACATAAATAGATATTTAAATTTGTACACAACTGAATAAGTAGGCAGACACGTGTGTGCATCTTCCGTGGCATTTACATGGTATCTACATGACAATCTCATGTGAATTGTCACGTAGGATGCATGTGTCTCTTATTTCAATTTTATATAAATTTAAATATTTACTTATACACATAAAAAATCAAGGGGACAAATATCAATTAATTTTAAGCTAAATTACACATTTATATACTATGGCTTATCATTAATAAATTAGAATGGCACATGATGTAGGCTAGTGATGACAAATTGCAAATATATGGAGAGGAAAAGCACACAATTCGATACACAGTTGAAAATTGAAATAACAAATGAAATGAATTAAATTAAAAACGAAGATCCCACATTGCTAGTTGCAGGCTGCCATATTAGTAGGAAGACTAATTATTGCACCAACTGGCATACAAGTTTTACGACCGTTACGCCATAATAAAATGATTTTATATGCCCCGTGGTAATTTGTAGTAGTATTTTATTCATCTCATGCATTAATTATATTTATTGAAAAGGATGTATTGAAGTAATTAGTAAAGTTTTTGTTGTGTAATTAAAGAGATTATAAATTTAATTTATGAAAATTGTCTCTTGCAAAAATACACAATATAATTGAAGGGCAATTTGATGTACTAAGGGGTCGTTTGGTCGGGAAAGGATTATCCCGAGATAATTAATTTCGAAATTAGTTATTTCATTATATATATGAGATAATTTATCTCATTACTATGTTGTAAACGATAGGATAAATAGTCCTGAAACTAACTAATATCTCACACCAAACATGGAATAAAATAGTTCTTTTTTAATCCTATTTTATCTCGAAACTATTTATTCGTTATACCTCATATCAAACAACCCCTAAAACTCTCACCATGCACAAGATGGGAAAAGTCTATTGTACATAGGCTTACTGTTTCTTTCTATCAGAGGTTATTTTTGCCACTTCAATCTGTGACCTCTTTACAGAATATCACATGAATATTTGTTGCTCGGTCTTATCTAAAATCTCGCGCATAGTGAGCACTTTAGTTAATCGAGTTAAACAGATATAACGAAAGTATAGGGACGAAAAGGTGAATCAATAATAGTAGTAGTAGTTAAGTACTAGTATAATAGTGAGTCAGTCAATTGTTCACTTTTTGGTACCTTTTTGCAGTAAGGGGGTCCCTTCCTAAGTTCTGCCTCTTTATCACACACAACTAAGAAAATCAATATCAAGTGCATACTTTGCAGTTTGCAGACAACCACAGATACATACTTTTTAGCTCCAGTTGCTATGAAACTTGAAATAAAATCATAAAAATTCAAGTATGACCAGAGAGTACATTATTATATAGACATTTTTTATAAAGTTAATACATACATCCTAAACTTGACACTAAATTATAATTTTAATTTTGAACTTTGATAGTGCACAAATAGGACCTTTAACTATTCAAAACCTGAACAAATATGACTTTCGATTTTACAACTCCATGCGTGAGTCTCACGCACCTATGTGGAAAGGTAATTCAATCACACGGTGCCACGTCGCTAAAAGGGCTGACTTGGAGAGAGGTCATATTTGTGCAGTTTTGAATAGTTAAAGGTCATATTTGTGCACTGTTAAAGTTTTACTTTTTGTGTTAAAACGACATCGTTTTTTTTTTTTTTTTTTATTATTATTATTATTATTATTATTATTATAATTTTTTTTATATATTTCTATAGTAGCAGCATCTAACTTTTTTTTTTAATTTTAAAAAAGTATTATTATTGTTATTATTATTATTATTATTTTATTTATTTATATGGCAGCAACACTTAGTTTTTTTTTAATTAAAAAAAAAAAACAACCACTAGCAGGGATCGAACCCGCACAGCAGGCTGAAGGAAGCGCCCAAGAAGAGCAAATAACACCACTGGGTTATCTAAGTGCCTTGTTTCATGTGGTTCAACATTAATATACGAACATAAATATACATTTTCTATCTTATATATATACAACGTAATTTTTTTACCGAGGGGGGTCGGGTGAACCCCATGACAACCACGTAGGTCCGCTCCTCGTTAATTTAACAACGTTAATTTAATAACACTTTAATTAAGTTAATTTAATATACTACTACTATCCTTAATAACATTAATTTAATAACGTTTTATTAAAACTATAAAAAAAAATTATTATTTGTATAGTTTCATCTTTAATTTAATATTTAAATAAATAATATTTAGATATATTATATAACTTAAATTCGTCCTCTGCTTTATAATATATATTCATACCCGCTCGATTTTTTCGTATGAGGCTGACCCGCCTAATTAATAAATCTTCAATATTTCTCTTTTTTCATAATGACAAAAGAAATTAGATGTCATTTTCATTTTTGAGCTGAAAATAATAGTGAAGAGTTATTTAAAGATCATATTTGTGCAGTTTTGAATAGTTAAAGGTCATATTTGTGCACTGTCAAAGTTTAAGGTCATATTTATGTATTATGCCCTTAGATTTTAAGCTGGACACACTCAGTTTTGCATGTTGAATACGCGTTTTGCCACGTAGGATTGAAGGTCATATTTGTTCAGTTTTGAATATTTAAAGGTCATATTTATGCACTGTCAAAGTTTAAGGTCAAAGTTATAATTTAATGTCAAGTTTGGGGTCATTTTTATGTATTAACTCTTTTTAATAATAAAGCATTTAACCATAAATTTTTTTTCATCTTTTTTAAAAAATTATTTCACTTCAATAAAAAAAATAAAAATAATGGTGTTTGGACATAAAAAATATTTCACTTTAGTGAAAATTATCTTTGAAAAAGTGAAAATAAGTTTTACTTGCTTTACTTTTCTCACTCGTATTTCTCTAATAAAATTTCAAAAACAGTTTCAATTTATATTCATATCCAAACACCAACTCTAACTTTGAAAAATTGTTATTTTTCATGGTCAAACGAGGCCTTAGTTTGTGATTGAAGATTTTACTTCCTTTTTTAAATTTCATTTCAATCAAAATTATACTTATAAAATGGAGAAAAAAACTTACACATATAAAATGACTAGAAGTGCAAGGCCCGTGTCAGCATGGCCCCAACAATAATACTTGTGGATTGCAATTTTTAAGTTTTAGAATTTATGTTGGAGTAGGAAGTTTGAGCAGTAGAATGTTTTCATTGATGCGATAAAATATATTTATAAAATATATTTCTATAAATTTTTTATCAAACTTTTCTTTTGTATATATTCCTTCTATTGAAACGTAGGAGTCGTTTGTTATAGTGTATAAATTTTCTTTTTAAATAGAATATATTAGTAATACTTCTATTTGTAAATGCTGGTATTATTTATGTTACCATTAGTTCTTATACATTGTTTAACGTGCTGCATTAAAATTTACCTTTTCGATTTTGATATATTTAAATAAAGTTTTTTTTTTAAAAAAAAGAATTGCATATATATTTTAAGATTCATTCGAGATCTAGCACGGGTTTAATATATTAATTTTTATCTCAATTCATATAACACAAATAGAGTTTAGATAATCAATCATACTTTTAATAGGTATTTAGATAATTTAATTTGTTAACTATTATAATTTATAATATTTTTATGTAATTTTCAAATAATATGTATTATTTTTCTTGTACAAACTTTTGTGGCATTGATAGTCAATTATATTTTAAAAATAATTTAAGTTTTTAATTATTGTGATTAATAATACTTTTCTTCTATTCCAATTTCAGTGACACTAATATAATTTCAAAAGTCGACCAAATATTTTATATCTTTTAAATCTCCTAAGTTGTTAGTTATTGTGATTTCTAGTATTTTTCATGTAATTTTTTTGAAATATATAACATATTAAATTATTTTTAGATATTTTAAATTGTTAAATATTGTAATTTATAATACTTTTTATATAATTTTTTTTAATAATATATGCTACACTCTTTGTCCAGAGTTTTGTATCGACGATAGCCAATTATATTTTTTAAATAATTTAAATTTTTTATCATTGTAATTTATAATATTTTTTCTATTTCAACTTATGTGGAACAATGCTTAAATGACCATAATAATTAATTATGGATGATATAGTAAAATGCAATTATTATTATTTATTATTTTTATTATGTATATGTGTTGATTCAAGAAGAATTTGGAAACATTTAGAAATGTGTTGAATGTTACAAATGATAATAATCCATTTGGTGCTTCTTGATTTCTATACATTTATCTCTTGTTTGTTTTTACTCTTTCGCCCTTTAAATACGTTAATCTTCTTGTCCAAAATTTTATGGTATTGATAGTCAATTATGTTTTAAAAATAATTTAAGTTTTAATTATTGTGATTTATAATACTTTTCTTCTATTCCAATTTCAGTGACACTAATATAATTTCAAAAGTCGACCAAATATTTTATATCTTTTAAATCTTTTTAAGTTGTTAATTATTGTGATTTCTAGTATTTTTCATGTAATTTTTTTGAAATATATAACATATTAAATTGTTCTTAGATATTTTAACTTGTTAACTATTGTAATTTATAATACTTTTTATATAATTATTTTTGAATAATATATGCTACTCTCCTTGTCCAGAGTTTTATGTCGACGATAGCCAATTATATTTTTTAAATAATTTAATTTTTTATCATCGTAATTTATAATATTTTTTCTATTTCAACTTATGTGGCACAATACTTAAATGACCATAATAATTAATTAAACGTGATATAGTAAAATGTAATTATTATTATTTATTATTTTTATTATGTGTATGTGTTGATTCAAGAAGAATTTGAAAACATTTAGAAATGTGTTGAATGTTACAAATGTTAATAATACATTTGTAACATTTGGTGCTTCTTGATTTCTCAACATTTATCTCTTATGTGTTTTTACTCTTTTGTCCTTTGAGTATATGTAATAATTTTTATTTAAAAAAAAATGTCATGAAAATTTTACTATTTTGCCCTTTGAATACATTACTCTTCTTGTCCAAATTTTTGTGGCATTGATAATCAATTATATTTTAAAAATAATTTAAATTTTTAACTATTGTGATTTATAATATTTTTCTTCTATTCCATTTTCAGTGACTCTAATATAACTTCGAGAGTCGACCAAATATTTTATATCTTTTAAATCTTTTAAGTTGTTAATTATTGTGATTTCTAGTATTTTTCATGTAATTTTTTTGAAATATATAACATATTAAATTATTTTTTTCTATTTCAACTTATGTGGCACAATGCTTAAATGACCATAATAATTAATTAGGGGTGATATAGTAAAATTACGGTTGAAGCAGACATGTCATAAATGTCTATTTTATTTTTTACTTAAATATTATTAATTTTTAATGTATAAATAAATTATAGTAATTAATTAGGAGCAGTATAATAATTAATTAGGAGTGATATGGTACAATTATGGTTAAAGCAGACATGTCATAAATATCTATTTTACTTTTAATTAAATATTATTAATTTTTTAATATATAAATAACTTATAATAATTAATTAGGTGTGATATAATAATTTGTTAGGGGTAATATAGTACAATTACGATTGAAACAGGCATGTCATAAATATTTATTTGATTTTTTAATTAAATATTATTAATTTTTAATATATAAATAATTTATAAAAATTAATTATATGTGGGCTCCATCATATTCAATGGAGAGTAGCATCAATGGCAGAGTGGTAATTTATTGGAATTGAATGAGTTGTAATTAATTCAAAATGGAAGGACTTTTCTTATAGTTGTTGATACGGTCGAAACATTAAAACACAAAATTTAATTTTCCTAAACAAACTAATCTTGCAAAGTATTTTATAGACCTTAGTATCCTAAAACTTTGTTTTAATACCCATAAGCTAACATGTCAAAACCATCATTTCTAATATATAGAAAAGAAAAGAAAAGAATATATATATATATATATATATATATAATATAATATAATATAATAGAAAAGAAAAGAAAAATAATATTATTTTAAATAATTTAAATTTTTAATTATTGTGTAAAAAATTTTCTACTCCAATTTAAGTGACATGATACTTAGATGACCATAATAATTAATTAGAGATGATATAGTAAAATCACGATTGAATATATATTAGGAAAAAATTTTAATTAGGTGAAAATGTAATAACAAATAAGAAAGAAAGAAAATTATATGTTTGATATGAAATTAAATAAATAATAAAATTTATTTAATTGCATCAATTATAATTAATTTTTACAATAAATTATCATCCTACTAGTTAATTACTTAAATATATTGGAAATAATTTTATACATAAAAATAAAAAAGATAAATAAGATTGAAAAATAAAGGAAGATAGAGGGCCCACATGTATGAAAATATGAGTGATGGCATTATGGTAAATTTTTTCGATGACATTGCTTGTAATTAAAGAGAAAATAATGAGTTTTTAATCAAACTTTTGATGACGTTTCAAAGTCAAAGAACAAAAAATAATTAAATTGAGCTTATAATTTATTGTAATGACCAAATTACCCCTAGAGAAATTTGTTATGTCATTTCCATCCCATGACCAAACCAACTCTTCTATAATATAGAAAAGGAAAGAAAAGAAAAAGAAAAATAGAGGAATAACTATAAATTGGATAACATCTTATCCAAGAAAAATTTATACCCTCAACGTAGCAGAATTATAAATTCAATTTTGAATATCCCACATTATTTTATCAAGCTGAATATTCTATTAGCAACCTTTCAAATAAAATAAATTGGTTCCACTATTATAATTCCTATAATTTCGAGATAATTTTGTCCGCTAACAAAACTACCCCTTAATAATAAGAGAAAGTCCCTTGGTTCTTTTTTATTTATCTACTATGCAAAAATAATTTTTCTACTGTAAATAAATACACTAAAATAAAAGGGAGGAGAGAGACCTATAGATATAAGAAAATAACTTTTTTTTTTTTTTGGTGGGTTTTAATAATATAGTATGCAATGCCTATTATAGGCAATAGTATATGTAATATGAGTAGTATGTGAAAATACATCCACAAAAAAAACAACTTATTTACATGCTATAATAGTATGTGTAGTATGCGAACATCCACAAAAGAAATAATTTTTTTTCTAATATTTTCAAATTTATTAGTCCCTCTTAACATGTCAAGAAAATACAATGTTTTTTTCATGTTTATCCTTTGATTAGTTACTTATTCACCATATCATTTTTCGACATCTAATTTTAAACATAAATTAATATAGTATGGTAAGATAGTCATGTCAACTAATCTTTTAATAAATGTGTCAAGTTAAATGTAACAATAAATATAAACGGAGGAAGCACTCTTAGCTATATGCTAAATACTAGTCTTTACCTTTTATCGATGCGTCCCGGTCTTAAAATCCTCCAAGTGACTGACAACTTGTGAGCTCACACCACGACACATAGAATGAACGTAAACCCGTAAGCTAAGTAAACTCGTAAACTATCGAAGATAGAAATAATCGTTCAGATATTCCATGAACAAGTATGATTAAAGACAAAATTGACTTAGTACACTAACAGTGGACATTAGAACATTGCTAACTGTTGAAAATTTCTTTAAGTTACTGCAGTAATATTTTTTTTAGTATAATAAGTTTACTAGTTTTAGGATGAATTTAAATTTTAAATGTTTGTTAGTTTATTTAGTTTGTTGAGATAGTTTAGGTTTTTGAATTTTAAATTATGCAGTTTTTTTATATTTTGTTGGCTATTTAAAGCCCTCTTAAGCTTAAGAAAATTATTGAAAGTTATTGAAAGGTTATTGAAAGTCTGAAAGTCATTTCAATTCCAAAAAAGTCATTTTAACCCTTTTTTACTGTCCCATTTTTCTTTAAAAAAACAACAGTGGTATCAGAGATTCATTGATATTACGGGATCTGTGAATTCTTTCAAAGCGCTACCATATTATTTTTAATCCGTAAGGGCCACCTTTTCAACCCGTAAGGGCTGTCTTTTTAACCCGTAAGGGCTACCATTTTTAGCTCGTGCTTTTCGTCAAAGCGTACGGCTATTTTTAACCAAAAAGATGTCAAGCAACAGTCTCTCATTGAATGCCTTAAATATTTTTACTGGCGAAAAATATCAAGTTTGGTTGGTGAAAATGGAATTAAATTTCAAAACTTATGCTTTATGTGATGTTGTAAAGGAAGAAAAATTCTTACAATAACACATTGCAACTCCCATAATTGTCAAGATGAAAGCTCTTTCAAACAAGATAAGATTATTGATGGTGTTTTTTAAACAAAGAATCAAAAAAAAAAAAGAGAAAGATCTAACAAAAAGAAAAAGTGCAAGTTCAAAAAAAAAATTGAAAAAATTCAGCATTCACTATCAAAACAAAAATTAAGGAGGAACCGTTTTTAAATCGTAGTAACTAACACAAAGGAGGAGTGTTGAAAATTGCTTTAAATTATTGCAATATTTTTTTTTTAGTATAATAAGTTTACTAGTTTTAGGATGAATTTAAATTTTAAATGTTTGTTAGTTTATTTAGTTTGTTGAGATAGTTTAGGTTTTTGGATTTTAAATTATGCAGTTTTTTATGTTTTGTTGGCTATTTAAAGTCCTCCTAAGTTTAAGAAATTTATTGAAAGCCTGAAAGTCATTTTAACCCTTTTTCGCTGCCTCGTCTTTTCTTAAAAAAAACCAACACTAACTTTAATATTCCCTCTATTTCATTTTAGATCAAAAGTTTTAAATTTTATTTTTCTTAAATATTGTGTTAACTCAAAATATGACACATAAAATAAGTCGAAGAGACTATTAGTTACATGCCATCTTCAACATTATTCATATACAGAGGAACAAACCATCTTATAAGAGAGAAAAAGAGGGCCCAAAGTGGGGAAGGGAGTGGTTAAGAGGAACAAAGAGAGAGAGTGTGTTAGTGTTTGTGTATTCCAAAAAACTGAAAAAGAAAGATGAAAGAGAAAGAGAAAGGGTAGGAGGGAGGGTTATTTATGAGATGATGGATGCCACACTATTCTTGTGGTAAATCCCACGCAAAGCCACAACCTTTAGCCTCCAAAGTTACCATCATTTCTTCATTTTTCTTTTTTGTCCTGATGATATTTCTCTTTGTGTTTATTAATGGTGGGTGGGTAGTGTAATGCTATCTCTTATAGCTGCATTTAATTTTTGATCTTCTTGGATCAACAAAAACATGTACTGTTCTTTCACCTTCCTTAAATTCTTGTCTTTTTTTTTTCGCTTCTGATAATGTGCAGACATTTAAAGGGTAGTAGAAAAGAAGCTGTTTTTGCTCAATGGAGTTATGTTGGACTCTTCCTTCTTCCACTCCCCTTACTGAGTGTTTTTTTTTTTTTTTGGGGGGGGGGGGGGGGGGGGGGGTGGGTTCTTGAAAGATCTCATTTTACAATGGGGTTCTTTAGATTCAATGTCTGTTGTTTTGAGGAATGTGGGGTTGATTTTCTTGATTGATTTGTTATAAATATATTGTTAAGTATTTATATTCTTTTTCCTGTTTCATTTTTCTGTTTTTGTGGTTTGCTTATTTGGGACTGAGGTGTAGTTGTTGTTGCTGTTTGTGTGTGTTGCTTGCATGCAGTTTCTTATTGTTGTTGGTCAAAAGCAAAAAAGAATAAGCTTTACATGAGCATTAAGCTACAATGTAGTAAATTTTCATGTGTGCTGCTGCACAATTTTTTCTGAGAGAAAAAGTCGTCTTTTGCCTATAAGGTCCACGTACACTCTACCTTCTTCAGACCCCACTTTGTGAGATTACACGGGTATTTTGTTGTAAAAAGAGAATCTTTTTGTGGTGGATTATTTCTATATCTCATAAATTGGTTTTCTTTGTTCACTTTTTTTTCTTTTACAATTGAAAAATGACTATGAGAAAAGGACAGATTCAGGGAAACATAATGATTGAGCTCACAAGACTAGGTCAATAATACATTGTTCATCTGAGTTCTGTTTGTTTTCATTAGCTGATTACTCAACTGTTTGGCCTGCTGAAACAAAGTGTCTTCTTTCACAGTTGGTATTAATAGGAAAATTTTACTTCATCTTGTAAAATTTTACTTCACCGCCTGTACTTCATCTTGTAAAATTTTACTTCATCTTGTAAACATCATATAGTGCTATTTGTGCGGGATTCTTAGGATTTTAGTGAACACAGTTGAGGAACTACCTGGATTATTAGAATTTTGATTTGTAACCGAGAGTTTACGATATCATGTCGACTGTGAACATCTTGAGGATTCGATGTTGTACAATAGAACAGTATGTTCCTTGTCAACCGTAGCACCTGATTGAGCTTCTTTATTGCTAGACTAGACTTTCTCTGTATTGGATTGAACAATGTGATCGTTCTTTGCTGTGCTTTATAAGTGAGTGTCTGTTTCACTGTCGGTTATTTCTTCTGCTTTATCTTCTACCTTTTCTGTTCTTTTCAGTGGTGAAAGCGTGGAACTGCGGGATTTGAGTTGGAATGCAAAAGGTCCTTGCAACAGTTGACAATCCATAAACTTGCAACTCAGTTGAACAGCTGATTAAGATTTCATTTCTTGAGAGAGCATAATGTGGGTCAGTGGCGACTATGATCTGAGTTTATCATTGAAGTATGAGGAACCAGTGAAAGACGCTCTCGAGGTGACAATGCTTGGGCAGGATCATACATTCAAGAAGCAGGTATTTAGTGATACCTACAATATACATATTTTGTTTGAGATTTGAGTAACCTCAACGTGAAAGTAGCCAATTTAATATAAAGGTTTTGTAAAATCACGACATAATAAAAATGTCACGAGTATATTACCTGCAAACATTGTATATGTACTGCAGGTCAATTTAAGTAACATAAATATGATAATATCCAAGAAAATAAGAAGGTGATGAAGAAGTTATAGTGGACGCAATATGTTACTGTTCTTTTCTTTTCACCCACTTTTTGC
The DNA here is from genome assembly GCF_002878395.1 of Capsicum annuum. NCBI lineage: Eukaryota > Viridiplantae > Streptophyta > Magnoliopsida > Solanales > Solanaceae > Capsicum > Capsicum annuum. The sequence continues at coordinate 8,823,857 of NC_061111.1, forward strand.
TATTTCTTTAGGTTTTTGAACTTCACCGCCTGTACTTCACACAAAAGAACATGATGAAGGATCTGAGCTGGAAAGAGTTGGATGGAGCTTATTTTAGCAGAAGAGGCGGAGGCCGTCAAGGAAATCCAGTTACATTCGGAAATTTTATCAGACCATCTATGTCTGTTGATCAGAAGAGAATTTCCAGCACTCCTAAGGTAATTGAACATGAAAAGTTTGTACAACAGCATATCCACTATATTCCCACCAAGTGGGTTCTGGGGAGGGTAAGTGTACGCAGTCCATACAACTACCTCAGAGGTAGAGAGGCTGTTTCCGATAGACCCCGGCTCAAGATAAAACAATCTAGAAAAGGAATAGTAAAAGTATAAGCTACAATAGAAATTACCACACTCAATAATACCATAAACATGTCACCAAGTAATGCAACAAACGGTACAACAATCTGAAATAATACTAGTACTATAGCTACTAACAGGGATTACAAAGTTCTACCTACTAGCACTGACGCGCTCGTTCCTACTATCCTTCTTCCCTAATCCGCCTCCTCCACACCTTCCTATCTAGGGTCATATCCTCGGTAACATGAAAAGTTTGTAATGTGCCAAAAGTCTTTCTAAATTTTGCTCCTTTTGGGTCTTCCCTTTGTTGAGCAAGACGTTTTTACATGTTGTTTTTGACTTTAAAAGATCTCTAAAGAGCATTACCTGTGGATTCTTTATGTTAATTATTTCTTCATGTGCATCAGGTGTTCAACTGGTTACAAGAGCAGCAAGTCACGTCTCCAGGATTCCAGCAGCGGCTTTCAAATCCGCAAATTTGTCCCACTCATTATCTTGATCATATTGGTAGGGCAAACTTGAATAAGAGATGTGGTTTCTGCAATACTTACGAGAATATAATCGAGCAAAACCATTATTACCATGGTAATATGGCACATCATCATCCTGAGGAGATTAATCTCTCGCTGAGCATTGGCAGGAACAATCTGAAAACCTTTAATCATATAATTGATTTAGAGGAATCAGATGAAACCCCGACTGACACTAAAACAGGTGGTCAAACCAGGACTTGGACTAATTTTATTGATTTAGAGGTACCAAACGAAACAGTGTCTAATGCAGAACTAAATCCAAAGTCTCCTCTGGGTTCTGCTCGCGTTTCTTATTCTGGATATAAGCGTGATAACCAATGCACCCAGAGCTTCACAAACATCATTAAGGATAATTGGTTTGATGGAACTCCAAGAAATTATTTTGTTTCGGATGGCAGCAGGAGTTGTCTGGAACAGAACCCTTTAGCTGAAGGTCTGTCTGACAGTTATTTATCCTTCGCTCATAGCTGCAAACTTAAAGGCAAAACACTATCAATATTATGCTTGTCCGTGTTTATCTAATTTCTGCATATTCTACAGGAGCTGAACAATGTGAGCAGCCCCTCCTTTCTGGAGATACATCAGGGAAGGGCAAAGCTCTTTTTTCTGATGAACGGGCTTTTCTGGACCTTAACAAATCTATATTTGATGATTCTTTTCACTCAGATGATCCTAACTTGGCATGTTCTTCAAGTAGGGCTTCCTTGAGGGAGTCCCACGGACTGGCTGGTGAACCTCCTGGGAAAACCTTTCTCACTGCTTCTAACCGGAGAGAGCAGGATGATGGCTGTCCGAATGAGACCTCTGCTTTTCTTCCCCAAGGATTCTTTGATTCTGTGACTGACAAAAACCACAGTTATAAAAGAATGGAAAATGTTGGAGTTGAAAAGTTCTCGATAAACCTCAATCAGCCACTTTCTGACAGTAGTGAAAATCCTTCCAGTCTCATTATCGAATACGAAGAAGCTGACTTAACCATCAAATATCTGGACAGTGATGATCAAGTTCCAAGCACGCCCGAAAACAAAAGCAAGAAAGCCAAGCATGATTCAATGTCTTCTCCTGAATATAAGACTCAAGATTTTGTCAAGGATAGTGGTCCTGATAGATCTCTTTCGTCATGCAAATCTTCTTGTTTTGAGGACATTTCAAGTGGTATAGAGACAATGCAATGCGAAACTCAGTTGGGAAATTCAAGTACCCTCATATATGAAACACTTCAAGTTAATATATCTCCATGCCAGGAGGATATTGACTCCTCCAGTAACAACGATAACCAGATGGGAGAAACATCAGAAGTCGACGGTCAGATCATAAGAGGAGCAGTGTCCCTCATCTATCTTGCACTGGAATGTTCTGAACCAAGCAATGTTATTAGCACAGACAAGATTGAAGGTGAAAATACAGAACAACCAGAGTGTTCTTTAGACACTTTTGAAGAAATGGTGCTCAAACAACCTGAAAGCTCCATCGACGACTGTTGTGTGACCTCAAATGCATTTGAATTTAATGCCACAGAGAGAAAGGACTATGGAATAACATTGAAGAGAGGAAGGAGAATGAAAGATTTTCAGCGGGATATTATGCCAAACATGGCAACACTTTCTAGGCATGAGATTTGCGAGGATATAAAGATTATGGAGACCGCACTTAGATCAAGAGAATACAAGAAACATAGGTCCAAAATGACTGGTGGAAACAAGTGGTTCAGTCCTGTGAGAAATAGAAGGTCTAGACTCAGCTATGTAGGCCGCAAGTATTATTCATGAATTGTTGATTTCACCATTGATAGGAGGAATTAAATAGGGAGCAATTTAGCAGCAAAGAAGATAGGATCAAGGAGCTGTTATGGAACTTGTAGCTCTTGACCGTGCTACTATTTTTTGACATCTATGTTAAGAGTTCTATTTTGGACCATACTTAATTTGTGCAGCGCCCGTGTTTTGAGATTGAGATGTAGTTGTTTGTGTTTTGCCTCTTAAGGACATTTTCTTAAACAACTACCTAGTCTGAGGCATCTAGGTGGATAATTTTGTTAAATCATGAAAGATTACAAAATGTGAGATAGGGTCACCATCCCTGGCTATATCTGAAGACATAACAGACCTCCAAATTATTACAAGGAGAGATAGTCTTCATTTCCACTTGGTCCTTATGTATCTGTTAGGATGTCTTAGCTACATACATTACTGTTCTTCCACTTGTACATACATTAATGATAAATGACTCGTTTTGCTGACCTTCTCTTGAATTCTGAAAACACTTTTGTCACGAAACCATAGGGGCAGAACACATGACGTATGTTGTCTTGGCTTTGCTATCGGAGACTGGCCTAGAAAGTCGGGATAGGAGAACAATCATCTTGCGGTGGGCATACCAGTTATATGATTTTAAAATTTGTGAGAAGTGCCAATATAAACACTTTATTACGCGTTTCAGTGCTCGATTGAAGTAAATCATATTTGAGTGTTTGAATACAATTCATCGATAAATTTAAAAATTTGTCAACCTATTTCATCAATATATTTTATTATTGTATTTAGCTTGTGAAAAATAACTTTTACTACTCTTCAGATTCCAAATAAGTGTTACGCTTGTCTTTTAAGACTTTAGTCAAAAGATCGTTTGTTGTTCCATACGATCATATCCTTTATTATATCTTCTCATATATTCTATTAATATCCAAATATATACAATGATAGATTGTGCTATAAAGTTGATGCTATTCCTCATTTTAGGCTTGCTGCTTAAGAACAACATTATTAAAATGTAGCAATTCACATTAAAAAGGATCATATTTATTTAAATAATATAAATAAATATGCATCGTATCTCATTTTACAAATGAAAAGAACAAATCTAATTCGAATTTCGTGAAATTAAATTATTATTTTTATGCAATATATATGTAAGAAATAAATAAAAATATAAAGGATGATGATAATAAATATAAAAAATAATATGAATCAAAATCAAATAAAAAGAAAAAAGCAGAAGTAGAAGAGGGTATATTTATTGTAAATTTTGATCCTAAATAAGATAAAATTCTAACGAGGAAAGAGTCAAATATATCCTTAAACTTTGCAAAAAGGTACAAATATACCCCGTTACAAGTTTAGTCCACTGATGCCCTTGCTGTTAAAGTTTAGGAGCAAATACCCCCTTTTTTTTTTTAAATTTAATTGCAACATAATCAAAATAATTGTCACATCACAAAAAATAAATTCACCTAATTCTTTTACAACCTAAATCCAACCCATCAATTTGAACCAATCCATGACCCGACCCACTGTCCTTTGTGTCATCCACTATAACTTGAATCGAAAAACACATAAATCTCAATCCTCTGCAAACCATTCAACACAATAATTTTCTTGTTAAAACCCCGCGAAAAGAAAAACCCTAAAAAATCAAAATGCAATCACTACAACGAAAAAATTAAAAATTGTACTTTATAACTCAAGATTCTCAATATTTAGATTAAGAACACAGAAATCCTTGATGAAGTTAAACTATAATATCCTCTACAAACCATATGTCATGACCCGACTCGTGGCCCTGGTCGCAACGGGCATCTCGAGCCACGAGGTTTCGAGAGACCCCTTTGTCCGCCCACTAGTGATATTGTCCGCTCTAGGCTCAGACGCTCACAACTTTAAAATGCGTCACTAGGAAGTAAGACTTTTTTACTCATATACCCAGGATCCCTCATGTGTTTTGCTGATGTGGGACTCCTTATCCTAAGTTGAGATGTTACACCATAATGCAACATTCAACAGGTAAATTATGTACTTGTAAAACTCACATGAAAATCAAAGAACCAAAAATCAAAATGCACTCTTTACAACAAAAAGCAAGTTTCGACAATACAATAATGAACTATACATAAAAATTCGATATTGAAGAAATTAAAATTCGAGATAACTCTTAATTCATTTTAAAATTAAAAACGTAAGAGATCTAACCAAGAATATGTTGAATGTATCACTTTCTCGATGAGTCCAATAACATTTAAATAGTCATGTGCTTGCTTGCATATCTTAAAGTTGTGATGGAAAGATTGGTGGATCATAAAGTACATTTCACCACTACTCTTCCATTTGTTCCTCATTCAAGGGGTCGTTTGGTTAAAATCAAGTTATTGCAAAATAATTAATTTCGATATTAATTATTTTGGAATTAGTTATTTCATCATATTTGTGGATAATTTATCCCATCACCAAGGCACAAATGGTGGGATAAGTAATCTATTAACTAGCTTATCCCATCAACTAAATATGGGATAAAATAAACCCACAATTTATCTCGAAACTATTATAACCTATACTTCAAACCAAATATTATAGTACTCCTTTAGTTGTTCCTCAATCAATAAATACTGAGGCATTTAACAATAACGGTTGTCGCATGAAACAATCAGTTGTGCAAAAGTTTAAATAAAAAAAATCAAATCATTAATTAATTGCACCTCTATCGGTTATATGCGACCTTAATAATTTATGCAAATTAATAAAAATATCTATATCTATATCAATATCTATAATCTATAATAATAATAATAATAATAATAATAATAATAATAAAAAAAAAAAATAAAAAAAAATTAAAAGTGTGAAAATCCTTAAAAAAGTGATTTGAGCTTTTTGTTCAGACTCTTTTTAGACAAAACTGTCTTTTTACTATTTTCTGTAATTTATTATTTAATTATTTTTTATTATATTAACTAAACCTCCTAAAATAAATGAGATTCCTAAAATATATGGAAGGTGAATTAATTAATATTTTTCTTTCTACTGTTCAACTAGAACAATACTCCTAAAATAAAACTTTATTAATGAAATACTTCTATAAATATTAAGATTGCATGCTAAATTAGAGAATAATACTCTGTAGGTTTTATGTGGTAACGTAGATAGTACTATATTTCTTGGAAAAACAAAATCTACCATAAAAGTTTACTTTTCATGTTGTGCCGTAGGTTTTTCATTTTGGTAAATCTCTTGGTAAAATAATATTCTTTTTCTTTAGAAAAAACTATCATTATTTTTGGAACAAAGTTCCCTACTAGGCAACTGCTATATAAAATTTTGTAGAAAGTCATTTTATTTTAATTTATGAATCCTTTTTTATAGCGTGAGGCTCTTTTATTTTTAATTTAATTACATTATATCTTTTGCACATTGGAGTTTCTTTAGTAACATCAATCTAAGTTCATCGTTTGAAGTATTTTTGTGGCTAGCCTGCTTTGTGTGATTATTTTCTTTATATTTAATTTGTGTGTTTATAATTAAATTTTTATGGAAGGAGAAGTGTGTACAATGTAACTTCTGAACATATTAATAACTTTCAATTTCGTTCTGAATGTAGTGTATTCAACGTGTGTGTATGTATGTATGTATCTTCTTTGTTTTCATTCAAGTCATTCTTTAGGATCAAAATTTTCACTCAGACGAGAATTATTTTCATCAAAATCGAAGCTTTCTGATCACTATTGTATTGTTTTGTTGTAGTTTACAGGTCGTAGATGAATATCAGTTGGTTTTGAAGAATTTCTTGTGTAAAGGTTAGGTTTAATTATATTGTTTTGATATTTTATTATCTTATTGTTTTATTTTAATTTACAGATGGTAGATGAATGTCGGTTTGACTTTGAGAAATTTTTTTAGGTAAATTTTAACTTTAATTGTATTGTCTTAATATCTCTATTAGTTTATTATTTTGTGGTAGTTTACAGTTCGTAGATGAATGTCAATTGACTTTGAGAATTTTCTTTTGTGTAAACTTTAATTTAATTGTATTGTTTTTGATATCTCTTTTATCGTACTATTTTATTATAATTTACAGATGGTAGATAAAAGATGGTCGGCTTTGAAGAAATTTTTAAGGTAAAGGTTAGGTTTAATTGTATTGTTTTAATATCTCTGCGTTGAGAATTTTTTTATGTAAATGTTGATTTGGTTGTATTATTTTGATATTGCTATTATCGCATTGTTTTGTTATAATTAACAGGTGGTAGATGAGTGTCAGTCAACTTTGAGAAAATTTTTGTGTGTAAAAATTAGATTTAATTGTATTGTTTTGATGTCTCTATCATTGTATTATTTTATTCCAGTTTACAGTTGGTAGTGAATGACTATCAGCTTTTAGAAATATTTTTGGTAAAGGTAAGATTTAATGAATAAATTCTCCATCTTTACATATTCAAAAGTTATTGAATTTAATTATTGTTTTAATGTTTATTATTTAAACAAATATCCTATTTAGTGTAACATTTGAATTCATTAACGTGAGATACACATGCGAGGTTGTCACACCCCTTTTTACGTATTCCAAAAGATTTATATTTTAAGTTCGAAAGGGTTTTATTATTTAAGTGACAAGAAATGAAAATTTGTTTTGGAAAAGGATTATTTACATTTTTTATTCAGAGTCGCCACTTGGCATAAATCGGGTGTGCCAAATCACCCATGAATATCCTTTTTCAAAATGGTTTTGACTCTATAAAAACTGATCTGCGAACAGAGATTCCGGCTAAGGAATTCTGTTGACCGAGGGGAAGGTGTTAGGCACCCCTCGATCCCGTGGTGCGACCACGGTCGCTTGGTAGAGCGTATCAGCTAATTTGACATTACAAATGTATAAACCACACTAAACACACAAAACAATCAAGCAGGCAAACAAAATAAAACAATCCAAAATTTAACATTCAGTCCGAGTTATACAGTCCCGAAATAAAAGTACTGAAATAACCTACACTAGTCCTAAGCTATGCTTTACCCGATGCCTCGGGCCTTGATCACGAGCATCCTTTGCGTACAAAATTCTTTGGGGCATTCCCCGGTGAGTAAATACAAATTACCTCGCGGCATTCCCCGGTTAAATAAATACACTTTTCAAATACGATAAACAAAACATTCAACAAATATTCCAAACATTCCGACACTACACCAATTCTAAACTTGCCTATCCGAGCTTACATTGGCCTATTCAATTTAACGTATCATAATAATATCACGTTTCATTTCAACAATCGATCAAAAT
>NC_061111.1:8834771-8899392 GCF_002878395.1 Capsicum annuum
GGTCCTGAACATAAAGTAAAGTCCCATTCTTCAGGAGGGTCCTGAACTAAAAGTAAAATCCCATTCTTCAGAAGGGTCTTGAGCAGAAAGTAAAGTCCCATTTTTCAGGAGGGTCCTGAACTGAAAGTAAAATCCCATTTTTCAGGAGGGTCCTGAACATAAAGTAAAGTCTCATTTTTCAGGAGGGTCCTGAACATAAAGTAAAGTCCCATTTTTTCAGGAGGGTCCTGAACTGAAAGTAAAATCCCATTCTTCAGGAGGGACCTGAGCAGAAAGTAAAGTCTCATTTTTCAAAAGGATCCTGAACAGAAAGTAAAATCTCACTTTTCAGAAGGTCCTGAACAGAAAATAACTCCCATTTTTCAGGAGGGTCCTGAACAGAAAGTAAAATCCCATTTTTCAGGAGGGTCCTGAACATAAAGTAAAGTCCCATTTTTCAAGAAGGTCCTGAACTAAAAGTAAATTCCCATTTTTCAGGAGGGTCCTGAACAGAAAGTAAAATCCCATTCTTCAGGAGGGTCCTGAGCATAAAGTAAAGTCTCACGGATGTGCATTTCCAATGGTAGCTAAATTAAGTGAAGCGAATCTGCCCCTATTTCAACAAAGAAAATTTGTCAGTTAAAAACTTAGTGGTAGTTTGCAGCACTTGGCTTTCCAAGCATTTGCTCTAGTGTTCATTCCCTTCATTTTGTTTTAGATTGCTGACATTTGCCCCTGCTTTGTTGTGTCATTGACCCAAACTCAGATCATTAAGAGTGACTCTAAAATAACCACAGTATCTCTGCTTTGTCATGTTTCTCTGATAAATCCTTCAAACCTTGGTATTTTCATAAGTTCACAATTATGTCTCTTTCATATGCTGACTTTGTCTTGCATTGTGCAATTGAAGAAGTTAGTGGCCAGTTTTGAAATATTTTCTCACTTGTTTTGATATGGACTTGAATCAAAAACAAGAGAAAAATGACAATGACTTTTATTTGGACCACTGACTCAAGAAAACAAAATAAAAAGAAGAAAGAAAAGACAATGATTGTCCCTATTTGGAACAAAGAAATGATAAATTTTTTAAAAATGACAGTCAACTCTAATGATTATGCCATGGATTTTAGATTAAGCTGACTGATCTTTCCATCCAACTTTTCTACCAATTATTGTTGAGTTAATGGCCTTGAAACTGAGTTGTTTCCTTAGGCCAATTGCATTCAGACCTCATTCGGCTAGTGACGTTTTGAAGGGTGTTTCCCTCAGCTTACCCTTGTCTTATGGTGTCTGTGAGGGTTTTTACTAATGAGACTCTTTTATTCTCATTTCTCCCAACTCACAATCGTCTCACGGTGCCCGTGAGAGTTTTCACCAATAAGACTCTCTCTTTTTTTCTCTCTCAACTTACTATCGCCTTATGGTGCCCGTGAGGGTTTTCACCAATAAGACTCTCTTATTTTTATTTCTCTCTTGATTTCTTGGGCTGAGGAAGACAGGTAGTTCCCAAATACATCATCATATCCCTTGCATGCTTTGCCTTAACATCCCCAAAGATTGATCTGAAGGTCTTTTCTTTGGTTGTAACTTGGCTTTTGGATAGGGTTAGAAAGAAAGGATGGAGTGAGGCCCAAACGACACTTAAAGTGGGTTAGGACTTACAGCTTTTGGAATCGACTCAAACAATGAGGATTAACTCATGCCCCAGTTTCTTTTGAATGGGTGATTCTAAATTATTTATTTGGTTGGACCGAGCCCTTAGTAGGGCAACCTACGTATCTCACCCCGAGAGAGGAGAATCAGGTCATGCGTAGTTCTGGCAGCTTGTCCTTTTGCTTTGATATGATTTTTCTCTTTTTTTTTCTTTTATTCGCTCTTTTCACTTTGCGATTCTTTTTTCCTAACTCTATTTTTCTTGACACTCTTTTTTGGAAACATTTTGGTCTCTTTTTTTTGTAACTTTTGACTTTATCTTCTTACTTGACACTATTCTTTGAACTTTGCTTACTCTATCTTGATTCCAAAAGAGGGGTATGAAAGAAAATAACACTAAGGCTCAAATGGGGTAAACAAAGGATGACACAATGTTTGGATAGGAGAATGAAATGCCTTCATCATATCAATCCTTGAGAATGCAAGTATATAGCATGCAATGTGAAAGTACATCACCAATATCACTTATGACATGCTTTACAACACTAACTTGCCTTGAACACGTGTTTCACCTCTTTTTATATACTTGTCAAAGATACAACTCTACCTTTGTTATGCATCCCTCACATCGAGTGATTCATGCTTCTGTAGAGCTGATTATCTTCTTGTTAACCTTCATATAGGGATCACACGTCCACTATTTGACCTAATTGGGACCTGTCTTTCGATCGATAGCGAATTTATTCTTGTGATTCTCAAAATAATTGCCTTAACCTATTACCAAATGTCTTAGCACTCCATCTATTTTCTCATATGCTCTTTTTTTCTAACTTTAACCCTCTGATTCGAAGTTCGTGCTTAAACTGGATATTAAGATCTGGCTGAAAATTTCACTGCATGTCATATCACTAGAGTTAACACAAAATGTACTATGTAAAGAAAACAAACAAACAACACATATTTAAAACACAAAGGAAAATGAGACACTTCATTTAGTAAAAACAAAAGATAGAAAGGTTTGAACATAAATAACAAAAGGACAAAACAAGACAGATCCCGAACTACAACCCTGAAATAATTCGGAGAACAAAAAATAAAATAAAATAAGCTACCAGACCCCTTCCTAGTAAGGAGAGGGGTGACTTATTAATTGATCAGCCTAACATCTTAGCCACTGGTTTGCATATCAGCATGACTAGAGCTTTCCTCACTGTCAGTGTTCTGTACCATGATTGATTTATCTTGAATCATCTTTTCAATTTCGCTTTTCAAAGCACGACAATCTTCAATACTGTGACCCTGAACATCAGAATGATATGCACATCGTACATTAGGATCAAAACTTCTTGAATGTGGGTTGGGAGTATACCCAAGGAGAGGAGTGATCATGTCCTGCTGTACCAATCTCTAGAATAAACTTGCATATGACTCTCCAATGGGTGTGAAGTTATCCCTCGACTTCTGTCTCATTTCATTATTTGGCTTAAACTAAAAACCAGGCCTAGAAGGGCTTCAGTATGTATGTGGAGTTGGAGGATGACTCGGCAGAGTTGGCGCAAGCCAGTGTAGGTAAGATGGAGGTTGAACATAAGGTTGCGCATTATACACTTGAAGTGGAGGTGGGGGAATGGGATATAATGGATTTTGGTAAAGATTCTGTGGAGCTTGGGCATAAACTTGGGTTTGAGCCCGTGGGTAACGATGGTGTGGTCTTCTTGCCCATGCCTGTTGTCCAACTGCAATGGCGGATGCATTTTCCACATTCTTCTTTCCTCCCACACTTCCCAAACCTTTTTGAATTTCTTGAGTAGTCACTTTTAATGTTGTAAAACTAACAATGCAACCAGTCTTAATTCCATCCTCTATCATTTCCCCCATTTTGAGGATCTCAATAGATGACTTGCCTAATGCAGGTAACAAGTGTTGATAATATGTTTCATCCTGCGCTTGAATAAACACCTCCACTATCTTACTTTCTTTCATTGGCGGTTTCACCCTAACATCTTGTTCACGCCATCTAATCGCATACTCTCTGAAGGATTTTCTTCATATTAGTTAAGGATTTCTCGTCAGGAATCAACTCCATATTGTATTGAAATTGTTGCACGAATTCATTAGCCAGGTCATCCCAGCTATTCCACTTGTCGATGTATTGGTCAACAAACCATTCTGAAGCTAGACCTGAAAGACTCTCACCAAAATATGCCATGAGTAATTCTTCCTTCCCTCCAGCGCCCCTTAGCTGGTTGCAATAGCGTCTCAAATGTGCTATAGGATCGCCATGTCCATCATACTTCTCAAACTTCGGCATTTTAAAACCAAGAGGAAGATGTACACCTGGAAACATGCACAGATCTTTATATGAGACACTTTTGTACCCCCCAAATCCTTGCAAGTTTTTCATAGTCAGTTCCAAACTTCTCAATTTTCTTGCTATTTCTTTTTGTTCTTCTGTCATAACAAGTTTCTCAGTGTTAGGAGGAAATTCAGGCGGTTGAGGAAAATCGTAAGGACCAGTCGACTTAAATGTGGGCTTGGGAGCGTAATACTGATCACTAAAAATATTCAATACAGGGTCGCTTGTAGAGTGAGGAATCACAACCGTTGGATTGACATTAAAAGTAGGAGCTTCAGACGAAAGTGGGGCTGCAAAAGCATGAATAGCAGGCGGAGCCGAGCATGTGGTAATTTTGTATTGAGGAGTGAGAAAATGAATATTGGAAGTGGTTGGATATTGTTGCCCCGGAGTTGATCCTGATGCATGTTGCGGCATATAAACAAAAATGGGAAATTGTGCATGTGACACTGGAGGCAAGCTAGAAAGATATTCCAGATTATCAGTGGGAACTAGAGGAGGCGGCAACCCATTAGCCCAAACTCGATGCAGTTCTATTATTTGCCGCCTTAATTTTCGAATCTCTTCATTATCTCCTACATTCTCATTCCCCGAACTCCCTATCTGATTAGTGACAACTAACTCGGTCCTTGTTGGCCATAACTTCCTCTGTGACTTGGAGTAATATGGAGGACCAGCCAAAATGCCACAAACCAACCACCTTAAACTAACTGGACAAGAGATATCAAATGGTTAGAGTTCAACAGTTTTTCAAAACCTCTTTTTTTTATTTTGTTTTTTTTTGAAAAGATCACCGAACCCAAGAAGGGCGCCTACGTATCTCACCCCCGAAAGGGGAGAATCAGGTGTGCGTAGTTCGTGAAGTCGTGCCAAAATGGCCAATTGAACTCTTTTCTTTTTTTTTTCTTTTTGAAACTTTAAGAAGAAAAGAAAATAACAAATTGTCAAAAGAACTGACGAAAATCTTTTTTTGCATTTTTAGGCTTAACATCCTTATACAAAATGAGAACTATGATTAACAAAGAAAAATCTTTTTGTAGTTTTATTTTAGAGATTTATATGAAACACCTACTCTAAGTGAAGAGTGAAGAAAATCTTTTTGAATTTTCTGATTTCTGTACACAATGAAATCTATGATTACCGAAAAAATATTTTTGGATTTTTTATTTTGAATTTCATGCGAAAAATGAAACCTGAACCTATTAAAGGGAAATATTTTTTTGTTGTTTTCTATTAAAGATGTACATGAAACACCTACTCTAAATGAAGAGTGAAGAAAATCTTTTTGGATTTTTGAAATAAGATCAACCAAAAATGAAACCTACGCCTATACAGGATTTTTTTTTTTCAAGATATGTATGAAACACCTACTCTAAATAAAGAGTGAAGAAAATTATTTTTTTTTGAATTTTTTAAATAAGATTCCTGAACCAACAATAGGCTGCCTACGTATCCCACATCCCGAAAGAGGAAAATTAGGGGTGCGTAGTTCATCCAGATTGGACAATTAATGATTAAATAACAGGCTAGACCCTGACTTAAGAGATACGATCAAAAACAGATGATGAACCATGTTAATAAAATCTTTTGAGGTTTCATTTTGATACTTCACTGAAAAATGACATCAACAACTATAAAAGAAAAATCTTTTTGGTATTTTCGTTATACGAAATGTAAAAAATTTCTAACATCTTTTTTTTTTTTTTTTGCATTTTTCTTTTATAAACACATCCTATGAATGAAAAAAATCTTTTTGAATTTTTCGAATTGTGAATGCATGCTAAACGAGACAAAGGAAAATCTTTTTGATGCTTTTGAGAAAATGAGTGCGGGAGGTAAAAAAGTCCTTTTGAATTTTGGAATTTTGAAAAGTCAAAAGCCATAAAAAACTCTAAAAACTACGAAACTCTTTTTTTTTTTGCTTGCTTTTTTTTTTCATTACCCACACACTTTACTTCTAACACACTTTTTTTTCCAAATCAGTCCGTCAAATGACCACGTCATCCTCAAAGATGCAACATTTAGCACGTAGGGATGCTTTAGAGGTGAGTCTCCTACAAAGGACCATGTGGGTCCCGCTAGGTCTCAGTATGATGCATATAAGCATGACCTAAAGGCTGACCTACGTTGTGGTTCACTAACAAGGCTGTTCGGGGGAGCGTATGATCGATAGTGGCTGCTTTGCTTTCCACCTACTCCATAACACCGACGGCTCCCCCCCTAAAATAAGGGTGACTCAACTAGAGGTTGTGTACAACACGTGTACTACAGACTTGTTGCAGAAAGAAGGCCGGGGGGTGGACTCATGATGACAGATATAAAGTGGTAACACATAGGATAAATACTATAAACAAAGAGCACGAAAACGCACAAAAGTGAAAAAAATAACACAAACAATAATCACAAACAATGCTTATACACTCGTAATGCCAAACAAAGCCTATACGACTCAAAAATAAGCTCGAATTCTCATACAGGTCCCCAGCAGAGTCGCCAGAGCTGTCACACCCCTTTTTATGTATTTCAAAAGATTTATATTTTAAGTTCGAAAGGGTTTTATTATTTAAGTGACAAAAAATGAAAATTTGTTTTGGAAAAGGATTATTTACATTTTTTATTCAGAGTCGCCACTTGGCATAAATCGGGTGTGCCAAATCACCCATGAATATCCTTTTTCAAAACGGTTTTGACTCTATAAAAATTGATCTGGGAACAGAGATTCCGGCTAAGGAATTCTGTTGATCGAGGGGAAGGTGTTAGGCACCCCTTGATCCCGTGGTGCGACCACGGTCGCTTGGTAGAGCGTATCAGCTAATTTAACATTACAAATGTATAAACCACACAAAACACACAAAAACAATCAAGCAGGTAAACAAAATAAAACAATCCAAAAATTAACGTCCAGTCCGAGTTATACAGTCCCGAAATAAAAGTACTGAAATAACCTACACTAGTCCTAAACTATGCTTTACCCGATGCCTCGGGCCTTGATCACGAGCATCCTTTGCGTACAAAATTCTTTGGGGCATTCCCCGGTGAGTAAATACAAATTACCTCGGGGAATTCCCCGGTTAAATAAATACACTTTTCAAATACGATAAACAAAACATTCAACAAATATTCCAAACATTCCGACACTACACTAATTCTAAACTTGCCTACCCGAGCTTACATTGGTCTATTCAATTCAACGTATCATAATAATATCACGTTTCATTTCAACAATCGATCAAAATTGATTCGAATCCAACCTTATCGTCAATTTTTAATTCCACCCCAACTTCCCTTTTTATCAATCACCATTAAACATGATCAAATTAATTCCTCAAATCACTAAGCATCATGATCACAACATCAACATCAAACAATCAGAATCACCTAACACACAATCATGGCTATTTTAACGAATTGAAATAAAGAAGGAAGAATGAGTTAAAGAAATGGACCTTAACGTCGCTTTTGATGAATATTATTTAACAAAATAAAGAAAACTCACCTCTGATAACTTCAACTTGAGCCTCAACGAATCTGTCCAAACTCGGGACTGAGTATCGCAAAAAATAGGGAGACTCGACCCGATTATGAAGAACCCACCCAACTTCGAGCTAGAGGTCGTGAGAATAAGAGCAATCTGAACCGGATTCTAATGGGTACAGACGGGATTGAGGATAAATCCTAGTTCAGAGGACTATTTTTATGTCGTCGTGACTCCGATCGACTTCAGCAATGACTGAAGACTATAAAGAAGTACCTGATGTGATGTATTCCGATGATTCAGCTAGGTTTGCGATGATTTTGATGCATTTTCGGCGAGTCCATTGCCGGAAATAGTGGCCTCCCGCTAAATCCGCATCCCTCTACTCGTGATTCTCCCCCCTCCGTGACTTTCTCTCTCGATCTGAACTTTTCAGTGTGTGATGTGTGCGATTTAGTGCCTTGGAGCTATGTGTGTGCGTGTATAATGGTGCATCAAAGGGAAGAAGATGAATTTTGTGTGTAGCTCATCTTATGGCAGTGGAGTGGCCAATTGTGTGAGGATGAGTGTTGTATTCTTGAGGAATTTG
Organism: Capsicum annuum; assembly: GCF_002878395.1. Taxonomy (NCBI): domain Eukaryota; kingdom Viridiplantae; phylum Streptophyta; class Magnoliopsida; order Solanales; family Solanaceae; genus Capsicum; species Capsicum annuum. The sequence goes on from NC_061111.1 coordinate 8,842,824, forward strand.
TGTGTAATCCAGTGTGACCAGTGTGTGCGTGAGAATCAGAAGGAAAATAATCTTCCCTTTTTCTCTCCCATGACCATGAAAAATCCCCCTTTCTTTCTTCTCATCAAATCGCTCCTCTCCCCATCTGTGTGCTCTCACGAACTCTTTGTGTGTGGATGAATTTTGGTGAGATTTTCTGTAAGTGCCTCGTCTACGGCGGTGGTGTGCGCGTATGGTGAGAGAATTGTGTGGGGTTGAAGATGAGCGATGTCTATGCACTATGGGAATTTCAGTGAGTGAATTCTTATTTTTGGAAATGAAAAAGTGGTACTGTGTATGTGTGTGTGTGAATTCGTGAGGGAATTTCTGGTGATGAGTGTGTATTTTTGTGAGTGAAGGTCAGTGGAAATTCTGTGATGGGTGAACTCAGTGAGGGCCAGGTGAAGAAGATGATGGAAAGGAGAAAAAAATAAAAAAAATCCTCCCCCTTGTTTTTCGATCTGTGTGTGTATATATGTGATGAGGGTGGGGTAGTGGTGAGGTAGGTGGGGTCACGTGGGGTAGGGGGTAGTGGTGAGGTGGGGTAGAGTTTGTTAGGATAGGGTAGGTAGGTGTTGTTTTTTAATTGGGTGGGTTGTTAGAATATTAGGATAAAAACAAAATTAGTTAGGGGGTTGTTATTTTTGTCATTTTGTGAAGGGATTATCACACGGGTGAGGGTATACGGTAGGATAATGTAAACAATAGATAAAAACGATATCAGGGAGGGACGAAATTAGGTGTCTACAGAGGTGCGTACAACTAAACTAATATATATATATATATATATATATATATATATATATCACGCGCCTCGCGTGTGTACGTCACTTTATTGAGTTCAAATGTTACACTAAATAGGATATTTATTAAAATAATAAAGACAAATACAATAATTAAATTCAACATCTTTTAGAGAATTTATTTAATTAAACCTAACCTTTACCAAAAAAAAAAAATCTCAAAACCAATCGACATTCATCCACCACCTGTAAACTGTAACAAGAAAATACGATGATAGAAACATCAAAACAATATAATTAAATCTAACCTTTACACAAAAATTTCTTCAAAGTCGTCTGACACTCATCTACCACCTGTAAACTACAACAAAATAATACGACAATAGAGATATCAAAATAATACAACTAAACTTTACCTTTTTACCAAAAAAAAATTCTCAAAACAAAGATATAAAAACAATACAATTAAATATAATCTTTACCTAAAAAAAAATTTCTCAAAGCCAACCGACATTCATCTACCACCTGTAAATTCATCTACGACCTTTAATCTACAACAAGATAATATAATAGTGATTACAAAATTTTAGTTTTGATGAAAATAATTCTTGTCTGAGCAAAAATCTTGACATAAAGAATACTTGAATAAAAACAAAGAAGATATATATATATATATATATATACCTACACGTTGAATTATATTATGTTGATAAAAATAGTGAAGCAATTGAGGGTTAGAAAGTTAAGCATCCACCAATCTAGACATGCAATCGAATCAAATTCGATGAATATCAATCATATTTTCGCATCTCAATATTTATAGAAGTATTTTCTTAATAGAGTCCTATTTTAGGAGTATTTTTCTATCCTATTTTAGGAGTATTTTTCTAATTGCTCAGCACAAAAAAATTTTAATTGATTCTCCTTTCATATATTTTAGGAGTCCCATTTATTTTAGGAGTCTGGTTAATATGATAAAAATAATTAAATAATAAATTGAAGAAAATTGTGAAAAGACAGTTTTGTCTAAATGAGAATCTTTTAATGAAGGACAAAAAGTTCAAATCACTTTTACAAGGGTATTCACACTTTTGATATATTATATATATATATATTATGATTTGAAAGAATTGAATCTGAAAAACAAAGTTATGAATCTGGGAAAAAACAATCCACTTTGTATTGAGGATTTTTTCTTTTTTAATTTACGGCTGAAAACCTTTTATAAATAAAGCACATCCTAAAAGTAATATAATTATTTTCCATGATTACAATTACTAATAGATTGTTGAATATTTTTTTCCTTATTTTTCTTACCATCTAATCCTAATATAATTCTTTTACGTGATTACAATTAATAGGTTGTTGAATATTCCTTTCCTTATTTTTCTCTTATCATATATTTTAGGACTCATTAATTTAAATATTATAAATATAATTAAATTGTGAAAAGACTATTTTGTCAAAAGAAGAGACTTTTAATGAAGAGTAAAAATGTTTGAATCACCTTTGTAGGAGTGTTCATACTTTTAATATATTATAGATTATAGATTATAAATATAGATTATAGATATGGATTATAGATTATAGAATAGATTATAGATTATAGATATAGATTATAGATTAATACTGAAAAAAATATAAAATTATTGGGAGAATAAGATTCCCTAAACAATACTACTCTCTAATGAAAATTCTAAGAAGGAGATCTTTTTAAATAAGTAAACCTTTTTATTTTAAACACAATTATGGTAAAAATTTAAATAAGGTAGTAAATTCTGGGCAAAACCCTAACAATTGCTATGCATTAATTACACTTTTACTTAAGAACTATAGTCGAACCAAATAAAGAGAGTCTGAGCATTATAGACTGACTTTTTGGATGATGTTCTGAATATTAATTAGCTGTCTAATTGACATAACAAATTCTTATCATCTTGAGAATCAGCATGTTAAGAGGTACACATCTCTCTTTTCCTTTTGTTCTTTTTATTAAGTTTTAATGCAAGATTACACAACTTGTTCTATCAGGTAGTAAAGGAGCTAATGCTGATCGAGAGTATACAGAAGATCGAATCAGTGTTCTACCAATTAATGTTTTAGATTATGTTGTTGAGCTCCTGCCTATTGAAGACGCAGCAAGGACTAGTATTTTGTCCAAAAAATGGAGATATATTTGGGCCATGTCTCCCAATTTGGTGCTGGATAACCTATTTTGCAATAAATTAGCAAAAGAGTCTTGCTCATTTTTCTACAATACTGTAGATAATATTCTGTTACAGCATATTGGAGACATTGTGAAGTTTGATCTCGATGTTTCAGGACTAGGATTGCCTTGGTATACAGATATTGATAGATGGATGCATTATGTCACTAGACATGGTGTCAAGAAGCTAAATCTTAACGTGCCCAAAAATAGTACTTACAAAGTACCTTCTTATATATTTAATTGCTCAACGCTGACAGATTTGACGCTCTCCAATTGTGTCTTCAAATCGCCAACCTCTTTTCTTGGCTTTCAGAATCTTATAACCCTTTGTTTAAAAAGCATGACATTTGTGCCAACCGCAGAGTTTTGTGTTATCAAGGTTCCCCTTCTTGTTGATTTGATTCTCGACTGCTGTCAAGGCACTCGATACTTGAATATTGTTTCACCGCAGTTGGAGTCCTTAGTTGTTTTCCGGAGTGACTGTCTCGAGCTAAATTGCTTTAGGAATTGCAAAAAATTGAAAAGAATTATATTTTCTGGTACAAACAAAGTGGTTGATGTTTATCCAAAATATCTTGAAAGCTCAACTTTGGAGAAATTTCTTTTCAGCTTGCCTACACTTGCGATACTTCATTTGGAGTCACATTTTCTCAAGGTTGGCAAGTGACATGTTTTACTTGGATATATATCTTGTAGCCTGTAGGGATATTAATCATGTCATTCTAATTGTTGTATTTTGCCAAAGCTTCTGGCTGCAGACAATATTTCTAAGGAGCTTCCTTTTGCACTAGACTGCCTGTGGCATCTATCATTACATGTAGACTTTGGCAAATTGGATCAGACTTCTTACGCACTCCAATTAATTAAGATTTCCCCCAATTTAACTCAACTCCGAATTTGGGTAAGCAGTGTACCCCTTGATTATGTCATATGTGTATATATAAACAATAATTGCTAGTTGCTACACTGACTTTGGCGTTTATTTTTACCATCAGGTCTTTAATACCAGTGACAATGCTGAGGCTGTTTCGGAATATCTAGACTCACCGGCTTGCTTAGAACAACCTCTCAATAAGCTCAGGCATGTAACCTTGCATTTGTTCAAAGGTTCAAAAACTGAGCTTGCTTTAGTTAAGAAGTTGGTTGCTCACACGCCATCTTTGGTAAGGATGTCCATCAAGCCGAATAAAGTAATGGATTCCTGGAAAGAAAGGAATATCGCCATAGAATTGATGCGTTTCTCCAGAGCGTCTCCCAGGGCTGAGTTACTATATTTGCCGAATGTGGTTTAGAATATTTTTAGTCGAGATTGCACTTGTATTTTCCTCATTAATCACAATTGTGGATCCTTTGAAAGTATTTGTTATTTCTTATTCATTTCCGACAAGGTTGTGTTTTCCTTAAACAAGATGAGACCGTGACAGAAGTTAGAAAATAATAGGAATATTATATATACATCTTAAATAATTACAACAAGAGAATAATAAGGATATATACTAAATCTTTTTTACCGTGAACAAACTATTATTACACACGAGATTTGGAGCAAAATTTGATAATCTCAAAAGATTATACCACGCTACTCTTGACCATGATACTACGACATTTTTTGACATTAATGTTAAGAGTTCCATTTTGGGCCATACGTAATTTGTGCAGCGTCTATTTTGCTTGAGACTAAGGCCGTAAAGCGTAGTTGTTATTCTTGTTTTGCGTCTAACAACATTTTCTTAAGCAACTACCTAATCTGAGACTTGTAGGTGGATAATATTGTTACATGAAAAGCTTACAAAATGCAAGGTAAGGTGTTAACCTTACACCATCCATTGCTATATCTAAGATAGAGAACAACTCCATCCTATTACAAGCTGAGATCATCTTCATTCCCACACTAGTTTTGATAAACAATCAGCCTATTTGTTCTTCATAGGTACATATCAGTCTGTTAGGATGCCTTAGCTACATTCATCATCCTTGTACTTCCGCTTCCACGTACATTAATGATAAACCACTCATTTTATTGTGACCTTCTCTTGAATTCTAAAAATCACTTCCGTCACTCAACCCAATTGGGAAGAACACATAATGTATGTTGTTCTTGGCTTTGCTATTGGATACTCTGGCTGGAAAGTCGGAATAGGAGAACACTCATCTTGTGGTTGGATTTTACTGCTTACTCCCTCCGTTTTTATTTGTTACTATTTTCGTAATTTGATTTTCATGTTTACTTGTCATTTTTGACAAATCAAGAAAAGACCAAAAAAAACTTTCATGTTTTACCCTTTAACATTAATTATTATTCTCCAAATTATTTTTCAGTGCCAATTACTAAACCTCAATTATTATAGTCAATTTGGTAAAATCACTATACCAATTATTTTTGTAACCGAGAGCTTATGATATTATGTCGACTGTGAAAATCTTGAGAATTGGATGATGTACAATAGAACAGTATGTTCCTTGTCAACCGTAGCACCTGGTTGAGCTTCTTTATTGCTAGACTAGACTTTCTCTGTATTGGATTGAACAATGTGATCATTCTTTGTTGGCTTTATAAGTGAGTATCTTTTCACTGTCAGCTATTTCTTCTGCTTTATCTTCTATCTTTTGTGTTCTTTTCAGTGGTGAAAGCATGGAACTACGGCATTTGAGTTGGAACGCAAAGGTCCTTGCAACAGTTGACAATCCATAAACTTGCAAAACTCAATTGAACAGCTGATTAAAATTTCATTTATTGAGAGAGCATAGTGTGGGTCAGTGGCGACTATGATCTGAGTTTATCATTGAAGTATGAGGAACCGCTGAAAGACGCTCTCAAGGTGACAATGCTCCGGCAGGATCAAACATTGTCACGACCCGATTTCTCAAGTCGCAATGGCGCCTACTTTAACCCACCAGTAGGCAAGCCAAGCCATAGTCCGGAATGATAAGTAAAGGGCTAACAGGTAGAGACCAAATAAAAGATCACGTATAATGATAACAACAACAATAATAAGTGAAAACTAAGAAGGGAGCATATATATTATATCAAAATGAGAGAAGGAAAAAGGACCAATTATACAAATAAATTCCTCCCAAGACCTGATAAAGTCAGTACTAGAGCCACTACTAACAGGTACTCAGAGTACTAGACAAAATTCTAAAATGTAAATACTATATTCAAACAGTCTCGAGTGCAGAAGACTAACTAGAGTAGATAGAGGAGGATCAGCCTCGGACGACAGCAAGCTCACCCTGCTCTGAATCAGTACTGGAAGGTAGGAACTACGTCAACGCCGACTGCTAGTATCCGATTCCGCATCAGGAAAAAGATGCAGAAGTATAGTATGAGTACCAAAGCAACAGGTACTCAGTAGGCATCATCGGCCGACTGAGCTCAATACAAAAAAGGTATAACTATAATGCGAAGGCATAATTTGAGTCATCAGTAAATAACGATGGAAAGGTAAACAATTACCAAGTTACGCAATGGTTGTAAAGGAATAAACGTAAGCGATACAGAAAAATAAATAATGCAGTAATAACAAACAAATCAAACATAACCTAACTGGACCCCCATAAGCCCGCTAGGCACACTAAAGAAGACAATTAACCCAACCGTACCCCCATAAGCCGGTGGGACATACAAGTAATGAAAATAAACAAAAATAATCTATAACTACGCTGATCCCAATAAATCATGATAGTCATCCAGATGTGCACCGGACTTGAACCGGCACCAATGGGTAGTAACGAGAGGCCAGACACCGGACTCGAATAGATAGTAATGGATAATAACAAGAGGACACGTACCGGATTCGTACCAGACATAGTGGGTAATAACGATAGGCCACATATATATGTAACTCATATTCAGATGCCGGACTCGAACCAGAACTCAGAGGAACCACAACCATAATCAGATGTCAGACTCGAATCGGAATTCATAGTAACAATAATAATCAAATGTCGGACTCGAATCGAAACTCATAGTAACAGTAATAATCAAATGCCGAACTCGAACCGGAACTCATAGTAGCAATAATGAACCAACGTCGGACTCGAACCGGAACTCATAGTAACAATAATAATCAAATGCCGTACTCGAAACGAAACTCATAGTAACAACAATAATCCAACGCCGGACTCGAACCGAAACTCATAGTAACCATACCCAAAGGTAATATTAAAATCCATACCACACCATAACAATATCAACGTCTAAATAATCATCCGTCAATCTTAATTAAAAAGGGATAAATTCAAGATTTTGCAATTTAGTTTCACGTCCTAAAGTAATAGATGTTATATTATATTAAAAGATAATATTTCAATAATTACAAGAAAGGTATCCTAATCCGGATAAATAAGACAGTTTAAATAAATCAAATAATACTCATCTACAAGCCCTTATCCAAAACTAGCATAATAGTTTACAATTTCAGTAAATAAGTTCAATCTAAAGGTAGGGTAAGCCTTGGACGCCAAAGCTATAATATCTTTCTATGAAGCCTCCAAATAGTATCTCGCTAGAACCCGAATCTATACACGCATATCTAGCAATCCAAAATATTTACTTTATGATTTGAAAAGTTGATAGAATTATACAAGATAGACGAAAGAATATTGCACTTTAAAATGGTAAATGCCTAAAGGTGGCAGTGGATAGTTGAAAAGTTTCCTTATATTAACTTTTAATTGGTGGCCACGAGTGAAAGTTAAAGCATAGCCACAAATTAACTTTTAATTACTCCATTATATATATTCAGATATTTATAAGCTCGTGATAAAATAATTATAATATTTTAACTATACCACAATTAATAGAAAAATATTTCTAATAAAACCTCTATTATATAATAATAATATTTCAATATTTCTAAATTTACTATCTTCACTTAAAATATTAATAAATCATAAAAGTCTATTATAAAGTGATATAAATATATCATCAGTTAAAGAATTTTATCAATATCAAAAATATTTTAGAAGGGTACTAAATTATATTTCTACCAAATGCCAAATTAAATTAAATAATCCACGATACATCCAGATAGTACTACAATTATATGAAAATACAGAAAAATGACTGTAAGGGTCATTACAATATCCACTACTAAAAGGACTTTCGTCCACGAAAGTAAAAGATAAGGTTATACTGGAAGTCTCAAACAAGTAGAGATACTGGGCACTCATATCATGCTTGGGAGGAAGGCCGGGTAAGTCAATCAGAACCACATCGAGAAACTCGCAAACTAAAGAGACGGAGTTAAGCGATAGATTCTCTGTACTAACACCCCGAACATAAGCAAGAAATGACTCACAACCCCTCAATATCAATCTCCTAGACGAAATGTAAAAATAATCCCCATCGATACACAGTTGATAAAACCCTGCCACACAATCGGGGTACGCCAGGCAAGGCTAAAGTAACGGTTTTAGCAAAACAATTCAAGACCGCATGGTAAGGAGATAACCAATCTATGCCTAGAGTCATATCAAAATATACCATATCTAGGACAATGAGGTCAATCTGAGTATCAAACTCCCGAATAGTCACCAAACAAGATTTATATACCCGATCCACTACTCAAGAATCACTCATTAGGGGTAGCCACACATAATGGCACAGATAAAGACTCCGAACATAAACCCAATCACGATGCAAAATAAGCAAAAACATATGAAAATATGGAACAGGGATCAAACAAAGCAGAAGTTAGCTGATGGAACACGAAAATCATACCTATGATCACAGTATCCGAAGCCTCAAACCACTACTAGACTGGGTACCTGCCCGACCGCCTGCCCTACTTCCCTACAGACCACCTCTAGAACCCTGGGAACCACCTCTACGACCCTGTACACCACCCCTGCCTATCAGCGGCACTGATCTAATCGGTTGGGCAACTAGTACTGAAGGCTCAATCATCCTTCATTGAGGGAACTCACGAGTAAAGTGACCAATAACCCCGTAATCATAACATGCCCCAAGCACCCTGCTCTGTCTAAAAGGTCCAGTAGATCCGGAATGACTACCCCAACTTGACAATCCTAACTAAAAATCCCTCTGCGGCTGGATACTGCTCAAACCACTAGAACTACTATAGTTAGGCTGACCCCTGTCGGATATCTAAAACGATGCCTGAATTGGCCGACTAGGTTGACCCAAATGCTGAAAAGGCTGCTGCTGAGGGTACCTACCATGAAATCCTTGGCCTGAGGACTGTGAACTGCTGTAGCTACTCGGGAATCGTGGTCTCTTATCACTGCCCCCTTGGGCTTCACTATCCATCTTCTCTATAGAATAAATATGCTCAACTACCTCTGAAAAAAACTTTCTTGAAGTCACTAAACTCTGTGTAGTCCTACGAAGTGATAATCTCAATCCCCTGACAAAGCATCAAATCCGCTCGTACTCTGTATCCAAAATCATAGTGACGTGTCTGGCTAACTCATGAAATCTCACCTCATATTCAGCCACAGTCATAGAACCCTATCTCAATGCTATAAACTCATCCTAAAGATGCTCGCGCACGCTGGGAGGCATATACTACCCTAAGAAAACCTCAGAGAACTTAGTCCAAGTCACTGGTGGAGATCCAGCTGGCCTGGAATCAAGATAACCTCTCCACCACCTTCTCGCTGCTGTATCTAATAGATAAGAAACAAAGTCCGCTCCTCGCACCTCAACCAGCCCTAAATTCTGCAACCGCTCCTCGCAACTAGATAGAAACTCATGAGAATCCTCTCCCCGGATCTCGACAAACCTGGGTGGAGTAATCTCAAAAATTGATCCAATATTTTCTGCTCCTCTGCAGACATAACTGGCGAGGCTACTACCGGCTGTGGGACTACTGGTATTGGTGGAACCTCCACCCTAGGCACCACTGCTGCAGGCTGTGCCCCCTTAAATCAACACCACCCTGTGCTGCTGGCTGAGCTCCCATGGCCGGTGGATTGCCAACTAATCCCAATAATCGTACTAACGTATCCTGAAGAATCGATGAAGATATAAAGTCTGGTGGAGCTTGGGCTACCCCCTGGCCCACCTGCTGATATGGTGGAATACTTGGAGCTCTCTCAATCCCCAAAACTATAACAGGATCAGGCGATGGATCTTTGGCATGATCTCGAACAGGGGCTGCTGCTCGACCCTTTCCCTGATATCCTGGTAGACCTCTACCCAAAGCTAGAACTCTAGAAGCGAACTCGGGGTCAAGATCCCCTGCTCTCGAACCTTGCATCTTAGCCATCTGCGTGAAAAGTGAATCAATAAAAAAAAATTTCAACCAACCTAGACTCAACGCACAAAAATGGGTCAAGAAAATAAAAATTTTCCCTAAAAATGCTTTGTAGCCTCCCAAGGATAGGATACAGACGTCTCCGTACCAATCTGCAAGACTCTACTTAACATCGGCTACAGTACTAACAATACCATTGTGACCTACGCTCTGATACCAAGCTGTCACGACATGATTTCTCAAGTTGCGATGGCGCCTACTTTAACCCCTCAGTAGGTAAGCCAAGCCAAAGTCCGAAATGATAAGTAACGGGCTAACATGCATAGACCAAATAAACGATCACTATAATAATAAGAACAACAATAATAAGTGAAAACTAAGAAGGGAACATATATATTATATCAAAACGAGAGAAGGAAAAAGGACCAACTATATAAATGAATACCTCCCAAGACCTGATAAGGTCAGTACTTGAGTCACTACTAACCGGTACCCAGAGTACTAGAATAAAATCTAAAATGTACACACTATACACAAGCAGTCTCGAGTGAAAAAGACTAACTAGAGTAGATACAGGAGGATCAGCCTCGGACGACAGGAAGCTCACCCTGCTCTGAATCAGTACTGAAAGGTAGGAACTACGTCAACACCAACTGCTAGTATCCGATTCCGCATTAGGAAAAAGATGCAGAAGTGTAGTATGAGTACCAAAACAACAGGTACTCAATAGGCATAATCGGCCAACTAAGCTCAATACAAAAAAGGTATAACTACAATGCGAAGGCATAATTTGAGTCATGAGTAAATAGAGATAGAAAGGTAAATAATTACCAAGCTACGCAACAGCTATAAAGGAATAAGCATAAGCGATACAGAAAAATAAATAATGTAATAATAATAGACAAATCAAACATAACCTAATTGGATCCCCATAAGCTCGCTAGGCACACTAAAGAAGACAATTAGCCCAACCGTACCCTCATAAGCCGGTGGGACACACAAGTAATGAAAATAAACATAAATAATCTATAACTGTATTGATCCCAATAAATCATGATAGTCATCCAGGTGTGCACCGAACTTGAACTGGAACCAGTGGATAGTAACGAGAGGTCAGACACTAGACTCAAACCTATAGTAATGGATAATAAGAAGAGAAAATGTGCCAGATTAAAATCGAACATAGTGGGTAATAATGATAGGCCACATATATATGTCACTCATAATCAGATGTCGGACTTGAACTGAAACTCAGAGAAACCACAACTATAATCAGATGTCAGACTCAAATTGGAACTCATAGTAACAATAATAATCAAATGTCGGACTCAAACCGAAACTCATAGTAACAATAATAATCAAATGCCAGAATCGAACCGAAACTCATTGTAATAATAATAATCCAACGTCGGACTCGAACCGGAACTCATAGTAACAATAATAATCAAATACCAGACTCGAACCAAAACTCATAGTAACAATAATAATCCAATGCCGGACTCGAACCAGAACTCATAGTAACCATACCCAACGGTAATATTAAAATACATACCATACCGTAACAATGTCAGATTCTAAATAATCATTCGCCAATCTTTATTAAAAAGGGATAAATTCAAGATTGTGCAATTTAGTTTCACGTCCTAAAGTAATAGATGCTATATTATATTAAAAGATAATATTCCAATATTTACTAGAAAGGGATTCTAATCCAGATAAATAAGATAGTTTAAATAAATAAAATAATATGCATCTACGAGCCCTTATCCAAAGCTAGCACAATAGTTTACAATTTTAGTAAATAAGCTCAATCTAAAGGTAGGGTAAGTGTAACACCCCGTATTTTCCTAGCATAATCTAAGTCCCAATATGTGAGTATTCGTATATGAAATTTTTGAAACACTCATTATTTTTCAATTTAGAGCCTACCATTGTGTAGGAAATTTAATTACCTTTCCTACGATATAAAATTCGCCCAAATCTGATAACTGGGTAAAAAGTTATGGCAATTTTATATTTAAGTCGTTAAACACCATCATTTTAACCTTTAGCGCATCGCGGAGAAGGACAATCTCCCATTTGGCAAATTCCAGTAAGGATCCACAATTCTGGCGCGTCGTTCTATAGGCCAACTTGATATTTTTCCATTTCCAGTGTCGTAGCGCGATACCACCGCATCGTGGTGAACTTCCAGGTCCCAATCAGCGAAGGACCATGATTTCCCCGCGTTGCGCCATAAACTAGTTTTCCAGTTGTCCAATTCTAGTGACACAACGTGATAGCACCGCGTTGCGCCAGCCCAAAAAATTAATATTTTCAGTCCGTTTCGAGTTTTAATTCCAAGGGCTATTATGTACTTTTTCCTTAACCCAATCATCCCCAAATATTAAATTAAGTCCCTAATAACCTAATTGGGCATTATTCCAATCAATATTCCCCCAAAATCAAGAACATTCTCTCAATTAGCAAAATCCTAACCTTCAAGAATCAAGGTCAAATCTCAAGAACTCTCCATCAATCCTTCTAAATTCATCATCCCAGGTATGTTAGATTTTCATCCATGGATCTCTTTCATCCATAGAGTCCAAGTATCCATTTTAATTACAAATCAATCATCTTTTCAAGTTAATTAATTTAAATTGTGATTTCACCCATGAATCTCGATGTACTATTGATTTTATACCATGATTCAATGAAATTATTGCTGTTATTCAATCCTTCATATTTTAATATTATTATTTATTGAATTAAATCATGATTTAATACTATTATTCGAATTTATGCTATTTCTATAAGTTTCATGACATTCCTATGATTTTTTAAAATCATGAACTACAAGTGTTTTGTAAAATGCCTACAAGAGTGATGGATTTAATAAAAGCCTTTATGCTTTGTCCCCCAAGCTTTAATGTTTTTTTAATATTGTTATTTTGAGGCCTGGGGGTATTGAATACCCGAAAAACCATAGTTTTTTAATTAGTCTAGTCTCAATACATTATAGAATAGTCTCCAGATTGTACTATGAGCACTATCAGAATAGTTAGATATCAGTCATTAAACTCTAAATAGTCTAGTATCTCAGTGTCTTTCAGTTGGGGGTAGGATTTAGCACCGAGCGAGTACAGGGATGGAGGCTTCCCAGTCAGATAGGCAGAGTCGTTAGTATCAGTCCCTATACTCCAAAACTATGTAGCCAACATAGGATATGAGAAGTCACCAGTTAGATTAGGCTTAACTATCTCGTAGGGGTAACCCGTCAGTTTAGGCTTGACATCCTTAGTCCTTTGGACATTATACAGTCTAGTGGATCCACACTACCAATGTTAGTACTCGTGACACAGTATTAACACCCATCCAACTGGGGTTACTAGTTGGATCTCTATTAGCTCAAATTAGGAAATGTCGGTTAGATGATACCTCCTACAGTCTCAGATATAGTCCTAGTTCAGTTATGTAGTCTTAGAGTTGTTTGACCAAAGCATACAAATATCAGTTACTTTATTTTACATATTTTACTCAGTCCATGTTAGATGCTTGGTCATGCATTTTCAGTACCTACAAGTTTTAGTTTTTCTACTCAGAACTCGATGTTTTACATGTGTAATTAGTTAGTTATTATTATTTCTATTCATGAACCCATGCATATCAGCCTACCTCATTTAGCATACCAGTACATTCAAAGTACTGATCGAATACCTTCTCTTTTATGCTATAATGTCTCACATCATAGGTGTTGATGCTCAGTTCCCAGATCGCACCTAGATTCCCAGATTATCAGCAGTACAGTAGCAGTGGTAAGTCCTCATCATTCGAGGATAGATTATATTACTTTATGTCTTTATCTCAGTAGTTAGTAGAGTTAGTTAGGAGTCTGTCCCATCAACTCACAGTATTCAGTTTAGATGATTTTCATACACTACAGTTAGCTATTCAAAATATTCAGATTTTAGTATTATGCCAGATTCATAATTCAGTAATCATTTCAATATTAAAACCTTATGGCATCACAGTCAAGAATAAATACCCATTTTCTAGAATCAATGACTTATTTGACCAACTTCAGGGTGTCAGTTACTTTTCCAAGATAGACCTCAGATCAGGATATCATCAGCTTAGAGTCAAAGAATGTTACATTTCGAAAATAATTTTTTGAACCCGGTATGGTCACTTCGAATTTCTAGTCATGTCCTTTGGTCTCACGAATACCCCAACAGCCTTCATGGACTTGATTAATCGAGTGTTTAAGCATTACTTGGACATGTTATCATAGTCTTCATCGATAACATTTTTGTTTACTTCCGTAATGAAAATGATCATGCAGACCATCTCAGGATAGTGTTACAAACTATTAGAGCCCATCAGTTGTTCGGTAAATTCAATAAGTGTGAATTCTGGCTAAGATCAGTAGCTTTTCTTGGCCATATTATTTCTGGTGATGGCATTAGGGTTGATTCTCAAAAGACCGAAGAACTGAGAAACTAGCCTAAACCCATCTCTCCATCAGACATCCGGAGTTTCTTTGGTTTGACTGGCTATTACCGATGGTTTGTAGAAGGGTTTTCTTCTATTGCATCACCCATGTCCAGATTGACCCAGAAGAAAGTTAAGTTTCAGTGGTCAGATTCCTGTGAGAAGAGTTTTTAGGAGTTGAAGACTCAACTCACCTCAGCCTAGTTCTTACTTTACCAGATGGTTCTAATGGGTTTGTTGTGTACTGTGATGCATCCAGAGTAGGTTTGGGTTATGTGCTCATGCAGAGAGGTAAGGTCATAGCTTACACCTCCAAACAGCTTAAGCCTTATGAGAAAAATTATCTGACTCATGATCTTGAGCTAGCAGCAGTAGTATTCGCCTTAAAGATTTGGAGACATTACTTGTATGGGGTGTATGTAGATGTGTTCACAGATCACAAAAGCCTCCAGTATGTATTCTCTCGGAAAGATTTGAATTTACATCAGAGAAGGTGGTTAGAGTTATTAAAAGATTATGACATGAGTGTTCTGTATCATTCAGGAAATGCCAATGTAGTGGTTGATTCTCTCAATAGATTGTCTATGGGTAGTGTTGCTCATGTTGAGGAGGTAAGAAGAAGTCAGCTCAGGAAGTTCATCAGCTTGGCGGACTAGGTGTCTGCTTAGTCGACTCAGCATAAGGTAGTGTGTGGGTGTAGAGTAGTTCAATATCATCTCTAGTTTCTGAGGTAAAGGAAAAGAAGGATAGAGATTTCAGTCTAGTTAAGTTGAAAGAATCAGTCAGAGATCAGAAAGTGGAGGTCTTCTCTCAAGGGGTAGATGGTGTGTTGCGCTGTCAGGGTAGATTGTGTGTGCCTGGAGTAGATGATTTAAGTCAATGAATTCTCGCAGAAGCTCATGGTGCGCGTTACTCCATTCATCCAGGGGCCACTAAGATGTACCACAATTTGTGGGAGATCTATTGGTGGAGTGGAATAAAGAGAGATACTGCAGAGTTTGTAGCTAAGTGCTCTGCATGTTAGCAAGTTAAGGTTGAGCCCCAGAAGCCTAGTAGGTCCATACAGGTGTTCAGTATTCCCATGTGGAAATGGGAGGAAGTGAACATGGATTTTTTGACAGGTTTCCCTCGTACCCGTCATCAACATGATTCTATTTGGGTTATCGTTGACAAAATAACCAAATCGGCTTATTTCTTGCCAGTCCATACCTCTTATTCATCCAAGGACTATGCAAATCTCTATCCCAGAGAGTTGGTTAGGTTGCACGGTGTTTCCTTATCTATCCGCTTTGATAGAGGTACTTAGTTTACCTCTCACTTCTGGAAAGCATTCCAAAAGGGTCTTGGTACCCAAGTCCATCTCAGTACAGCCTTCCACCCTCAGACAGACGGTCAAGCAGAAAGGACCATTCAGACTCTTGAGGATATACTAAGAGCAAGCATTGTTGATTTCATGGGTAGTTGGGATGACCATTTACCTTTGATTAAATTCACATACAATAACAACTATCATTCCAGTATCCGTATGGCTCCTTTTGAGGCTCTCTATGGTAGGAGATGTAGATATGTAATTGGTTGGTTTGAAGTAGGTAAGGCCATAGTAGTAGGGCCCGACTTGGTGTTTGATGCACTAGAGAAGGTTTAGTTGATCAGAGAAAGGATTAGGGTTGCCCAGAGCTGATAGAAATTATATACAGATGTGAGGAGAAAGGTTCTCGAGTTTGAGGTTAGGGATTTTGTGTACTTGAAAATCTCTCCCATGAATGGAGTGAAGAGATTCGGCAAGAAAGGGAAACTCAGTCCGCGATATGTCAGTCCGTTCAGAATCCTCAGTCGTTTAAAAAAGATAGCTTACGAGCTTGAGTTGCCTTAAGATTTAGCCTCAGTACACCTAATGTTCCATGTCTCATTGTTGAAAAAGCGTATTGGTGATCCAGCTGTAGTTTTTCCCGTAGAATGTGTAGATATTCAGAACAGTCTTTCCTATGAGGAAATTCTAGTCGAAATTCTAGATCATCAAGTACGTAGACTAAAGAACAAGGAAGTTCCACTAGTCAAAGTTCTTTGACGGAACCGTAGAATGTGTAGATATTCAGAACAGTCTTTCCTATGAGGAAATTCTAGTCGAAATTCTAGATCATCAAGTACGTAGACTAAAGAACAAGGAAGTTCCACTAGTCAAAGTTCTTTGACGGAATCAATCCATTGAGGGAGCCACTTGGAAAAAGAAGCAGATATGTGGACAAGTACCCTCATCTTTTCTCCGCGAATCCAAATTCAGTATAAGGTACCAATCTTCTTAAGATTTTTCTCTATCATGCTCAGTTTCAAATGTACATCTTATTCATGTCAGTCGTGCATACATGAATCAATTTAGTCATGCATTCCATGCATCATACATGCATATTCAGTGTGTAAGATCGGTCTATCAGTTTCCTCAGCTTAACCATTTTCATTCGGGAATGAATGATCCAAAGGGCGATATTGTAACACCCCTTATTTCCCTAGCATAATCTAAGTCCCAATGTGTGAGTATTCGTATATGAAATTTATGAAACACTCATTATTTTTTTTAGAGCCTACCATTGCATAGGAAATTCAATTAGCTTTCTAATGATATAAAATTTGCCTATATTCGATAACCGGGTAAGAAGTTATGGTGATTTTATATTTCAGTCGTTAAACACCATCATTTTAACCTTTAGCACGTCGCCGAGCAGGCCAATCTCCTATTTGGCAAATTCCAGTGAGGGTTCGTGATTCTGGCGCGTCGCGCCATAGGCCAACTTAATATTTGTCCATTTCCAGTGTCGAAGCATGATACCACTGCGTCGCGGTGAACTTTCAGGTCCCAATCAGTGAAGGACCTCGATTTCCCTGTGTCGTGCCACTGACCAGTTTCCAGTGATACGACGCGATAAAGACGCACCGCGTCAGACCAAAAAATTAGGATTTTCAGTTTGTTCCGAGCTTTAATTCCAAGGGCTTTTAAGTACTTTTTCCTTAACCCAGTCATCCCCAAACACGAAATTAAGTTCATAATAACCTAATTGGGAATTATTCCAATCAATTTTTCCCCAAAATCAAGAACATTCTCTCAATTAGCAAAATCCTAACCTTCAAGAATTAAGGTCAAATCTCAAGAACTCTCCATCAATCCTTCCAAATTCATCATCCCAAGTATATTAGATGTTCATCCATGGATCATTTTGATCCATGGAGTCCAAGTATCCATTTTAATTATAAATCTGTCATCTTTTTAAGTTAATTAATTTAAATTGTGATTTCACCCATGAATCTCCATGTACTATTGATTTTATACCACGATTCAATGAAATTATTGTTGTTATCCAATCATCCATGTTTTAATATTATTATTTACTGGATTAAACCATGATTTAATACTATTATGTCGAATTCATGCTATTTCTACAAGTTTCATGACATTCCTATGATTGTTTTAAACCATGAACTACAAGTGTTTGGTAAAATGCCTACAAGAGTGATGGATTTAATAAAAGCCTTCATGCTTTGTCCCCTAAGCTTTAGTGTCTTTTCAGTATTGTTGTTTTGAATCCTGGGGGTATTGAATACCCTAAAAACCATAGCTGTTTATTTAGTCTAGTCTCAGTACATTACAAAATAGTCTCCAGATTATACTATGAGTATTATCAGAATAGTCAGATATCAGTCATTAAACTCATAATAGTCTAGTATCTTAGTGTCTTTTAGTTGGGAGTAGGATTTAGCACCGAGCGAGTGTAGGAATGGTGGTTTCTCCATCAGATAGGCAGAGTTGTTAGTATCAGTACCTATACTCCAAAACTACGTAGCCAACGTAGGATATGAGAAGTCACCAGTTAGATTAGGCTTGACTATCTCGCAGTGGTCACCCGTCAGTTCAGGCTTGACACCCTTAGTCCTTTGGACATTATACAGTCTAGTGGATCCACACTACCAATGCTAGTACTCGTGACACAGTATTAACACCTATCCAACTGGGGTTACTGGTTGGATCTATATTAGCTCAAATTAGGAAATGTCGGTTAGATGATACCTCCCACAGTCTCAGATATAGTCCCAGTTCAGTTATGTAGTCTTAGAGTTATTTGACCAAACCATACATATATCAGTTATTTCAGTTTACAGATTTTACTCAGTCCATGTTATATGCTTGGTCATGTATTTTCAGTACCTATAGATTTCATGTTTTCTACTCAGAACTCGATGTTTTACATGTGTAATCAGTTAGTTATTATTATTCCTATTCATGAACCCATGCATATTATCCTACCTCATTTAGCATACCAGTACATTCAAAGTACTAATCGCATACCTTTTCTGTTGCGCTATGATGTCTCATATCATAGGTGTTGACGCTCAGTTCTTGGATCGCACCTAGATTCTCAGATTATCAGCATTACAATAGCAGTGGTGAGTCCTCATCATCCGATGACAGATCATGTCTTTATCTTAGTAGTTAGTAGAGTTAGTTGGGGGCCTGTCTCATCAACTCACAGTACTCAGTTTAAAGGTTTTTCAGACACTACAGTTAGCTATTCAGATTATTCAAATTTCAGTATTATGTCAGATTCATAATTCAGTAGTCGTTTCATTATTAAAACCTTATGATATTTCATTTATTTTTTCGTATTAATGATTATATTATTCAGTGCCCACAGCAAGTACCAGCCCATGGGTTAGCTTGTGGTCCCTCGAGACCGTAAGCACCATGTAATGACTAGGGGGTGGTCTCGGATCGTTACGGTAAGCCTTACCTACCTGGACGTCAAAGCTATAATATCTTTCCGTAAAACCTTCAAATAGTATCTCACTAGAACCCGAATCTATATACGCATATCTAGCAATCCAAAATATTTACTTTATGGTTTAAAAAGTTGATGGAATTATACAATATAGAAGAGAGAATATTGCAATTTAAAATGGCAAATGCCTACAATTTCAGAAATCCTAAAGGTGGATGTGGATAGTTGAAAAGTTTCCCTTGCTTTTTTTTTTTTTTTTTTTTTTGTTAGATAAGACGAAAGATATATATATAGAGAGAAAGTTACACAAATTGGTGGCCACAAGTGAAAGTTAAAGCATAGCCACAAATTAACTTTTAATTACTCCGTTATATATATTCAGATATTGCATAACTTGTGATAAATAATTATATATTTCAAATATATCACAATTAATAGAAAAATATTTCTAATAAAACCTCTATTATATAATAATAATAATATTTTAACATTTTTAAATTTACCATCTTTGCTTAAAATATTAATAAATCATAAAACTCTATTATAAAGTGACATAAACATATCATCATTTAAAATTTTTTATCAATATCGAAAATATTCTAAAAGGGTACTAAATTATATTTCTACTAAATATTAAATTAAATTAAATAATCCACGATACATTTAGCTAGTACTACAATTATATGAACATACAGGAAAATAAGGGTCATTACATACATTCAAGAAGCAGGTATTAATTAATGTACCTACAATATACATATTTTGTTAGAGATTTGAGCGACCTCAACGTGAAAGTAGCCAATTTATTATAAAGGTTTTGTGAAATCACGACATATTAAAAATGTCGCAAGTATATAACCTGCGAACATTGTATATGTACCGCAGGTCAATTTAAGTAACACAAATATGATATATCCAAGAAAATAAGAAGGTGATGAATAAGTTATAGTGGACAATATGTTACTGTTCTTTAGGTTTTTGAACTTCATCGCCTGCACTACACACAAAAGGATATGATGAAGGATTTGAGGTTGCAAGAGTTGAATGGAGCTTAGTTTAGCAGAAAAGGCCGTCAAGGAAATCCGGCTACATTTGGAAATTTTATCAGACCATCTATATCTGTTGGTTACTGCTTCAAACCGGAGAGAGCAGGATGATGGCTGTCCGAATGTGACCTCTGCTTTTCTTCCCCCAAGGATTCTTTGATTCTGTGACTGACAAAAACCACGGTTCTAAAAGAATGGAAAATGTTGGAGTTGAAAAGTTCTCGATAAACCTCAATCAGCCACTTTCAAACAGTAGCGAACATCGTTCCATTCTCATTACCGAATACGAAGAAGCTGACTTAACCATCAAATATCTGGACAGTGATGATCAAGTTCCAAGCACGCCCGAAAACAAAAACAAGAAAGACAAGCACGATTCAGTGTCTTCTCCTGAATGTAAGACTCAAGATTTTGTCAAGGATAGTGGTCCTGATAGATCTCTTTCGTCATGCAAATCTTCTTGTTTTGAGGACATTTCAAGTGGTATCGAGACAATGCAATGCGAAACTCAGTTGGGAAATTCAAGTACCCTCATATGTGAAACACTTGAAGCAAATATATCTCCATGCCAAGAGGATGTCGACTCCTCCTGTAACAACGATAACTAGATGGGAGAAACATCGGAAGTCGATGGTCAGATCATAAGAGGAGCAGTGTCTCTCATCTATCTTGCACTGGAATGTTCTGAACTAAGCAATGCTATTAGCAGAGACAAGATTGAAGGTGAAAATACGGAACAACCATAGTGTTCTTTAGACCTGAAAGCTCCATTGACGACTGTTGTGTGACCTCAAATGCATTTGAATTTAATGCCACAGAGAGAAAGGACTATGGAATAACATTGAAGAGTGGAAGGAGAATGAAAGCTTTTCAGCGGGATATCATGCCAAACATGGCAAGTACACTTTCTAGGCATGAGATTTGCGAGGATATAAAGATTATGGAGACCGCACTTAGATCAAGAGAATACAAGAAGCTTAGGTCCAAAATGACTGGTGGAAACAAGTGGTTCAGTCCTGTGAGAAATAGAAGGTCTAGACTCAACTATGTAGGCCGCAAGTATTATTCATGACTTGTTGATTTCATCATCGATAGGAGGAATTAAATAGTGAGCAATTTAGCAAAGAAGATAGAATCAAGGATCTGTTTTGGAACTTGTAGCTCTTGACCATGATACTATTTTTTGACAATCTATGTTAAGAGTTCAATTTTGGACCATACTTAATTTGTGCAGGACTGTGTTTTGAGACTGAGACATAGTTGTTTGTGTTTTGCCTCTAACGACATTTTTTAAACAACTACATAATCTGAGGTATCTAGGTGGATAATTTTGTTAAATCATGAAAGATTACAAAATGTGAGATAGGGTCACCATCTCTGGCTATATCTGAAGACATAACAGACCTCCAAATTATTACGAGAGATAGCCTTCATTTCCACTTGGTCCTTATAGGTATGTATGTATCTGTTAGGATGCCTTAGCTGCATACATTACTGTTTTTCCACTTGTACATACATTAATGATAAATAACTCGTTTCGCTGACCTTCTCTTGAATTTTTGAATACACTTTTGTCACTAAATGTTGATTTTCACCTTTCATCAGCGAAGAAGATAGATGATCAACATCCTTCTTCGGAGAAACAAACAGTAAAAGATTGTCGGAAGAAACTTTTATCTGATAAGTTAAATTTGGCTCTTTCTGGACTTATGAAAAGCATTGGGCCTCAAACCCAAATTCACCATAGAGAGCCAAATGTTAATCCACACACCAGCTTCTCCATACAGAATGAATACAACCCAAATACAAAAACAATATCTGGATAATGTAGTGTACAGATTTACTGTTCTGTCCTTGTCTACATTGTTGAGAATAAATTAGTTATACCTCAATCAATCATGTATAGGCCAGCTGTGATGTTTGTCAGAGGCTAGAATATTCTTTTCATTCTCTGCAATTGTATATATATATACACCTAACAGTGCTCTATCAATGGGGAAGAGGAAATTTCTCAATTCTAGTTTTTACTTTTCCAACATGGTATCAAAGCAATAAGGATAATTTTCCTTTCAATTTTTTTTTCCTCTTCTTTTCTCTTGTTTTGATTCCCAAAACTTCATCATGTCTACAAGCACAACTCAAGTCACTGATTCTGCTATGAAAAACAACTCTCTTGACACTTCCATCCACTTCTATCTTCACCTATCTGACTCCCCTGGTATGTTACTTGTAAGTTCCATATTTGATGGGAAAGAATATATTGGATGGAGATTTGTCATTGTTTTGTCAGCTAAAAATAAGCTCAATCTCATTGATGGTACCTTATTTGAACCTTCTCCTTCTACTGCTCAGCATAAATTTTGGTCCAGGTTTAATGACATGGTAATTTCTTGGATTCTCAACTCTCTCTCAAGGGATATCGCGGATTCTGTGCTCTATTACAAGACTGCCAGAGAGATATAGCAGGAACTCGCTGATAGATTCGGGCAATGCAATGGTGCTTAGCTTTATCAACTTCAGAAGAAACTCAGCGACACTATTCAGGGATCATCCGACATTGCTGGATACTATACCCGGGTGAAGAAATTATGGGACGAATTAGATGCCATCAACACTTTTGATCACTGTTCTTGCAACTGTACCTGTGGAGGAAAGAGTAAGACTTAGAAATCTCATCAAGATGGTAGATTAATTCAATTTTTGATGGGGTTTAATGAAAGCTATTCTGGGGTGAAGAGCAACATTCTCATGCTAAATCCACTCCCTAGTGTGGCACATGCCTATTCAATTCTTATACAGGATGAGAAACAAAAGGAGGTATATGTAGCTGCTCATCTAACCGAGGGTGCTTTCTTAGCTGCAAATTCAAGGTTCACTAACTCAGCAAGACATTCAATAGATCAATGATTTTTAGGACCAGAGGGGAAATTCAAGCCAAATTTTGACAAACCTTTTAACAAACCTAAGGGAAAGAAGTTTTGTAGTCATTGTAAGCTGACTAATCATTATGTGGATAGATGTTATAGGTTAATAGGTTTTCCCCCAGATTTTAAGTTCACCAAATCTCAGCAAATGGCCCCTAATAATGCTGGAACTCCTACTCAAAAGCAGTACAACAATATGAAGGCCACAGGTTTCACTGCCATGAAAGGGTCTGGTGGTGGAAATCTGGTTTCTCCAGAGCAACAATCCGATATCTATCAACTACATCAAGAGGTGAAACTTGGTCAACAAAGTGTACAAACTTCTACTACCACTATTTCTGCCAACTGTGCTGGTATAATCACACCTCTTTTTAACCCTAACTCATATTATTTTCTATCTCTCATTGATTCTTCATCTTAGATTCTTGACTCTGGTGCATCAGAGCACATGGCTTATGATTTAAGCCTATTAAGTAATGTTACTCATTTTCCCTCAACTTTATATGTTCACCTACCTAGTTCTCTTAAATTAAAGGTCACTCATAGAGGAAGTGTTACTATTTTCCCTGATCTCATTTTGGATAATGTTCTCTTTGTGCTTGATTTTAAATATAATTTGCTATCAGTTCACAAATTCACTTATCAATTTACTTGTCGGCTCATTTTCTTTTCTTCTGGTGCTATTTTTTGGGGCCCTTCTTTAAAGAGTCCAATCATCCTTGGGGAAGTTAGAGATGGATTATACCTCCTCAATTCAAATCCTCTCAAGTTTACAACCTCATCTTTCAAGCCTAGGATTTCTTCATTTTATATCAACTCTCGTCCAGCATGCAATATAGTGGCTGAGTCTGTTTGTAATCAGCTTTCTAGTAATGATAAGCATTTTTTTCCACTTCTAGCAACTTAGTTTGCAATGTAAGCCTTTGGCACCAACGATTGGGGCATTTGCCTGTCTTTAGTATGAAAAATCTATCCAATTTCCCTTTTTCTTCTCTTAATTCTGATTTTAAATCTTGTGATATGTGTGCTAAAGCTAGACAATCTAGACTTCCTTTCCCACTTAGTACCATTTCCACAACTTCTCCCTTTGAGCTTATCCGTGTGGACACATGGGGTCCCTATAAAGTAACTACACATGATGGACATAGATATTTCTTAACCATTGTAGATGACTTTAGTAGGGGAATGTGGACTTACTTGTTGAAAACTAAAAGCAATGCCTTTTCTATTTTGAAACAATTTTTATCTCTTGTTGAGAGACAATTTAACACCAAAGTGAAGATCATTAGATCTGACAATGCTAAAGAATTAGGATCCAGTTTGTCTAATTCAGAATTTTTATCCTCTCAAGGCATTATACACCAAACCATATGTGTTGCCACACCTCAACAAAATGGCATTGTGGAACGAAAGCACAAGCATTTGTTAGAAACTTGTAGAGCATTGCTTTTTCAATCCAATTTGCCTTTAATTTACTGGGGGGAATGTCTTCTTACTGCCACTCACCTAATAAACCGATTACCTTCCAGAATTCTCTAGTTCCAAACTCCTTATTAGATTCTATTTTTCGAGACCCCCGATTATCGATCTCTTAGAAATTTTGGTTATCTATGTTATGCTAGCACACTTCCGTAATTCAGATCCAAGTTTGATCCACGGGCTATCAAATGTGTTTCCATTGGTCATCCTTTTAATCAAAAAGGTTACAAGATTCTTAACTTATCTACTAGACAAATATTTGTTTCCAGAGATGTGAAGTTTCATGAAGATATTTTTCATTTTCTTACTGTTCCCCCTCACATCCCTCTTTTTTCTTATAATTCTGATTTTTCTACTGACTTTTCCTCCCTTTCTTTCCCTGGAGCAGAACATAGTTTCTATTTTTAGGATTCTGATCATATGTCTACCTATTCTCCTACTACTTATTCCTTACCATCAACGTCTCCTACTATTTCCCCTTCATCTTCTTTCTCTACTTTTCGTCCCTTATCTGATCCACACGGTCTTTCATTCTCTACTTCTCCTCCTTATCCTCCCAGAAGGTCATCTAGGGTCTCTCACCCTCATAGTTATTTGAATGATTATGTTTTCAATGCTGTATTTCACACTAACTTAACTTCCTCTTGTTTTACAGCTCCTATCACTCCTACTATCTTACCCTTTTCCTCATTTTTACATTCAAATCAGTATCTTTTTAATTTTGTCTGCCACATAAATGAACCAACCAGTTTTTCCCAAGCATCATTATATCCTTGTTGGCAGGATGCAATGGCAAAAGAATTTGCAGCTTTGGAAGCTAATAACACCTGGGAACTAGTTGATTTACCTTTTGGCAAAAAGGCTTTACCTTGTAAATGGGTTTATAGAGTGAAATACAGGGCTGATGGTTCCATTGAACGATACAAGTCAAGGTTAGTGGTTAGAGGTGACATCTAGAGAGAGGGTATTGATTATACAGAAACTTTTTCCCCGGTGGTTAAAATAACTACAATTAGGTGTCTTTTTGCCATTGTTGTTAAGAAGAATTGGTCTCTATTACAGTTGGATGTAAATAATGCTTTTATTTATGGAAACCTCCAAGAGGAGTTTTACATGAAATTACCCTCAGGCATGACCCCTGCTCATCCCAATCAAGTTTGTCGTCTTAACAAATCATTATATGGGCTCAAGCAAGCATCTGGACAATGGTATGCTAGGATAACTGGCGCTCTCAATTTCAAAGGCTACTCTCATTCTCTCAATGGTTATTCCCCTTTTTACAAGAAGACTCCCATAGGTGTTGCATCATTTCTATTTATGTTGATGACCTTCTACTTACAGGGGATGATATGGATGAATTAACCACTTTGAAAGACTTTCTCAATACTGAATTTCAAATTAAATATCTTGGTCTTGCTAGTTTTTTTTAGGAATGGAGTTGATCAGAGAATCTCAGGGATTGATTGTCACACAAAAGAAGTTTACCTTGGAGCTCTTATCTGATTATGATTGTCTTGACTAGAAACCTGCTCCTTCCCCGCTCGAGCCATCCAATAAACTTCAGGCCAATGTTGGTGAATTATTGCCAGATCCCACTGTTTATCGCCGGTTGATTGGAAAGCTTATCTTCCTCACCCACACACGGCCTGATTTATGTTTTACCGTACAACATCTAAGTCAGTATATGAAATCGCCTCATATACCACACTATCAAACTGTTATTCACTATTTACGTTACCTGGTGGGGAATCTTGGACTTGGTCTTCTCTATCGTCCAAATCCTTCTTTTGATATGCTTCCATATTGTGATTCTGGTTGGGGTTCATGTCGTGATTCACGTCGCTCAATTAGTGGTTTTTTTATCAGTCTTGGTGGTTCATCCATTTCTTAGAAATCAAAAAAGCAACCTTTGATCTCCCTCTCTTCAGCTGAGGTTGAATATAGATCTATGTGACGTGTTGTTGCAGAGCTGGCATGGTTGGTTCGTCTATTGACTGATCTCACTATTTCTCTATCTCTTCCAATTCCGTTGCACTCTGACAGCCTTGATGCAATCCATATAGTAAAAAATCCTATCTTTCATGAACGGACCAAGCATGTGGAGCTTGATTGTTATTTTGTTCGTCAACAATTTTTAGCTGGCCTGATTTTCTTACACTTTGTTCCATCGACCACTCAGGTTGCTAATGTCTTCACTAAGCCTATCCCTGGCCACTCTCATCACTAACTTATCAGCAAGTTAGGGGTTGTTTCACGCCCCTCCAATTTGAGGGGGGTGTTGACTTTCACCTCTCATCAGAGAAGAAGATAGATGATCAACATCCTTCTTTGGAGAAACAAATAGTAAAAGATTGTCGGAAGAAACTTTTATCTGATTAGTTAAATTTGGCTCTTTCTGGACTCATGAAAGCATTGACCCTCAAACCCAAATTCACCATAGAGAGCCAAATGTTAATCTACACACCAGCTTCTCCATACAGAATGAATACAACCCAAATACAAAAACAATATCTAGATAATGTAGTCTACAGATTTACTGTTCTGTCCTTGTCTACATTGTTGAGAATAAATTAGTTATACCTCAGTCAATCATGTATAGGCCAGCTGTGATGTTTGTCAGAGGCTAGAATATACTTTTCATTCTCTGCAATTGTATATATATATATATATATATATATATATATATATATATATATATATAC
Organism: Capsicum annuum; assembly: GCF_002878395.1. Taxonomy (NCBI): domain Eukaryota; kingdom Viridiplantae; phylum Streptophyta; class Magnoliopsida; order Solanales; family Solanaceae; genus Capsicum; species Capsicum annuum. Next base: position 8,870,404 of record NC_061111.1, read on the forward strand.
ACCTAACGGTGCTCTATCAATGGGGAAGAGGAAATTTCTCAATTCTATTTTTTACTTTTCCAACACTAAACCGCAGGGGTACAACACCTGATGTATGTTGTCTTGGCTTCTCTATTAGAGACTGGCCTGGAAAATGGGAATAGGAGAACAGTCATCTTGTGGTGGGCTTACTAGTTATATGATTTTAATATGTTGACTTAGCCTAATTCCTATTAAGATATTCGAATGGAATTTTGATGTAGTTTATAAAAAATTTAATCTTTCCAAATAGTGGTTATCTGTTTGGGGCCATCAAAAATGGAAAAGGGCCTAAAATGCCTTTTCTATCTACCTATTGGGTTAAAATGTCCTTCTCACATACCAATTGGACCTAAAATGCCCTTTCCGTCTACCTATTTGACTTATTTTGCCCTTTTACTTAGGCAAATTACATAGAAAGACCATTCTTAAAACTTAATTACATAAATAATAATACTTTTTCAATATTAAAAAAAAATTAACATTTATAATCATCAAAAAAAGAAAAAAAAAGATAATTATAATTCCTAATTTAATGTTATAACTAATTATCAATTCATCTTAATTTAAGAGATATGTTTCAATCTTCAAATTAAAAATTGAAAAGATAATCTCTACTTTCAAATCTGTCTCTCTCTTATATTCAAAATTCAAATATTTTTAGATAAACTTAGTATTTCATTATTTGCTCGTGTATGTTTCATTTTGTTTTCATGTATGTTAATCATCTAGTATTATTTCATAATCGTGTATTTTTAATTCTAATGTAATGAGTTAATCATAATTTTTTATGGATAAATATTTATGGAATAAAAATCATTATATCGGAAGTACAGATATACCATGTATTTTTATTGTATAAATATAATTTATGTCAAAGTCAGATTATTATTATATTTTTGATATAATTTATGGGATAAATATTCATGGTATATCTCATCATATCGGAAGTATTTTTTTTGTTAAATAATTATTTATTAAATATAAATATATATATTTTTCAGTATTACATGGTATAAACTTTTTATATCAAAAATATGGCAGGTATGTTTATGGTAATATAATTTGTATAATATAAATATACCATGTATTTTTATGATATAAATATAATTTATATAATATATAAATATACATAAATATAATTTATATAATATATAAATATAACATGAATTTTTATGGAGGCATCGTGAAAGCAGGCAATAAAAATGAAAAATATAAAATTTTGATATAGTATATAAAAAATAAATTGAACAAAGACTTCTATAAAAATAGGTAATATAAATAAGAAATATGAGAATTTAATAAATAATTATTTTTTTATATTAGAATCTATTTTAAAATTAATATTTTATATGCTATATCTGGCAACCAACTAATATGGCTATGTATATGTAATAATTTTTCAAACAAGGCTATTTATGTTGTTTTTCTTTTTATTTATCAGATCAATTTTGAATGACGAAAAATTGATACTATTCACTACTTATTTGGATAATATTAATAAAAATGATAGAAATTTTATGTAATTTAATAAAGATAAGTCGTGGTATTATATAATTTTGTCTTAAATAAAAGTGCAAAATAGTCAATAGGTAAATAGGTAGACGAAAATGGCATTTTAGGTCCAATAGGTAGACAGAAATGACATTTGAGGCCCAATAGATAGATGGAGTGCATTTTTGCACTATTTCACATAGTTGAAGGACATTTTAGACCCTTTTCCGCATCAAAAATAAAAACTGTTTTGTTGAGGAAAAAAAAAGAAGACTTTCAGACACATAAAATAGTATAGTTTTCATACCAGGTCATCTCAACTGTTTCCTATTTTATCGAGATTCATGTAATAGTAGATCTGAAATTTACTAAAGTACAAGGTACATGTCATAGTAAACTTGGAGTTTTCTAATAATAAAAGTTCATAAATTGACGTGAATGATTGCCACATCCCATAGATGTGCATACGGAGTATTGAACATATATTGGAGAATTTAAAAAAAAATTTCATTACTATTAATGTTGCTTATTCCCATGATAAGTTGGTTGGACCAACTAATATTGGGATTGGATCCCTTAAAATTCGAAAAGTATAAAAGGTGAATATGGGCCCATTCACCAGTCATGTGACATATTAAAATACATCGATATAAGATGATCACTTGTACGTTTATTGTCAACCTGAAGTTTGACATTTATAAAGTTACTTGCTCAATAAAATTGAGTTAAGAGCATAATTTTTAGATTGTGTAATCAAAGATAATTCATCTTGATTATGATGGTTTAGAATTGAATGCCTTCGATAAATAGCTAAATCATTGCTACTAGAAATAAAGTTTCATGTGTTGGTCTGAAATATGATATGTTGCATACAATAGCACTTGTATGCATTAGACCAATAAATTTTGATTATTTCTTCCTTCTCAATTGGTTCAAGGTCAAGAACCAACTATTCCATATAACAATTTTGATGTGGGGTATACAATTAATGAATATACCATGTTGCACAAAGATGGATTCCTCAAATGTTGGAAGCATCTATTGACTCGAATTTAATTTCATATTTAAGCTGCAAGTGCTCCTATTTTGTGTCCCTAAAGGACAAAGTCTATGCATGTGTGAAGTGCGGTAGACCAATCTGTTTCAAATGAAATAATCCTTATAAAGGATAAGGAGCAAATACTCATAAGAAGACAATGCGCTCTTGAAGAGCCTATGACATAACACTTCATGAAACCTTATGAGAGGTTCAGGTACCCGAAAATAATAAAGTGATGAGATCTCAAAATGTTATATTGCGTTGTGAACCGATACAAAATAATATATCATTAACGATATCTTTGATACAATGTTGATGCAATATTGTAAAATATTACGAGGATTCAAATTCTATATTTATTTAAGCATGCTGACGTAGAAGCATTTATCAAGTGACGTGAAATGATGCATCTTGGTAAGCATAAAACTTATTTGATTTGCAGTCCAGATATTGAAGTTGTCACTCATAAAATGTTGAATATTACTTGACAAAATTTTATATGTTGAAACATGTAAAAGTTTTTGGGGAACTTATTTATAATTATTATATTGTATAAGGTTATAGCTTGAAAATTATTGAAAATCTTGGAGAGTTTTCAAAAACAATAAATTATTTGCTGAAATGAGAAATATGAAATATCATATTTTAGTGTAATTGGTGCACAATACTAATATATCTTGCAAATACTACAAGGCCTGATATAGCCTTTTCAGTTAATTTATTAGCAAGATATAGTTCTACTCCTACTAAGAGACATCGAAATGGGATAAAACATATGATCTTATTTATTCTAAAGATTGCAGTCTCGATCTTATTGGTCATGCTGATGTTGGGTACTTATTTGATCCTCATAAATCTCGATCTCAAACATGTAATGTGATTACATGTGGGGATACTGCTATATCTTGGAGATATACAAAACAGTCTATCTAGCCACTTCATCGAATCATGCTGAGATAATAGTTATTCATGAAGTTAGCCGAGAATGTATATGGTTGGGATCCATAATACATCTCATTTAAGAAAAATTTGACAATATACCCACAGTTTTGTACATAGATTATGCAACATGCATAGCACATCTTAATGGAGGATTCATAAAAAAAGATAGAACGAAGCACACTTCATCAAAGTTTTTCTATACATATGTGCTACAAAAGAATGATGATATTAATGTGCAACAGATTCGTTCAAGTGACAATGTGTCTGATTTATTCACCAAGTTTCTTCCTACTACAACTTTCAAGAAGATGTTGTATAAGATTGGGATACAAAAGTTCATTGATGTTCTCATCGGGGGAGCAAATACGCGTTGTACTCTTTTTACCTTTCAAGGTTTTGTCCCACTAGGTTTTCCTTGTAAGGTTTTTAATGAGGCAACCAAAATGCGTATTGTTAGAGATGCATACTCTTTTTCCTTCTCTAGATTTTTTTTCTCACTGAGTTTTTTCTAGTAAGATTTTAACGAGTCACATTATATATCAATTAGACATTCAAGGGGGAGTATTATAAATATATTTATATTATAGTGAATGTCTATCAAGAATATAGATAAGATGTATCAAAATCTAATAAGATCTATCAAGATCTGGTTGATATCTATCAGGATTTGAAGTATCTGTCTTTTAGTCAAAAACTAGGAGTAAATTTCACCTATAAATAGAAAGGTTTCCTTCATTGTAAATCATCCTCAATCCCTCAAGAAATAAATAAGAATCATTATCTATTCTCTTTGTACACTTCTTCTTTGTTCTTAGTTATTTCATATTCTTCTTTGTTCTTAGTGTTGACACCTAATTTTTGCCCTCCACGATCAAATTGAATCCTGAGTTTCTTCGATTTTTAATAAAATTAAAATATTTATTTCATTTGAATAAAAAAAATTTAAATATTTTTTGTAGTGATTTTGTCATTTTAAGTAGCGATTAAATATTATCGTGTTCAGTTATACGAGATTATATAATTTGATTACTTAAATATATATTCTATGGAATATTGAATTTTAATTAAGTATTATTTTCCATACACCGGCGATGGTAGTGGCTCACTGGAAATGGCAATTCCGGCCAGATCTGCCGCTAGAGAGGGGAAGGAAGAGGAGGGGCAAGGAAGTCATGGGGTTTCGCCGGAGAACGTGGAAACTCCGGCTAGATTTGGTTGTGTTAGTGGTTGCCGGTGATGGTTGGGATAGCGCCGAGCAGTGGGTCTACTGGACGGGTTTTTTGGCGTCGGTTTTGCCATTAATGGCATCGTCGGTGATGGATTTTGGGAATGGGATCGGGTCGCCGATTTTTGTTGGCGATTTTCGCCGGAAAAATCTATATATTTTATTCTATATTGATCCTCTGATTTTATGTTACTCTCAATCTCTTACTGCTTCTTCTTCTTTCTATTTCTTCATTATTTTCTCATCTCCGATCTCTCATTGTGATTGTGTGTATCCATTTCTGTGTGAAACGTGTGTCTGTGAAGAAGATGTGGGGAGATATCCTTATTGTTACTGTGAAATGTGCATAACACTAGAAGAACATAGAGAGGTCTATATATGTACAGTGGTTCTATTTTTTCCTTTTCTTCTTTTATTTTTCAATTCATGATAGAGAAGAAAAATATTTTTTTTCTTTTAAAACATAGATAACATTAATACACAACATTTTAACATCCAATACACCTGCGTACTAATATGTATAAATATTTTGTAACTTGACCAAATAACACGCAATAAATGAAAGTTCACATAATCAATTATTATACATATTGAATGATGCTTGAAATCACTTGAACTTTTAATTTCATACTTCAATTCATAACGATAAAATTTATGAAATAACAATACAGAAATGGGATAAAACTTGTGTAATGAATTAAACTAATATTGAAGCAAGAAGTTGTCATCGGAAACTCGAGTGGAACTCTGAAACTTAAATCACGACTCTTTCTCCTCTTTATCTTCTTCTCTATTTTTGCTTTTGTCTCCCTTTTTGTTTGATATTTTTCTCACTGTCTTTTCTGTCTCAGTATCTGTATTTTTTTTTTGTCTCCTCCAGTGTAGGTAGAGAATGTACGTTCAAAATTTTGGAGTTGGAGAGTCCTTAAATACAGGAAAATATGGGGGGAACAGTTGGAAAAAATTGAATATCAGATAGGGTGGGGTAGTTGGGTAGTTTTTGGATAGGAATTCTTTTTTTATTATTATTTCTTATTTTTATTTTTCAATAATAAATTAAAATAAATAATAAAAATAAAATACTATTAATTAATAAATTTTTATATTTTAAGAAAATAAAATAAAAGTTTATAAATAATCCAAAAATAGATATAATTAAGATAATAATAAAACTACTAGCTTATTTATCAAAAATGAAATATAATTTTGAATTTTTGATATCATTTTAAACACAAAATGAAATAAAATTATTCACATATAGCTTTAATTATTTATTTATTTAATTAAAATTTATATAAAAAAAATAAAATAAGAGCTAAAATAAATATCGTACAGAACATAAATATTTAATGCCGAAAAATAGGTTAAAACTCGGGGTGGGTCAAAAATCACGTGTCTACAAAGCCCAATTTGATTAGGACCGGGTCTACTGGTTTGGGTCCAATGGCCTAAGTCTTTTATTTCTTCCCTTTCCCTTTTACATGCTCTGTTATTAATTTGCTTAAACTTTTTTAAAATCCCTACTAAGTCATCCAAATCTATTTTACACAAGTCTTTTCATAAAATAAATTACTTTTCAACAATCAATCTTTCTTTCTGAAGTTAGTCAAAGGATAGTTTCGAACAGTCCGAATAACCGCAAGATAGCAGATATTCTTTGTGCCTTAACAACCTTTCAAGAGTATTAATAGGAACCACTTACTCAGAATCTTCAAACTTAAATGATTTTTTTTGTTTTGGATCGTTTAAGTAACTTTCAAAGGTTTTTTTAATTCCTTTTCAAATAAATTAAGTGGTGACTCTAAAAGTCAAAATTTTTGCAAAACAGAAATGGCGACTCTGCTGGGAATTTTAACTAGGTTCTAACCAAATGTTTGATTTCATCTTTTGATTAACTGTTTAATCGCTTACGTGTTTTTATGTTTCGATTTTACGAAATTTAATTATTTCATCTCATAGCATAATCCCGTATTGATTTATTAAATTATTTTGGGGTTTCGTGGATGTCCCGGCCCCTGTTGTTCAACTCCAAATAAAGTGTTGAAAATACGATGGTCTATTAGCACGTGAGGCGTCTGATGGCTATTCGTATTTCCAAATCCAAGTCATCTACTTGGGAACCTGGTTCAAACCCACTCTAGACATGAAGGATAGAACGAAACCAAAATCCTATTTTTAGGCATGAGCCTAGGACGACCCAATACTCGAAGGAGCATTAGGATCATTAGAAAACTTGCCCTGCGTCTATTGACCCCGAGTTAATTACGGACGAATCATATTTATGTGTTGAAGAAATATATGTTTGTTTAATCCAATTCATTATTCTTTGGGGGTCGGAAGAAATCTTGCTTTGCTTACATTCGTGTAAGGATGCCTCAATCATACACCAATTGAGAGAGGAATTGAAGCAAGCCAAGCGAGAAATTGATCAATTTGGATGGTTTAATCTAGGGCACAGCTATACAGAAATTGCTTAATCATCAATGGATCTCACCAATGACAAGAAGTGGACAAAGCAAAGAGGGCGAAGGCCGATAGAAGAGCATTCAGGAACTAGTATTTCCTATAACCCTGCGCAGGACATTATTCTTTTTCTTATGTTATTTTCCCTTTTCCTAAAGATTGTATCCCTTCTGTGCAACTTTTGTAGATATTTATGTCATTTATGTATACCTATGAAGGTTTTTGGGGATAATTGATTAACTTTGAAAAGGCATATATTTTCTTCAAAATTCATTAGGCCTAAACCCTTGGCTCAAAAGGGTCACTCAATTAGGATGCACGTTTATTACAATATGCTTGTGTAATATAACTGTTTATGTGCTTATAGGAGTTATGTTTATTTGAATCAAAGGAGAATTGATCCAATCCCATTTTTTATAGATGATCTCTAGGCAAAAATATGCCCCACTATACAAAAGTCTGACCAAACGTACTCCAAGTCTCCTAAGTTTCTCAGAAAAGTCCGCAGTCATTCTTAAAACTTCCAAAATAATCGCTACCATTTTAGGAAAGTTGACTTTAGAATCAGAAAAAGCCATTATAGTTTAAAACTACATAGCGCCTGATTTCTCCTCTGTGAGATACATAGGCAGCTTTTCAGCCCCACCCCCATCTTCAAAAACTTTGTCGTCCTCCACTTTCTTGAAAAAGTAATAAAATCGGAAAGAAGAAAACTTGAGACTTCCTAAAAAATTCCACTTATCCATATCATTGAGAAAAATCCCGTTCATTGAAATTCTCGAGTCATCATTACTTCATGAATTAATTCGCATGAGATAAGAAACAACTCTATGTGTTTACTTCCTACCTTATTATCTTGCATTGCTTATTACTAACGAAATCTAACACGTCAGCATTTGAGTTGTTTTTACTTTATAGGTAATAGAAACTACTCTGTGTTGGCACAAATGACCTTATTTACTAGATCAAAGTGAATAAGAGATCCCCCTCTTACATATATATTTGTTACAGGAAAAGAAAAATGACTAGTAGTAAAACTGGACTCTTCCTGTAATTTTTCAAAACCCATAAGCAATGGTCTCGAGGATAAAATAGAGAAAATATGACGGAAGAATTTTTCAAGACAACTAGAATCAAGGAAGATGAATTGGAAGAAACATTATTGAATTGGACTTCCACTTCACATACTACACCCCGATCAATAGGTACACATAGGCGGCCTATGTGTAATTGCCTAGAATCCTTTTCCTTTATGTACGAACTACGTTTGACCTGAATTCCCAAGAAAGGGACACATAGGCGGTCTATGCCGGCTTCAGTTAACCCCTTAAGATATTCTATCCTTTTCTTTTATGTATGAACTACGTGATGACCAAAATTCTCAAGAATGAGATACTTAGGCGGCCTATGTCAGCTTTGGTTAATCCTTTAGATTTTCTTATATGTCCCTAGCGTAGTCCTGAACTACATTTGACCTGATTCCTGCTTCAACGGGATACGTAGATGCTCTAACGGCTCGGTCATATAACCCCAAAAAGTGAAAACTGGGGCAGAATTTTTGAGAAGGAATCTCAAAAATTTACAAGAGGAAGATCATCATCCACCAAAGAGAATAAAGATCAGCAAAGAATTCAGATCCTCTTAAGCCAAGATCATCATCACCCACCAAAGAGAATAAAGATCAGCAAAGACTTCAGATCCTCTCAAGCTAAGATCATCTCAAATAGTATTAAACTGGGCGTAGAAATTTTGAGGAGGCCCCAAAATTTCCTCCAAACACTGGAATATATTTCAAATTCCCCAGCACCAGAGGTCAAAGTCAAACTTTTGAAGTCACCAGCTGTGACAAAGTCTAGGTAGACTCAATTTCCGGCTATGACAGAACTGTTTGAAGAACCCTTCAACAATGATGATGAGTTTTGGAAATCCTACATTGGATATAGTCAAAACCAAGAGGAAGATGTTCGTTGAGCTAGTACATGACATGACTGACAGATATTTTCTAAAGTTTTTATAGAAACTTTCCAAACTATTTTCTAAAATTAAGACTACTTTCAAAAATCTATACAAATCTTTTACTTAGTGATTGCCTAAGCGTCTATTGGAACAGGGAGTCAGGGTGGAGGTAACAACATGATGGAGCACCTGAAAGATGGCGAGGAGCAAACCGGGAAGTAAAGGAGGTCAACACGGAGTAGTTTCACTCAAAACTAATCATTTTTCTGTGGATGTAGGAATCAATACACAAAAATGAGAGTCTTTTTCAAAAATTCCCGAGCAAGTTGGGAGCCAAATCAGAGGATATGATGCTCAAGAACGGTATTTTTGGGTAGCCCCAAAGACAGGTTAATACCCATTTATTGTAGACCTTTTGAATTATCTATCTCATTTCTTGAGACCATGAAGGACAAATAAAAGCACCTTATCTTTTTTATAAATATTGTATTTAGAATTGTTCTAAAAAATATTCGCTAGCCAAAGCAACTTTGTGTCTACTGACCGTCTACCTTGAGTACAAGTACACATATAAAGCAAAAATACAGGCAAACGGACTCAAGATAAACCATCTTTATTGCTAAGAGGGTCATTCCATATCATTTCATTGCTAAGAGGGCCATTGCATTCAATATCTGATGACACATGAGATATCATACGCTGGCGTTGAGGATATCATTCGCATTAAATATCTGATGACACATGAGATACCATATGCTGGCGTCGAGAATATCATCAATATTCAATATCTGTTGACACACAAGATAGCATACGCTATCATCAAAGATATCATCAATATTCAATATCTGTTGACATACGAGATACCATACGCTGGCGTCGAGGATATCATCAGCAATTAATATTTATTGACACGTGAGATAGCATACGCTGGCATCGATGATATCATCAATATTTAATATTTGTTAACACGCGAGATAGCATATCCTGGTGTTGAGAATATCATCCGTATTAAATATCTGACGACATGTGAGATAGCATACACTAGTGTCGAGGATGTCATCAATATTTAATATCCGTTGACATGCGATACAATATTTAATATTTGTTAACACGTGAGATAGCATATGCTGGTGTTGAGGATATCATCCGTATTAAATATCTGACGACACGCGAGATAGCATACACTGGTGTCGAGGATATCATCAATATTTAATATCTGTTAACACGCAAGATAGCATACACTGACGTCGAGGATATCATCAACATCTAATATCTGTTGACACATGAGATAACATATGCTGACATCGAGGATATCTCATCATGAATCAATATTCTAATGCATAAAAAACACGTGATTCGAATAACATATGAGGTTTTCTAGAAATTGACAATCTAAGGGCCATCTATAAGTCATATTATTTGAAATAGGATAGTGTCCAAGATTAACTGTGAGTTGATAAGCCCACAGGTCATTCGTAAGCTGCAACAACATCCTAACCGAATAGTGTACAAGGTTACCCAAAAATCGATAGACTGAAGGTTATACATAAGTCACAACTAAATCCTTACCGGAGAATATGCGAGATTATCAAATTGATACGTCTAAGGGTTCTCTATAAGCCGTGTCATATCCAAGATCGATTATGTATAGGATTACCCAAGGACTAACAATTTAAGATATATCTTTAAGTCATATTGTATCCAAGGTCGGATGATAATGCAGGAACACCTGAAAGCTAGAAATTGGAGGGATATCTGTAAGTCATCTCTTATCCAAGGTTGGATAATGTGCAGGATTACCTAAAAGCTAGAAATTCAAAGAATATCTGTAAGTCGCCTCATATCCAACATCAAATAATGCGCAAGATTATCTAAAGATTGACAATTCAAGAGAAATCTATAAGTCGTATCGATATAAAAGATGCGCAAGACTTACCCGAGATCATATGCAAAGAATCGTTGGCAATAACCCGGAGAGGTTATCATACAACAAGAATTATAGGTGACTCAAAAGATTTTCCGTATCAACACAAGATTACACATTGCAAGGACCGTTCTGCATAAAGTATCGTCTGTGTCCAAAAGAGCCACCCCACTTTGAATACATATTCACTCGACAAATGAAATAATTAGGCAACAACCAAGAGTGTTGTTATGTCTATTGCCGCAAGTTATCTCTTTCCAAACAGGTACATGAAAGGATGACTTCGCATTTTAAGCGACAACTCACGTGGAAATATGTAAACACTATATACCTCTTTCGTGAATTATGTTAAGCACTAAAGATTTTTGTTTGAGACATTGCCGAGAGCATCCGATAGGATAAAAAACTCAAATCAAAATCATAAGTGCGGACGACTCCAGATAGGATGCAGCACAACGTGGAACACTTTCTTAGCAGCAAAACAGGACATAGTCTAGAGAGGGACGTCAAACTCTTTAAACGCAAGCTAAAAGATGATCGACACCACCATCCAATAACACCCCTATTATAAGGAATATGGTTATTTTGGGATATTCTGGTTTCAAATTCACCTTCGGGATATTTCTAAACTTATGTCGAGGGTAACCTTCTCTTTCTTTCAAATCTGGGTGACAACATACTTAGAGTTCTAAAAATTGTGTCCTGGTAAGTTCTTGTTTATGGGTGTGAAGGATACCACATTCAAGGTTAAGAGTTTACAAGCCTCTTTTCCACAACTCTATCAACTTGTCACTCATCCAGAGTCAAAGATCGTCTAAAATAAAAGACTATCTTTTCTACCGATCGAGTCAAACTACATGCAATCTGATTTCCTGAATCGTGGTGATATGTAGGCTGTAGGCTGGGCTCTTTATTGAAAACTAGACTACATTCCAACCTCTCCCCCAAATCTCTTTATTCTCTGACTTTTTGATTTTATCAAAAACTCTAAAACCGAGATAGCTGGTGAACCTTTTGAAAATCGTGCTCTAAATCAAGCTTTATAACCTACAAGTGGCATGAATTCTTATGTAACCTAAGATATGTAGGAAAGTTGATACCGAGGTCCGGACATAACTCTATGAAACTCGTGCGAAAACCAACCTCTTTCAGAATCGAGTTTGTGGTCGGACAAAAAATAGGAACGTCAACCTCCCTTTGACCAGGGTTACTTGCATCCACCCTACCCAAAGGGAGGGGGCAGTTGTTGACACTTAATTTTTGCCCTTCGCAACTAAATTGAATCCTAAGTTTCTTCGGCTTTTAATAAAATTAAGATATTTATTTCATCCGAATAAAAAAATTTAATATATTTTTTATACGTGATTTTGTCATTTTAAGTAGAGATTATATATTATCGTGTTCAGTTATACGAGATTATATAATTTAATTACTTTAATATTTATTCTATGGAATATTGAATTTTTATTAAGGATTATTTAAAAATAAAAATACTGATTAAAATCTTGATTTTATTATAATTTATTATCAAAATAATTTATTTAGATAAATATGCATTTGATTTTATTAAATCAAGAAGCTCGGAATTAAAAGAAGTATTAATTCGTATCAAATTTAAATTTAATTTAGCCAATCTATTAGATTTGGCCATAATTAAAATCAAATTTGCATAATTTGCAATGCAATCCGTCAATTGATTTTTAATTTGGTCAAAATTAAATGAATATGGCTAAATTTTAAATCCCAATTGGAGTTATATTTTAAATAACCCTAAAATTCCCAAAAACTCATAACTTCTACCCAATTTCCACCAAAAAATAATTTTAAATTGTACTACATTGTACTATTTCCCCCCAACTTTGTCCTTTCCCAATTTTGAAATTCAAAAATCGCACTACATTGTATAATTTTCTTCAATTTTTAAATTCCAAAAATACCACTAAATGACTTTTCTCCCACATTGGTAGATGACAAGAAATAAATTTTTATCCTTTTCTATAAATACTTTTCTCCCACATTGGCGGAGGAAAGATAAAAAAAAATACATTCTCTCCTATAAATACTACCACTACTTTGGTAGAAAAGGGGGGGTGGAAAAGTAAAAAAAAAAAAACTAGAAAGGTGAAAAATCCTTTTGAGCTTATTTTTATTTAGTAAAATTTTTTGTTTCATAGAGTTGATTGGCTAATCAAAATTTTTGAGTTGCCGGCGACGTTTTCCGGTGGTGGTTGATTCCGACAAAGCTCGTACTCTCGTTTTGCTACCCCAAAAAGGTAAACACACTTTTTCTTTTTTTAGTTTTATTATCGTTTTCTTCTTCGTAGTTCGTAGTTATAATTTTATTTGCTGGGATTGTTTGTTGTAGATGGCCTTGAAGGCCATAGGACGTTGTGGTATCGATATTTTAATTATTTTCATTTTCATGATATAAAAATGAGTTAGCAATAGTTGTACGTGTCTTTTTTGACTTTATTCTTTGATTATTATAGATAAAGTTTCAATCTTTGCTTAAAAGATGTACTCATGTCTTGTTTAAACTCATTGTTGGTGGATATGTTTGTTTCTAGCATGTAAAGTTATTTTTTTTTTATGTTAAAAAGAATAGTTAATATTGATTGTTTTGCCTTTTGACCTTGTTCTTTAGTTATTTTGGATTAAGTTTAAATCTTTTCTTGAAAAACATACTCATGTCTTGTTTAAACTCATTGTTGGTAGATATGTTTGTTTTTAGCATGTAAAGTTATTTCCTTTATGTTGAAAAGAGTAGTTAATATTGATTGTTTTGCCTTTTGACTTTATTCTTTGATTGTTATGTATAAAGTTTTGATTTTTGCTCAAAAGACAAACTCATGCCTTGTTTAAATTCATTGTTGGCGGATATGTTTGTTTTTGCATGTAAAGTTGTTTCTTTTATGTTGGAAAAATAGTTATTATTGTTTGTTTCGTCTTAATAAAAATAATAATTGGTTAAGTCAAGAATTTATTATTTGTTTGCTAATTATTTTAATGGATTTCAAAATCCTCATATAAGAGATGAAGTGCTAGCTTTATTTTCCATCCAAGATGTTTATTCCTCTTTTGTTTGCATATTGTTTTGTCAAAATGATGAGAAAGTTCGGACTTTTGTGGCTAAATAGAATTATTTGGATATTTTTGACTCATGCATAGTATAATTGTTGAACGATATTTCACTTTTAGAGATGCTAAACTTTTATTCTTATTTTCTTACTCCGGATTGTTATATGTTCTCTTTGTGTGTGTAAAGACTTGATTCATTTCTCTCTTTTATTCATAATATCAAAAGAGAATCAACGTTGTCTTAGAAATATAAACCATAGGTCATTATACATTTTTTCATAAAATGTTGGTTGTAATTTAGATGTATGAATTTTCGTTAATGTCGCCTTAATTGAAATTTAAAGATTCTCTTTCTTGAAAAGTTAACCTTTATTTTCTTTTGTTATATGGATTAGTGTCTATGTTTATTCAATTTTAGAAGTCATCAGTATTTTTCTTGTTGCCTCATCCATTTACTTTCGCAAGCTTACGTTGTTTGTTTCTCGCATTAATTCATTGAATATGACCTTCTTTCTTTTACCTTTATTCATTCTTAATATGAACATAAATCATGAGGCATGCAAGTGGATGTCTTTGCTTTGCATTTTATCTATTGACTTCCCCTCTTGTTATACGTGTGCATATCATTATAATTCAAAAATTGATTCTTGATATTTTATTTTGCTTTGAAATATGTAACTATTATGCCTTGAACGTATATTAATTTCTTTATCTTTTCTTTGCATGCAAAAAATATCTCGAGTCCAAATAGACTTCTCCTCTTGCATTTCGTAATGGGTCAATAGGGCTCACCTCTTCGAGTCAAATCCGAAGTTTAAACCCAAAGTCCACTACATAGCGTGCGGGTGCTAGAAGATAGACGAAGACGAAAGATGAGTCAAAATCCATTGATGAGGTCACTAAGAGACTTGAAAAGTCTCGATTTTTATTACTAAAAATTACACAAACCCACAACTTAAGTTTCACTTATTACAAAATATCCCATCTCTCCAAACATATAACAAAAATCCCATTTTTCTCTAAAATTGCATATACTTAGGTTTTTATGTATATGTCGGCCTTGTTATGTATATGTCAGCCTTGTCATACTTGTTATGCATATGAATCAGCCTTGTTATGTATATGTCGGTCATGTCATATACAAAGATTTATATGTATATGTCGGCCTTGTTATGTATATGAATCGGGAGAAAGAGTAAAGTAATTAAGAAAGTCGGAGAGAGTGTAAATAATTCTAATAAATTTGGATTTATGTTATTTTTACTTTTTATTATTGTCTTCTTTATATTTATTCATTTAGTCATTTATTTATTCATTTATTTGGGTCTCGAAGCCAAGGTTGTATTTCAATACAGGTGAGGTGAATTTTGGGCCTCAAAGGTCCACAAACTAGCTTAGGACAGGTTGTGGGCCGAAAGCCCAATTAGATTAGGACATAGTCTATTGATTTGGGCTCAATGACATAAGTCTTTTATTTTCTCCACTTCCCCTTTTACATGCTTTATTATTAATTTGCTTAGACTTAGTTAAAATCCCTACTAAGTCATCCAAATCTATTTTACACAAGTCTTTTCCTAAAATCAATTATTACTTTTCAACAATCAAATTTTTCTTTTTGAAGTTAGTCAAAAGATAGTTTCAAATAGTCCAGATAACCGCAAGTTAGCGGATACCCTTGGTGCCTTAACAACCTTCCTGGAGTATTAATAGGAACCGCTTACTCAGAATCTTCAAACTTAAATGATTTTTTTGTTTTGGATCATTTAAGTAACTTTCAAAGGTTTTCTTAATTCCTTTTCAAATAAATTAAGTGGCGATTCTAAAAGTCAAAAATTCTGCAAAACACTTATTTATTTCATAGCATGTTTCATATTTTTCTTCATTTCATTGTTCATTATCTAAAATTATTAAATTGTTAATATTAATAAAATATTAACTTATTAACTTAATATACGTATCAAGTGCTCTTCTTATACATATGTGTGTATATATTTTATATATGTGTGTGTATAATCATTCTCAATCTTTTTTAGTACTAGATTTGTGTACGTGCTTTGCACGTGTCTCTCATGTCAATCAATAAAATATACATAAGAATTAAGAACAATATAATTAGAAAGTAGCAATATATTAACGTTAAAAAATGATATATCTATTTAAATTATATAAATCAATATTTTTTCTCAAATATATTATTATGTGATGTGTCTCACTTCAATATTTATTATAAACGGAAAGAACAAAGTTAATTTGAATTTCATGCTAATAAAACTATTCGCAAACCTCATTACTCCTTTCATAGGAGATACTTTCAAGAACACCCAATCAATTACTTCAAACTCCAATTTTCTTTGCCTCAATCAAAATAATACAATTAAATCTAATCTTTACACACAAAATTTTTTCAAAGTCGTCTGACACTTATCTACCACCTGTAAACAATAACAAATAATACGATAATAGAGATATAAAAATAATACAACTAAATCTAACCTTAACATAAAAAAATTCTCAAAGTCGACCAATATTTATCTATCACCTGTAAAATGCAACAAATAATACAATAAAATTGATATCAAAATAATACAATTAAACTTAAATTTATGCACAAAAATTTTTCAAAGTCGATCGAGATTCACCTACAAACTATGAAGTGTAAACTGCCTCAAAATAACAAACTAATAGAGATATTATGATAATACAATTAAACCTAACCTTTACCTAAAAAAAATTCCAAACATGCCCACATTCATCTAGCCTTTGTAAATTAACATAAAACAATAAGATAATAAATATATCAAAATAATACAATTAAACCTAATCTTTACACAAGAAATTCTTCAAAGCCAACAGACATTCATCTACGACCTGTAAACTATAAAAAAAAATATAATAGTGATCACAAAGCTTCGATTTTGATCCAACTAATTCTTGTCTGGGCAAAAATTTTGACCCTAAAGAATGATTTTGAATGAAAATAAAGAAAATATATATATACACACATGTTGAATTTTATTATGCTGACAAAAACAGTGAAGAAGTTGAGGGTTAGAAAATCAAACATCCACCAATCTAGACATGCAATCGAATCAAGTTAGATGAGCATCAATCATATTCTCCCAATAGGCAAACCAATTTGTTCTCTAGTGTAACGTACATCTCAATATTTATAGAAATATTTCCTTAATAGAGTCATATTTTAAGAGTATTTTTCTAATTGAATAGTAGAAATGAAAATAGTAATATATTCTCCTATCATATATTTTAGGAGTCTCATATATTTTAGGAAGTATAGTAGAAAGAAAAATATTAATTAATTCTCCTACCATATATTTTAAGAAGTCTAGTTAATATAATAAAAAATAATTAAATAATAAATTTTAAAAAATAATGAAAAGATAGTTTTGTCTAAAGAAAAGTCTTTTAATGAAGGACAGCGGGAGGAGACTCATAACATTTTTCAGTCGAGACAGGGTTGCATCAGGGTTCGACTCTTAGTTTGTTTTTGTTTGCGCTGGTGATAGACGTGTTGACGCGGAGTATTCAAGATAAGGTGCCCTAGTGTATGTTATTTTCAGATGATATAGTGTTGATTGATGAGACGCGGGGGGTGTGAATGAAAAATTAGAGGTTTGGAGGCAAACCCTTGAATCTACGGGGTTCAAGTTGAGTAGGTCCAAGATGGAGTATATGGAATGCAAATTTAGTGACTTGAAACGGGAGGATGGAGTGGTGGTGAGGATGAATTCGCAGGATGTTTGTAAGAAGGATAGTTTTAAGTATCTTGTGTCTATGATTCAGGGGAATGGCGAAATTGATGAGGATGTATCTAAACGTATTGGAGCGGGTTGGATAAAGTAGAGGCTCACCTCGGGAGTGTTGTGTGATAAGAAGGTGCTCTTAAAGCTTAAAGGCAAGTTCTACAGAGTGATAGTCCGTTCGGCCATGCTGTATGGTGCGGAGTGTTAGTCGGTCAAGAACTACCACATTCAAAAATTGAAGGTAGCAAAATGAGAATGTTGCATTGGATGTGTGGTCTTACTAGAGGGGATAAAGTTAGGAATGAGATTATCCGGGAGAAGGTGGAAGTGGCTTCGATGGAAAACAAGATGTGGGAAAGAAGGCTGAGATGGTTCAGGCATGTGATGAGGAGAGGCATGGATGCCCCAGTTCGTAGGTGTAAGAGGCTAGCTTTGGATGGTTTCAGAAGTAGTAGAGGTAGGCCGAAGAAATACTGGATGTAGACACCTAATTTCGTCCCTCCCCGATGTCGTTTTTACCCATTTTATTTTTATCCTATCGTGTACCCTCACCCATGTTATTATACCCTCACAAAATACAAAAAAAAATATAATAACAAAAATCCCTAACAAAACCTATACTAACTAATTATATCTTATCCTAACAACCTAATCAAAATAAACCACCTCACCACACCACACCCTACCCCCTACCCGTAGACCCCACCATTTTAATATATATACATGATTATACACATACTCTAGGGAGGAGGATTTTCGGGGATTAACAGTAAAAAAGGGGCATTATTAGTAACAAAGAAATAAAAAACAGAGAAAAGTCCATTTTTTTTTCTTCCGGATCCTCACGTTACACACGACACACCAAGAACACGCACTCATCTCTCTCAGATTTGCACTCAAAATTGTGCACACTCACACAGAATCAAGGGAGAGGGGAGATATTTAGAATCGTGAAAGAGGGTTAAAAACGGGAAGGAAGATGGCATGAGAGATCTGGTTGGTTTTTGTTGGATTTTCGGTAAAATTTTCGTCAGATTTGGTCTTTCAGCTCGACGATCTAGTATCAAGTTTGAGAAAAATCCATTTTCGATCGTCCACTTGGTAGAATCGATCTAAAAATTACCAAAATCTCTTCATTGTTCTTTGAATTTTCGGACGGAATCCGGCCGGTATCCATCGGTTCTTGTTGTGTTCATCGCTGGAGGCTCACCGGAGCTCAGGCCACACCATTCTTTAATTTTTTTTGCTGTATTCCTGAGGTTTTGGGACTCGTGGATTCTCGTACTGTTTTCTCAAAATTTGGATACTGTTTGGGTCTTAATCGAACTGTTGTGATTAGTTTTTTTTTTGTCGTTGTTCCGATGATTGTTTAGCCAGAATTCTCATCAATGCTATCTGGTTTGAGTTCACCGAAACTCAGACTGCATCGAATTTAGAGTTCCCGTGAGTCGCAAACGGTAACCCAGTTACGATTCCGATGGGATTCGGTTACGGTTGGTTTGAAATCCAAAAGTTGGGGGGTTCGTTTCAAGTTTTTTTGTGTTCCAATTTTAAATCAGTCCCGTTCGTATTTCCTCAATATCGAGTTGAAGTTATTCATGATCGAGATTCAAATCGGAGTTCTTCGGTGCGCGGATTCCGTCTTTTGATTGACTGATATTTGGAATAAAATCGTCATCGAGGTCTAATTCTATTCTTTACTTTTTATTGTTGATGGTATCTGATGCATTGATTCTGATATTGTGTGTTGGTTGATTCGTGATGATGTGGATTGTTGTTGTTTTCGTTTGGTGTTTGACTCCTTTGATTGTGGATTGATTATGGATTATGTGATGAAAGGATATCTTGTTTTGGAGAATTAAAATTGATTGTTTGGGGTGGAATTAAAATTGATAAAAGTGAATACTTATTTGTTTTTTTTATTCATTATTAGCAGTTTAATTTGGAATAAGCATGAATGTTGTTGAGATGGGTAGGCAATATAGGTCCGGGTAGGCAAATTTTAAAACTTGTTATTTTGGTTGAATGTTAGAATGTGCATGTGAATGTTTCTTTCTAGTTTATCGTATTTAATTCAATTGTATAATTTGGCCGGGGAATGCCCCAATATATCTGTATATATTTATTCACCGGGGAATGCCCCTAGGAATTTTGTATGCTAAGGATGTTCGTGATCAAGGCCCGAGGCATCGGGTAAAGCATGGTTTAGGACTAGTGTAGGTTATTTCAGTATTTTTTATTTCGGGTTGTAATAACTGGACTGGACTTTACATTTGTGTTTTTTTGTTTTGTTATTGTTTGATTATTTTGCGTGCTTTTGTGTGGTTTATGCATTTGTAACGTCAATTTAGTCGATACGCTCTGCCAAGCGACCGTGGTTGAACCACGGGATCGAGGGGTGCCTAACACCTTCCACTCGATCAACAGAATTCCTTAGCCGGAATCTCTGTTCGCAAATTAGTTTAAGAGTCAAATGGTTTCGAAAAAGATTTCCTAAAGGTGACTTGGCACACCGGATTATGCCAAGTGGCGACTCCTAATAAATGACCCTTTTCCGAAATAAATTTTCATTTCTTGTCACTTAAATAATAAAACCCTTTCAGACTTAAAATATAATACATTTTTTGGAGTACGTAAAAAGGGGGGTGACAGCTTCTGGCGACTCTGCTGGGGACTCAATGACAAGTTTTCAGAATTCGAGCTATTTTTGGAGTCGTATCGGCTTTGTTTGGCATTACAAATGTATAAGCTTGTTTGTGATTTTGTTTGGGTTATTGTTTGCAATTTTGTGTGTTTTTCGTGCTCTTTGTTTATAGTATTTATCTTATGTGTTACCGCTTTATATCTGGCATCATGAGTCCACCCCCCGGCCTTCTTTCTGCAACAAGTCCGTAGTACACGTGTTGTACACAACCTCTAGTTGAGTCACCCTTATTTTAGGGGGGGGATCCATCGGTGTTATGGAGTAGGTGGAAAGCAAAACAGCCACTATCGACCATACGCTCCCCCGAACAGCCTTGTTAGTAAACCACAACGTAGGTCAGCCTTTAGGTCATGCTTATGTGCATCATACTGAGACCTAGTGGGACCCACATGGCCCTTTGTAGGAGACTCCCCTCTAAAGCATCCCTACGTGCTAATTGTTGCATTTTTAAGGGTAACGTGGTCATTTGACGGACTGATTTTTGAAATAATAATAATAATAATAAATTTTGTTGTTAGGAGTAAGGTGCGTAGGAAAAACGAAAAAAAAAGTGAGTCGAAAAAAAAAATGAAAAAAAAAAGTGAGTCATGATTGGTGGTGTCAGTTTTAGTTAAAGTGTCTAGCTGAAATGTTGGTAGTATCTTTTAAGTTAGGGTCAATTTATTAGTTAATCGTTAATTGTCCAATCCGGACGAACTACGCACCCCTGATTCTCCTCTTTCGGGAGTGAGATACGTAGGCAGCCCATTGTTGGTTCGGGGATCTTATTTAAAAATTCCAAAAAAAAAATAAAAAAATAATAATTTCTTCACTTTTCATCTAGAGTAGGTGTTTCATACATGTCTTGAAAATAAAAATACAACAAAAAAATCCTTAATAGTCGTAGGTTTTATTTTTGGTTGATCTTATTCCAAAAAAAATCAAAAACAAAAAAAATTTTCTTCACTCTCTATTTAGAGTAGGCGTTTCATATACGTCTTTAAAAGAAAACTACAAAAAAAATTTTCTTTAATAGGTTCAAGTTCCATTTTCATACTGAAAAAAAATAAATTCTTGGGTAATCATAGATTTCACTTTGTATAGGGATGTTAAAGCTGAAAAATTCAAAAACATTTTCGTAAATTCTTTTGACAAATTGTTATTTTCTTTTCTTCTTAAAGTTTCGAGAAAAAAAAAAGAAGAAAAAGAGTTCAATTAGCCATCTTGGCACGACTGCCCGAACTACGCAAGATCTGATTCATGTACAACATGATACGTAGGCAACCTACTTTTGGGTTCGATCTAATCATTTTGCTTTGTTGTTTTTCATTATTTTTCCTTTTTTTAAGAAAAACAAAAGCCATAAAGAATGATAAAATAAAAGTAGATGACGAGAGAAAAGAAAAGAGCAGAGATTGATACGAAAAAAAGAGAAGAAAAAAAAAGAGAAAAGAGAGGGAAAGAAAAATAATAATAAGTGTAGATAAAAAAAATAGTGTAGACAAAAATCAGGATGACGTTAAAATGACCTCGCTACCCTCAAAAGTTGGTAGAAATGAGCATGAATTTAGGGCAATTTTACCAATGTGATTCCCATGCTTGTTGTGTGCCCTAATCCTAACGGATGTCGTCTTTGATGAGCATGTTCTTTCAGATAACAGTGGTGGGTTTGCAGCACTCTGGCTAGTCACCCATACTTCACTAGATCCAAAGCAAAGCTCGCCATGGCTAGCAGAGAGATTGAAAATTCGCTCATTGACCCAGATCAGGATCACAGGGAAGAAAGTTCTAAACACAATGATAAGGTAGTAAGTCTCAGGCAACAATTGATACATTTACATCGGGCATGGGCCAGCGGAATACCTCCTCCTCCGCTCCCTGAAGGTCTTGGGAATATCTTAAATTGTCCACCGCTCTCTCAGGCACAATTCTCTGCTCCTACTGAGTCACCTGAGCACGCGTTGGGATTTACTCCGCGACATTATTATCCTGGAAGTTCTGGGGTGCCCTTGGCAGCTCCCCAATCAAGACCCGCTGCTTAGCCAGCGCCATCAATCACACTGGTATTCGTGGCTCCGCCACCACATGAAACTCCCATATATGTTGCGCGTCCCACAATAAGGATTCCCAGGTCTGCCAGTGAGCCAGTACTGAAGGTTTCAGATGGTCAGTATTATGCCTCGGAGCCTACTTTGCAAATGAATGAACCGTATGGGTACACTCAACCGCCTGCATTTCCATTTGATACGGAGAAACCTGTCGCAGCAGAGGAACAGGATATCATAGCCCGAAAACTGAAGAGTTTAGAGCAGGCTATGAGAAATTTGCAAGGGATCGGAGATTATAGGAGTGTTTCCTATAAAGATCTTTGCATGTTCCCAGACATCAATCTTCCCCCCGGTTTTAAGATGCCTAAGTTCGATAAGTATGTAGGACACGGTGATCCCGTTGCACATTTGAGACGTTATTGCAACCAGTTGAGGGCTGCGAGAGGAAAGGAAGAACTGCTCATGGCCTTCTTTGGCGAGAGTCTTTCAGATCTGGCCTAAGAATGGTTTATCGATCGAGACATCGATAAATGGAATAGCTGGGATGATTTGGCTTCTGAATTTGTTCAACATTTTCAGTACAACATCGATCTAATTCCGGATGAAAAATCCTTGGTCAACATGAAGAAAAAGAACACTGAAGGTTTTAGGGAATACGCGATAAGGTGGCGTAAACAGGCAGCCAGGGTAAAGCCTCCAATGAAAGAAAGTAAGTTGGTAGAAGTTTTTATTCAGGCGCAGGATGAGGCCTATTTTCAACATTTACTTCCGGCAATGGGAAAGTCTTTTATGGAAGTCCTCAAAATGGGGGAGATGATAGAGGACGGAATTAAGACCGGCTGAATAGTGAGTTTTGCCGCATTAAAAGCCACCACACAAGCGATTCAAGGTGGATCTGGCACATTTAGAGGTAAAAAGAAGAAAGAGGATGTAGCGATTGTCGTAGCTGGAACCCATTCCTATCCTGAAAGACCACCTCGCCCCTATCCCCAATCCCAAGCCCAAGTCTACACCCAAGCTCCATATATTCCTCCCTACCATTACTATCCTCCACAAAATACTTTATATTCCTTTCCACCACCCCCGTACCCAGTATATAGCGCGTAACCATATGCCCAAACCCCTTCTTACCCGCAATGGTGCGCACAAGCTCCACAAAATCGCCCATTCGCTCCACCAAATTACCAAAATCCCTCCAGACCTAGTTTTCAGCCTAGACCCGAGTATAAAAAGGAGAAGGCGGTCAAAAATTAATTCAAACCTCTTGGGGAGTCATATGCTAGCTTGTTTGATAGGTTGAGAAAGTTGAAGGTGTTAAGCCCAATTCAAGGAAGGCTTTCAAATCCACCGCTGAGGAATCTCGATTATTCTTTAAGGTGTGTGTACTATTTTGATATGCCAGGCCATGATATTGAGAAATGCTGGCATTTAAAGTGAGCTGTCCAAGATTTAATCGACATAAATCAGATACTGGTCCAGGCCCCGAAGGGTCCAAACATTAACCAAAATCCGCTGCCAACCCATGCTGAAGCCAATATGTTAGAATTGATATATGATGAAAAAAAGACTTCGAGGGGTTATAAGCCTATTATCAAGATACATACCATTGAGGAGAAATCGGTGAATGTAGCGGAGTCTTTGAAAGCAATGTCATTGAGCCAGGAAGGAATGGGAGAAGATAAAGCCCTAGAAAGCACAAAGAAGCCCCTGATCATAGCACAAGGCGCCAGAAGGTATGTTGATTTAAGCCAGGATAAACCTAAGTTGACAGTGGTGGGAGCTCTGAGTCAGCCCATCTTGACGGTGAAAGGAGCACTGGCAGCGCCTATTGTCCTCAAACCGGTGACCCAACCTCTGAAGTTGATACGAAAAGAGTTCCCTGGAATTATGGGCATACTGTGATGACCTATCACGAGAAAGAAGTTGTTGAAGATGTAGATGAGGTAGGGGGTTTGACTAGGTCAGGAAGATGCTTCATGCCTGAAAGCTTAAGAAAGTCCAAGCTAACGGTGAGTGGACCGTCGTCTATCAAAAAGCCTATCACTGAAGAGGAAGCCGAAGAATTTTTGAAAAAGATGAAGTTGCCAGAGTATTCAATATTAGACCAGTTGAAGAAAACCCCTGCTCAAATTTCCCTTTTATCTTTGCTGTTGCACTCCAAGGAGCATCGTGATGTTTTACTGAAGGTATTAAATGAAGCATATGTTCCAAGGGAGATTACAATCGACCAACTTGAGAAAATGGTTGGAAAAATCTTTGAGGTCAATCGGATCAGCTTTTCTGATGATGAATTGCCTATTGAAGGTACAGGGCATAATCGGGGCCTTTACATTACAGTGAAGTGTGAAGATTTCTACGTCACTCATGTTATGATTGATAGAGGTTCAGGTGCAAATATTTGCTCTATTTCTACTTTGCAAAAGTTGAATATTGGTGCTGACAGGATCAGGCCCAACAATGTATGTGTTAGGGCTTTTGATGGTGCAAAATCAAATTCCATTGGCGAAATAAAACTAATGTTGACCATAGGGCCTGTTGAGTTCGCCATAGAGTTTCAAGTACTGAATGTAGAATCCTCTTACAATCTGTTGTTGGGAAGGCCGTAGATCTACAAGACCAAGGCGGTTGCATCTACACTACACTGCACCAAATGATTAGGTTTGAGCATGACAGGCAAGAAGTAGTTATTCATGGTGAAGGAGATTTGTTAGCCTACGAAGATTCTCCCTTGTCTCTTATTGAAGCAAATAACGTAGAGGAGACATTCGTCTATCAAATTTTTGATACAGTGCCAGTGAGTCGTATCCTTGAATGGCAAGCTATATCGGGACCGCAATTGTCTTCTCCTTCTATCATGATGCTGAGTGAACTTTGGAAATACGGATTTGAGCTAGGAAAGGGTTTGGGAGTGTTTCTTCACGGTATAGTTCATCCCATATGTCCGAGTGAGAACGTGGGCACGTTTGGTCTGGGATTTGAGCCTACAGCTGAAGCTCTGAAGAAAGCTAAGGGAAGGAAAAAGGAAACATGGTCACTCCCTCACCCAATACCACTACTTAGTGAATCATTTGTTAAGAGCGGTGTCACGAAGCATGTGGAATTTGAGGTTGAATTGGTTGATAACTTTCAGAACCTTTGTATTGAAGTTGATATGGTTGAAGCAGGAGAAGGTACCAGTATGGCAGAAGTGCAATTCATAGGTCCAGCTGTCCGGCTCAATAATTGGGAAGTCACTCCTCTCCCCGTCAGGAGGGAGTTTTGATAGTTTATTTTATTTTTCTTTCTATTTATCCAAGTTATTTTAGGGTTGTAATTCAGATTTTAGTTTGTTTATATTATGTTGGCATCTATGTTTAAACCCTTCTATCTTTTATTGAATGAAATGCAATGTCCCTTTGGTTTCGTGTCTAATATTTTGTTTTTCTTTTTACACAGCTCTCTTTATGCTGATTCTAATGACATGACATGCATGCAAAATTTTTAGCCTGATCTTAAAATCCAAACTAATTAAGATTTAATGAAGCAGGATGGGGAATATGATGAAGAAAAAACACTAGAAGAAATAAGCAAAGAGTTGGAACAGTTTGAAAACAAACCGAATCCTAATTTGAATGAGACTGAGCCAATAAATCTAGGGGATCAAGAAGAGGTTAAGGAAACTAAAATCAGTGTACATGCTTTGACACGGCTAAAAGAGGGAATGGTTCAAGCATTAATTGATTATAAGGATGTTTTTGCGTGGTCTTATGATGATATGCCTGGTTTAAGCACTGAATTAGTGGCTCACAAATTGCCAACTGATCCCGCGTTCCCTCCTGTCAAATAGAAGTTAAGGAAGTTTAAAACAGATGTAAGTATTAAAATTAAAGAGGAAATCATGAAACAACTTGAAGCCAAAGTAATTCGAGTAGCTCACTATCCCATGTGGTTATCCAATGTTATTCCCGTACCAAAGAAAGATGGAAAAATTTGAGTGTGTGTTGATTATCGTGATTTAAATAGAGCAAGTCCTAAAGATGATTTTCCACTGCCCAATATCCACATTTTGCTAGACAACTGTGCTAAATACGAGGTTGCCTCTTTTGTGGATTGCTATGCCAGATATCACCAGATCATTATGGATGATGAAGATGTGGAGAAGACTTCTTTTATCACACCATGGGGAACTTATTGTTATCGAGTGATGCTGTTCTGTTTGAAGAATGCTGGAGCAACATATATGAGAGCCATGACCACTATGTTTCATGACATAATGCATAAGGAGATTGAGGTCTACGTGGATGATGTGATTATTAAGTCAAAAAGTCAGGCCGACCATGTTAAAGATTTAAGAAAGTTCTTTGAAAGGCTTCGCAGGTATAATATCAAACTCAACCCGGCAAAATATGTATTTGGAGTTCCATATGGAAAGCTGTTGGGGTTTTTAGTCAGCCGTCGGAGAATTAAATTGGATCCCTCAAAAATCAAAGCCATTCAAGATTTACCCCCGCCCAAGAATAGAACGGAGGTGATGAGTTTGCTTGGTAGACTGAACTATATTAGCAGGTTTATTGCTCAACTCACAACCACTTGTGAGCCCATATTCAAGTTGCTAAAAAAGAGTGCTGCGGTAAAATGGACTGAAGAATGTCAGGAAGTGTTCGATCGAATCAAAAGATATTTGTCAAATCCACCCGTGCTAGTACCCCCAGAGCCTGGTAGGCCTTTGACCTTATATTTATCAGTCATGAACAATTCTTTCGGTTGTGTCCTAGGTCAATATGATGTCACAGGCAAAAAGGAGCAGGTTATTTATTATCTTAGCAAGAAGTTCACAGCATATGAGGCCAGGTATACTCTTCTTGAAAGGACGTGTTATGCCCTAACTTGGGTAGCACAGAAGTTGAAGCATTATCTCTGATCCTATACTACTTATCTCATCTCCCGCATGGATCCTTTGAAGTATATCTTTCAGAAGCCTATGCCAACGGGTCGATTGGCAAAGTGGCAAATATTGCTTACCGAGTTCGAAATTGTATATGTAACTCGAACCGCGATGAAAGCCCAAGCCTTGGAAGATCATCTTGCTGAGAATCCCATCGATGAAGAGTACGAGCCATTAAAGACATATTTTCCTGATGAAGAAGTGTCGTGTGTCGATGAAGTCGTTATAGATGCTGATCCAGGTTGGAGGTTATTTTTTGATGGAGCTGTCAATATGAAAGGAGTCAAAATAGATGCGGTTCTTATCTCTGAATCAGGACAACATTTCCCAGTAACAGCATAACTTCGATTTTACTGTACTAACAATATGGCAGAGTATGAAGCCTGTATTCTTGGTTTGAGGTTAGCTGTTGATATGGGAGTCCAAGAATTATTAGTGTTGGGAGATTCGGATTTGGTCGTCCATTAAATTCAAGGCGATTGGGAGATGCGAGATTTGAAGCTCATCCCATATCGACAATGCTTGCAGGATCTATGTCAACGGTTTGTGTTGGTAAAATTTAGGCATATTCCAAGGATTCGCAATGAAATTGCTGATGCTTTAGCCACTCTGTCTTCAATGCTCTAACATCCTGAAAAAGCCTACATCGATCCAGTGCATATACAGAGTCGTGATCAGCATACTTACTGTAATGCGGTTGAAGAAGAGCTCGATGGAGAACCTTGGTTCTTGGATATCAAGCAGTACATTCAGTCAGGAGAATACCCAACATATGCCACCAATGATCAAAAGAGGACTATTAGGCGTTTGGCTAGTGGATTTTTCTTAAGTGGGGGAATTTTGTATAAGAGAACCCCATATCTGGGACTTTTAAGGTGTGTAGATGCAAAAGAAGCCTTGGAAATGATGGTTGAAATACACTCTGGAGTATGCGGGTAACATATGAACGGTCATGTCTTGTCAAAGAAGATTCTTTGAGCAGGTTATTACTGGCTTACTATGGAAAGGGATTCTATTCAATTTGTTTGAAAGTGTCATCAATTTCAGGTGCACGGTGATCTGATACGATCTTCTCTTGTTGAGTTGCATGTAATGGCCGCTCCATGGCTGTTCGTGGCTTGGGGAATGGATGTGATTGGACCGATTGAACCGAAGGCATAAAATGGGCATAGATTTATTTTGGTAGCCATTGACTACTTCACAAAGTGGGTAGAAGCAGTAACTTTCAAGTCAGTGACAAAGAAAGCTGTGGTAGATTTTGTTCATGCCAATATCATTTGTAGATTTGGAATTCCTAAGACGATCATTACAGACAATGTTGCCAATCTCAATAGTCATTTGATGCAAGAAGTGTGTCAACAATTTAAGATCGCACATTAAAATTCTACTCCATATCGCCCAAAGGCCAATGGTGCTGTAGAAGCCGCCAATAAG